>NW_028270141.1:159324214-159657620 GCF_037043375.1 Chiloscyllium plagiosum
CCCATTCCCCTCCCTCCTTCCCCCTCACCCTCATTCCCCTCCCTCCTTCCCCCCTCCCCCCTCATTCCCTCCCTCCTTCCCCCTCACCCCCCATACCCCTCCCACCCCCTCCTTCCCCACCCTCCTTCCCCCTCACCCCCCAATCCCCCTCCTTCCCCCTCCCCCACATTCCCCTCCCTCCTTCCCCCACACCCCCAACCCCTCCCACCACCCCCCTCACCCCCCATTCCCCTCCCTCCTTCCCCCCCCACCCCATTCCCCACCCTCCAACCCCCCCACCCCCCCAACCCCCCCCCCATCCCCCTCACCCCCATTCCCCTCCCTCCTTCCCCCACACCCCCATTCCCCTCCCACCTTCCCCCTCACCCCCATTCCCCTCCCTCCTTCCCCCTCCCCCCATTCCCCACCCTCCATCCCCCTCCCCCCAACCCCTCTCCACTCCCCCCCACCCACATTCCCCACCCACCAACCCCCACCCCCCACATCCCCCACCCCACCACCCCCCCCTCACCCACCATTCCCCACCCTCCTTCCCCCTCACCCCCCCATCCCCCCCCACCACCCCCCCCCTCACCCCCATTCCCCCTCCCACCACCCCCCCACCCCCCATCCCCACCCACCTCACCCCCACCCCCCATCCCCACCCTCCAACCCCCCACCCCCCAACCCCACCCTCCCCCCCCCACCCCCCATTCCCACCCTCAACCCCCCACCCCCAACCCCCCCACCTCCCCCACCCCCTCAACCCACCCCCATCCCCCCCCCCCATCCCCACCCTCCTCCCCCACCCCCCATTCCCCACCCTCCACCCCCACACCCCCAACCCACCCTCCACCCCCCCACCCCCACCCCCACCCACCTCCCCTCACCCCCATCCCTCCCTCCTTCCCCCCTCCCCCCCATCCCACCCACCTTCCCCCTCCCCCCATTCCCCTCCCCCATCCCCCTCACCCCCATCCCCCTCCCACCCCCCATCCCCCACCCTCCCCCCAACCCCACCCCCAACCCCCCACCCCCCTTCCCCCCACCCCCCCCATTCCCCACCCTCCTACCCCCCACCCCCTCATTCCCCACCCCCAACCCCCACCCCCCAACCCCCTCCCCCAACCCCCCACCCCCTCAACCCCCACCCCCACCCCCCACCCCCAACCCCCCCCCACCCCCCACCCCCATCCCCACCACCTCCCCCACACCCCCATCCCCACCCACCTCCCCCCACCCCCCATCCCCACCCACCACCCCCCTCACCCCCATTCCCCACCCTCCACCCCCCCACCCCCCATTCCCCACCCCACCCCCCACCCCCCACCCCCCCTCCCACCCCCCACCCCCCACCCCCCATCCCCTCCCTCCTCCCCCCCACCCCCCCTCCCCCTCCCCCTCCCCCACCCCCTCATTCCCCACCCTCCTCCCCCCCTCACCCCCATTCCCCCCCTCCTTCCCCACCCCCATCCCCTCCCTCCATCCCCCCCACCCCCACAACCCTCCCACCTTCCCCTCCCACCATCCCCCTCACCCCCCAACCCCACCCACCAACCCCCCACCCCCATCCCCCACCCTCCATCCCCCTCAACCCCCATCCCCACCCACCAACCCCCACCCCCCATCCCCTCCCTCCTACCCCCTCACCCCCAACCCCTCCCACCCCCTCCATCCCCACCCACCATCCCCCACACCCCCCATTCCCCTCCCCCCATCCCCCCTCCCCCCCCATTCCCCACCCTCCTTCCCCCCTCACCCCCATTCCCCTCCCTCCTTCCCCCTCACCCCCCCATCCCCACCCACCTTCCCCCTCACCCCCATTCCCCTCCCTCCATCCCCTCACCCCCATCCCCTCCCTCCTTCCCCCACACCCCCATTCCCCTCCCTCCTTCCCCCACACCCCCATTCCCCACCCTCCTTCCCCCACCCCCCATCCCCTCCCACCTTCCCCCTCCCCCCATCCCACCCACCTTCCCCCCCCCCCCATCCCCCACCCACCTTCCCCCCTCACCCTCATTCCCCTCCCACCTTCCCCCCTCCCCCCATTCCCCTCCCTCCTTCCCACCTCACCCCCATTCCCCTCCCTCCCCCCACCAACCCCACCCTCCTTCCCCCCACCCCCCATTCCCACCCCTCCCCCTCCCCCCATTCCCCACCCACCTTCCCCCACCCCCATTCCCCTCCCTCCACCCCCTCACCCCCATTCCCTCCATCCTCCCCCTCACCCATTCCCCTCCCTCCTTCCCCCACACCCCCATTCCCCTCCCTCCTTCCCCCTCACCCCCCATTCCCCTCCTCCTTCCCCTCACCCCCATTCCCTCCCTCCTTCCCCCTCACCCCCATTCCCCTCCCTCCCCCTCCTTCCCCTCCCTCCTTCCCCTCACCCCCCATTCCCCCCTCCTTCCCCCACCCCCTCATTCCCCCCCTCCTCCCCCTCCCCCCATTCCCCTCCCTCCTTCCCCCCTCACCCCCATTCCCCTCCCTCCTCCCCCCCTCCCCCCATTCCCCTCCCTCCTCCCCCCTCCCCCCATTCCCCTCCCTCCTTCCCCCTCCCCCATTCCCCCCCTCCCCCCTCCCCCCATTCCCCTCCCTCCTGCCCCCTCACCCCCATTCCCCTCCCTCCTTCCCCCCTCCCCCTCATTCCCCTCCCTCCTTCCCCCTCCCCCTCATTCCCCTCCCTCCTTCCCCCCTCCCCCTCATTCCCCTCCCTCCTTCCCCCTCACCCCATTCCCCTCCCTCCTTCCCCCCTCACCCCCATTCCCCTCCCTCCTTCCCCCTCACCCCCATTCCCCTCCCTCCTTCCCCTCACCCCCATTCCCCTCCCTCCTTCCCCCTCACCCCATTCCCCTCCCTCCCCCTCCTTCCCCTCCTCCTTCCCCCTCACCCCCCATTCCCCCCTCCTTCCCCCTCCCCCTCATTCCCCCCCCTCCTTCCCCCTCCCCCTCATTCCCCTCCCTCCTTCCCCCTCACCCCCATTCCCCTCCCTCCTCCCCCCCTCCCCCCATTCCCCTCCCTCCTCCCCCCCTCCCCCCATTCCCCTCCCTCCTTCCCCCCTCCCCCCATTCCCCTCCCTCCCCCCTCCCCCCATTCCCCTCCCTCCTGCCCCCTCACCCCCATTCCCCTCCCTCCTTCCCCCCTCCCCCTCATTCCCCTCCCTCCTTCCCCCTCCCCCTCATTCCCCTCCCTCCTTCCCCCCTCCCCCTCATTCCCCTCCCTCCTTCCCCCTCACCCCCATTCCCCTCCCTCCTTCCCCCCTCACCCCCATTCCCCTCCCTCCTTCCCCCTCACCCCCATTCCCTCCCTCCTTCCCCCTCCCCCTCATTCCCCTCCCTCCTTCCCCCTCACCCCCATTCCCCTCCCTCCCCCCATTCCCTTCCCCTCCCTCCTTCCCCTCCCTCCTTCCCCCCTCCCCCTCCTTCCCCCCTCCCCCCCCATTCCCCTCCCTCCTTCCCCCTCCCCCTCCTTCCCCCCTCCCCCCCCATTCCCCTCCCTCCTTCCCCCCTCCCCCTCATTCCCCTCCCTCCTTCCCCCCTCCCCCTCATTCCCCTCCCTCCTTCCCCCCTCCCCCTCATTCCCCTCCCTCCTTCCCCCCTCACCCCCATTCCCC
Organism: Chiloscyllium plagiosum; assembly: GCF_037043375.1. NCBI lineage: Eukaryota > Metazoa > Chordata > Chondrichthyes > Orectolobiformes > Hemiscylliidae > Chiloscyllium > Chiloscyllium plagiosum. Next base: position 159,327,804 of record NW_028270141.1, read on the forward strand.
TCCCTCCTTCCCCCTCACCCCCATTCCCCTCCCTCCTCCCCCCCTCCCCCCATTCCCCTCCCTCCTCCCCCCCTCCCCCCATTCCCCTCCCTCCTCCCCCCTCCCCCCATTCCCCTCCCTCCTCCCCCCCTCCCCCCATTCCCCTCCCTCCTCCCCCCCTCCCCCCATTCCCCTCCCTCCTTCCCCCTCACCCCCATTCCCCTCCTCACCCCCATTCCCCTCCCCCCTTCCCCCTTCCCCCCTCCCTCATTCCCCTCCCCCACCTCCACCGGGGCTCCATCGCTCCCTGACCGGGGCCGGGGCTCAGGCCGGGCCGGCTCCTCTCCTCACTCTGGCTGCAGGCCGCGGGATGATGTGGAGCCGGGGCCTGTGATCCCGATGCAGCATCGCTGGAGCCGGTAACCCGGGGGGAGGCGGCAGGAGGCGGGCACGGGGCTGTGCACCACCCGGAGCAGGCAACCGGCGGGAGGGAGGGAGGGAGGCAGCTCCCCCAGCGGCCGGGAGGACCCACTGCACCAGCTCCCCCAGCGGCCGGGAGGACCCCCTGCAGCTCCCCCAGCGGCCGGGAGGACCCACTGCACCAGCTCCCCCAGCGGCCGGGAGGACCCACTGCAGCTCCCCCAGCGGCCGGGAGGACACACTGCACCAACTCCCCCAGCGGCCGGGAGGAGCCACTGCAGCTCCCCCAGCGGCCGGGAACACCCACTGCACCAGCTCCCCCAGCGGCCGGGAGGACCCACTGCAGCACCCCCAGCGGCCGGGAGGACAAACTACACCAGCTCCCCCAGCGGCTGGGAGGACCCACTGCACCAGCTCCCCCAGCGGCCGGGAGGACCCACTGCACCAGCTCCCCCAGCGGCGGGGAGGACCCACTGCACCAGCTCCCCCAGCGTCCGGGAGGACCCACTGCAGCTCCCCCAGCGGCCGGGAGGACCCACCGCACCAGCTCCCCCAGCGGCCGGGAGGACTCACTGCACCAGCTCCCCCAGCGGCCGGGAGGACCCACTGCAGCTCCCCCAGCGGCCGGGAGGACCCACTGCAGCTCCCCCAGCGGGCGGGAGGACCCACTGCACCAGCTCCCCCAGCGGCCGGGAGGACCCACTGCACCAGCTCCCCCAGCGGCCCAGAGGACCCACAGCAGCTCCCCCAGCGGCTGGGAGGACCCACTGCACCAGCTCCCCCAGCGGCCGGGAGGACCCACTGCACCAGTTCCCCAGCGGCCGGGAGGACCCACTGCACCAGCTCCCCCAGCGGCCGGGAGGACCCACTGCAGCTCCCCCAGCGGCCGGGAGGACCCACTGCAGCACCCCCAGCGGCCGGGAGGACCCACTGCAGCTCCCCCAGCGGCCGGGAACACCCACTGCACCAGCTCCCCCAGCGGCCGGGAGGACCCACTGCAGCACCCCCAGCGGCCGGGAGGACACACTGCACCAGCTCCCCCAGCGGCCGGGAGGACCCACTGCACCAGCTCCCCCAGCGGCCGGGAGGACCCACTGCAGCTCCCCCAGCGGCCGGGAGGACCCACTGCAGCTATCCCAGCGGCCGGGAGGACCCACTACACCAGCTCCCCCAGCGGCCGGGAGGATCCACTGCAGCTCCCCCAGCGGCCGGGAGGACCCACTGCAGCTCCCTCAGCGGCCGGGAGGACCCACTGCAGCTCCCCCAGCAGCCGGGAGGACCCACTACACCAGCTCCCCCAGCAGCCGGGAGGACCCACTACACCAGCTCCCCCAGCGGCCTGGAAGACCCACTACACCGGCTCCCCCAGCGACTGGGAGGACCCATTGCACCAGCTCACCCAGCAGCCGGGTAGACCCACTACACGAGCTCCCTCAGCGACTGGGAGGACAAACTACAGCAGCTCCCCCAGCGGCTGGGAGGACCCACTACACCTGCTCCCCCAGCGGCCGGGAGGACAAACTACAGCAGCTCCCCCAGCAGCTTGGAGGACCCACTACACCTGCTCCCCCAGCGGCCGGGAGGACCCACTGCACCGGCTCCCACAGCGGCCGGGTGGACCCACTGCAGCTCCCCCAGAGGCCGGGAGGACCCACTGCACCGGCTCCCCCAGCGGCCGGGAGGACCCACTGCACCGGCTCCCACAGCGGCCGGGAGGACCCACTGCAGCTCCCCCAGAGGCCGGGAGGACCCACTGCACCTTCCCCAGCGGCCGGGAGGACCCACTACACCAGCTCCCCCAGCGGCTGGGAGGACCCATTACACCAGCTCCCCCAGCGGCCGGGAGGACCCACTGCACCAGCTCCCCCAGCGGCCGAGAGAACCCACAGCAGCTCCCCCAGCGGCCGGGAGGACAAACTACACCAGCTCCCCCAGCGGCCGGGAGGACCCACTACACCAGCTCCCCCTGCGGCTGGGAGGACAAACTACACCAGCTCCCCCTGCGGCCGGGAGGACCCACTGCACCAGCTCCCCCAGCGGCTGGGAGGACAAACTACAGCAGCTCCCCCAGCGACTGGGAGGACCCACTACACCAGCTCCCCCAGCGGCTGGGAGGACAAACTACAGCAGCTCCCCCAGCGGCCGGGAGGACAAACTACACCAGCTCCCCCAGCGGCCCGGAGGACCCACTACACCAGCTCCCCCAGCGGACGGGATGACCCACTGCAGCTCCCCCAGCGGCCGGGAGGACCCACTACACCAGCCCCCCCAGTGGCCGTGTGGACCCACTACACCAGCTCCCCCAGCGGCCCGGAGGACCCACTGCACCAGCTCCCCCAGCGGCCGAGAGAACCCACAGCAGCTCCCCCAGCGGCCGGGAGGACAAACTACACCAGCTCCCCCAGCGGCCGGGAGGACCCACTACACCAGCTCCCCCAGCGGCTGGGAGGACCCACTACACCAGCTCCCCCAGCGGCCCAGAGGACCCACAGCAGCTCCCCCAGGGGCCGGGAGGACCCACTGCATCAGCTCTCCCAGCGGCTGGGAGGACAAACTACAGCAGCTCCTCCAGCGGACGGGAGGACCCACTACACCAGCTCCCCCAGCGGCCGGGAGGACCCACTGCACCAGCTCCCCCAGCGGCCGGGAGGACCCACTGCAGCTCCCCCAGCGGCCGGGAGGACACACTGCAGCACCCCCAGCGGCCGGGAGGACCCACTGCAGCTCCCCCAGCGGCCGGGAACACCCACTGCACCAGCTCCCCCAGCGGCCGGGAGGACCCACTGCAGCACCCCCAGCGGCCGGGAGGACACACTGCACCAGCTCCCCCAGCGGCCGGGAGGACCCACTGCACCAGCTCCCACAGCGGCCGGGAGGACCCACTGCAGCTCCCCCAGCGGCCGGGAGGACCCACTACACCAGCTCCCCCAGCGGCCGGGAGGACCCACTGCACCAGCTCCCCCAGCGGCGGGGAGGACCCACTGCACCAGCTCCCCCAGCGGCCGGGAGGACCCACTGCAGCTCCCCCAGCGGCCGGGAGGACCCACTGCAGCTACCCCAGCGGCCGGGAGGACCCACTACACCAGCTCCCCCAGCGGCCGGGAGGATCCACTGCAGCTCCCCCAGCGGCCGGGAGGACCCACTGCAGCTCCCTCAGCGGCCGGGAGGACCCACTGCAGCTCCCCCAGCAGCCGGGAGGACCCACTACACCAGCTCCCCCAGCGGCCGGGAAGACCCACTACACCGGCTCCCCCAGCGACTGGGAGGACCCACTACACCAGCTCCCCCAGCGGCTGGATGGATCCATTACACCAGCTCCCCCAGCGGCCGGGAAGACCCACTACACCGGCTCCCCCAGCGGCCGGGAGGACCCACTACACCAGCTCCCCCAGCGGCTGGGAGGACCCATTGCACCAGCTCACCCAGCAGCCGGGTAGACCCACAGCAGCTCCCCCAGCGGCCGGGAGGACCCACTACACGAGCTCCCTCAGCGACTGGGAGGACAAACTACAGCAGCTCCCCCAGCGGCTGGGAGGACCCACTACACCAGCTCCCCCAGCGGCTGGGAGGACAAACTACAGCAGCTCCCCCAGCAGCTGGGAGGACCCACTACACCTGCTCCCCCAGCGGCCGGGAGGACCCACTGCACCGGCTCCCCCAGCGGCCGGGAGGACCCACTGCACCAGCTCCCACAGCGGCCGGGAGGACCCACTGCAACTCCCCCAGAGGCCGGGAGGACCCACTGCACCTTCCCCAGCCGCCGGGAGGACCCACTACACCAGCTCCCCCAGCGGCTGGGAGGACCCATTACACCAGCTCCCCCAGCGGCCGGGAGGACCCACTGCACCAGCTCCCCCAGCGGCCGAGAGAACCCACAGCAGCTCCCCCAGCGGCCGGGAGGACAAACTACACCAGCTCCCCCAGCGGCCGGGAGGACCCATTACACGAGCTCCCCCAGCGGCTGGGAGGACCCACTACACCAGCTCCCCCTGCGGCCGGGAGGACCCACTGCACCAGCTCCCCCAGCGGCTGGGAGGACAAACTACAGCAGCTCCCCCAGCGACTGGGAGGACCCACTACACCAGCTCCCCCAGCGGCTGGGAGGACAAACTACAGCAGCTCCCCCAGCGGCTGGGAGGACCCACTGCACCGGCTCCCCCAGCGGCCGAGAGAACCCACAGCAGCTCCCCCAGCGGCCGGGAGGACAAACTACACCAGCTCCCCCAGCGGCCCGGAGGACCCACTACACCAGCTCCCCCAGCGGCCGGGTGGACCCACTGCAGCTCCCCCAGCGGACGGGATGACCCACTGCAGCTCCCCCAGCGGCCGGGAGGACCCACTACACCAGCCCCCCCAGCGGCCGTGTGGACCCACTACACCAGCTCCCCCAGCGGCCCGGAGGACCCACTGCACCAGCTCCCCCAGCGGCCGAGAGAACCCACAGCAGCTCCCCCAGCGGCCGGGAGGACAAACTACACCAGCTCCCCCAGCGGCCGGGAGGACCCACTACACCAGCTCCCCCAGCGGCTGGGAGGACCCACTACACCAGCTCCCCCAGCGGCCCAGAGGACCCACAGCAGCTCCCCCAGGGGCCGGGAGGACCCACTGCATCAGCTCTCCCAGCGGCTGGGAGGACAAACTACAGCAGCTCCTCCAGCGGACGGGAGGACCCACTACACCAGCTCCCCCAGCGGCTGGGAGGACCCACTGCACCAGCTCCCCCAGCGGCCGGGCGGACCCACTGCAGCTCCCCCAGCGGCCTGGAGGACCCACTGCAGCTCCACCAGCGGCTGGGAGGACCAACTGCAGCTCCTCCAGCGGCCGGGATGACCCACTGCAGCTCCTCCAGCGGTCGGGATGACCCACTGCAGCTCCCCAAACGGCCGGGAGGACCCACTACACCAGCTCCCCCAGCGGCTGGGAGGACCCACTACACCAGCTCCCCCAGCGGCCGGGAGGACCCACTACACCAGCTCCCCCAGCGGCCGGGAGGACCCACTACACCAGCTCCCCCAGCGGCCGGAGGACTCACTACACCAGCTCCCCCAGCGGCTGGGAGGACCCACTACACCAGCTCCCCCAGCGGCTGGGAGGACCCACTACACCAGCTCCCTCAGCGGCCGGGAGGACCCACTGCACCAGCTCCCCCAGCGGCTGGATGGATCCATTACACCAGCTCCCTCAGCGGCCGGGAGGACCCACTGCACCAGCTCCCCCAGCGGCCGGGATGACCCACTACACCAGCTCCCCCAGCGGCTGGGAGGACCCATTGCACCAGCTCACCCAGCAGCCGGGTAGACCCACAGCAGCTCCCCCAGCGGCCGGGAGGACACACTGCACCAGCTCCCACAGCGGCCGGGAGGACCCACTGCACCAGCTCCCCTAGTGGCCGGGAGGACCCACTGCACTAGCTCCCCCAGCGGCCGGGAGGACCCACTGCACCAGCTCCCCCAGCGGCTGGGAGGACCCACTGCACCAGCTCCCCCAGCGGCCGGAAGGAACCACTGCACCAGCTCCCCCAGCGGCCGGGATGACCCACTACACCAGCTCCCCCAGCGGTTGGGAGTACCCACTACACCAAATCCCCCAGCGGCCGGGTGGGCCCACTGCACTAGCTCCCCCAGCGGCCGGGAGGACCCACTGCACCAGCTCCCCCAGCGGCCGGGAGGACCCACTGCACTAGCTCCCCCAGCGGCCGGGAGGACCCACTGCACCAGCTCCCCCAGCGGCCGGGAGGACCCACTGCACCAGCTCCCCCAGCGGCCGGGAGGACCCACTGCAGCTCCCTCAGCAGCCGGGAGGACCCACTACACCAGCTCCCCCAGCGGCCGGGAAGACCCACTACACCGGCTCCCCCAGCGGCCGGGAGGACCCAATGCACCGGCTCCCCCAGCGGCTGGGTGGACCCACACCAGCTCCCCCAGCGGCCAATAGGACAAACTACACCAGCTCCCCCAGAGGCCGGGAGGACAAACTACAGCAGCTCCCCCAGCAGCTGGGAGGACCCACTGCACCAGCTCCCCCAGCGGCCGGAGGACCCACTATATCAGCTCCCCAAGTGGCCGGGAGGACCCACTACAGCAGCTCTCCCAGCGGCTGGGAGGACCCACTACAGCAGCTCCCCCAGCTGCCGGGAGGACCCACTACAGCTCCCCCAGCGGCTGGGAGGACCCACTACAGCAGCTCCCCCAGCGGCTGGGAGGACCAACTGCAGTGGGTGTGAGCATGCTCTGCTGTAGGGGGAAGCTGGTGCAACATGAGCATGCTCAGATGGAGGATGAGTTGGGGCAATGTGAGCGTGCTCATTGTGGGGGAGGTGGGGCATTGTGAGCATGCTCAGTGTGGGGGAGATGAGTCAATGTGAGCATGCTCATTGTGGGGGAGGTGGGGCATTGTGAGCATGCTCAGTGTGGGGGAGGTGGGGCAATGTGAGCATGCTCAGAGTGAGGGAGCTGGCAGTGTGAGCATGCTCAGAGTGAGGGAGATGGGGCAATGTGAGCATGCTCAGTGTGGGGGAGATTGGGTAATGTGAGCATGCTCATTGTGGGGGAGATTGGGCAATGTGAGCAAGCTGTGTGTGGGAGATGGGGCAATGTGAGCATGCTCAGTGTGGGGGAGATGGGGCAATGTGAGCATGCTCAGTGTGGGAGATGGGGCAATGTGAGCATGCTCAGTGTGGGGGAGATGGGGCAATGTGAGCATGCTCAGTGTGGGGGTGATGGGGCAATGTGAGCATGCTCAGTGTGGGGGAGATGGGGCAATGTGAGCATGCTCAGAGTGGGGGAGATGGGGCAATGTTAGCATGCTCAGAGTGGGGGAGATGGGGCAATGTTAGCATGCTCAGTGTGGGGGAGATGGGGCAATGTGAGCATGCTCAGAGTGGGGGAGATGGACCAATGTGAGCAAGCTGTGTGTGGGAGATGGACCAATGTGAGCATGCTCAGAGTGAGGGAGATGGGGCTGTGTGAGCATGGATTCTCGATTAGTGGTGCTGGAAGAGCACAGCAGTTCAGACAGCATCCAGGGAGCTTCGAAATCGACATTTCGGGCAAAAGCCCTTCATCAGGAATAAAGGCAGTGAGCCTGGAGCATGGAGAGATAAGCTCGAGGAGGGTGGGGGTGGGGAGAAAGTAGCATAGAGTACAATAGGTGATTGGGGGAGGGGATGAAGGTGATAGGTCGGGGAGGAGAGGGTGGAGTGGATAGGTGGAAAAGGAGATAGGCAGGTAGGACAAGTCCGGACAGGTCATGGGGACAGTGCTGAGCTGGAAGTTTGGAACTAGGGTGAGGTGGGAGAAGGGGAAATGAGGAAACTGTTGAAGTCCACATTGATGCCCTGGGGTTGAAGTGTTCCGAGGCGGAAGATGAGGCGTTCTTCCTCCATGCGTCTGGTGGTGAGGGAGCGGCGGTGAAGGAGGCCCAGGACCTCCATGTCCTCAGCAGAGTGGGAGGGGGAGTTGAAATGTTCAGCCATGGGGCGGTGTGGTTGATTGGTGCGAGTGTCCCGGAGATGTTCCCTAAAGCGCTCTGCTAGGAGGCGCCCAGTCTCCTCAATGTAGAGGAGACCGCATCGGGAGCAACGGATACAATAGATGATATTAGTGGATGTGCAGGTGAAACTTTGATGGATGTGGAAGGCTCCTTTAGGGCCTTGGATAGAGGTGAGGGGGGAGGTCTGGGCGCAGGTTTTACAGTTCCTGCGGTGGCAGGGGAAAGTGCCAGGATGGGAGGGTGGGTTGTAGGGGGGCGTGGACCTGACCAGGTAGTCACGGAGGGAACGGTCTTTGCGGAAGGCGGTCGTCACTGATGGAGATGGAGAGGTCCAGGAAGGGGAGGGAGGTGTCAGAGATGGTCCAGGTAAATTTAAGGTCAGGGTGGAATGTGTTGGTGAAGTTGATGAATTGCTCAACCTCCTCGTGGGAGCACGAGGTGGCGCCAATGCAGTCATCAATGTAGCGGAGGAAGAGGTGGGGAGTGGTGCCGGTGTAATTACGGAAGATCGACTGCTCTACGTAGCCAACAAAGAGACAGGCATAGCTGGGGCCCATACGTGTGCCCATGGCTACCCCTTTGGTCTGGAGGAAGTGGGAGGATTTGAAGGAGAAATTGTTAAGGGTGAGGACCAGTTCGGCCAAACGAATGAGAGTGTTGGTGGATGGGTACTGTTGGGGACATCTGGAGAGGAAAAAACGGAGGGCTTGGAGGCCCTGGTCATGGCGGATGGAGGTATAGAGGGATTGGATATCCATGGTGAAGATGAGGCGTTGGGGGCCGGGGAAACGGAAGTCTTGGAGGAGGTGGAGGGCGTGGGTGGTGTCTCGAATGTATGTGGGGAGTTCCTGGACTGGGGGGGGGGGAATAGGACAGTGTTGTGGTAGGCAGAGATGAGTTCAGTGGGGCAGGAGCATGCTGAGACAATGGGTCGGCCAGGGTGGTCAGGCTTGTGGATCTTGGGAAGGAGGTAGAACCGGGCAGTGCGGGGTTCCCGGACTATGAGGTTGGAAGCTGTGGGTGGGAGATCTCCTGAGGTGATGAGGTTCTGTATGGTCTGGGAGATGATGGTTTGGTGATGGGGGGTGGGTCATGGTTGAGGGGGCAGTAGGAAGAGGTGTCCTTGAGTTGGCGTTTGGCTTCAGCGGTGTAGAGGTCAGTGCGCCAGACTACCACTGCGCCCCCTTTATCCGCTGGCTTAATGGCGAGGTTGGGATTAGAGCAGAGAGACTGGAGGGCTGCGCATTGTGAGGGTGAGAGTGTGGGAGAGATGGGGCAATGTGAGCATGCTCAGAGTGGGGGAGATGGGGCAATGTGAACATGCTCAGAGTGGGGGAGATGGGGCAATGTGAACATGCTCAGAGTGGGGGAAGATGGGGCAATGTGAGCATGCTCAGAGTGGGGCAGATGGGGCTATGTGAGCATGCTCAGAGTGGGGGAAGATGGGTCAATGTGAGCATGCTCAGAGTGGGGGAGATGGGGCTATGTGAGCATGCTCAGAGTGGGGGAGATGGGGCTATGTGAGCATGCTCAGAGTGGGGGAGATGGGGCTATGTGAGCATGCTCAGAGTGGGGGAGATGGGGCTATGTGAGCATGCTCAGAGTGGGGGAGATGGGGCTATGTGAGCATGCTCAGAGTGGGGGAGATGGGGCTATGTGAGCATGCTCAGAGTGGGGGAGATGGGGCTATGTGAGCATGCTCAGAGTGGGGGAGATGGGGCTATGTGAGCATGCTCAGAGTGGGGGAGATGGGGCTATGTGAGCATGCTCAGAGTGGGGGAGATGGGGCTATGTGAGCATGCTCAGAGTGGGGGAGATGGGGCTATGTGAGCATGCTCAGAGTGGGGGAGATGGGGCTATGTGAGCATGCTCAGAGTGGGGGAGATGGGGCTATGTGAGCATGCTCAGAGTGGGGGAGATGGGGCTATGTGAGCATGCTCAGAGTGGGGGAGATGGGGCTATGTGAGCATGCTCAGAGTGGGGGAGATGGGGCTATGTGAGCATGCTCAGAGTGGGGGAGATGGGGCTATGTGAGCATGCTCAGAGTGGGGGAGATGGGGCTATGTGAGCATGCTCAGAGTGAGGGAGATGGGGCGATGTGAGCATGCTCAGAGTGGGGGAGATGGGGCTATGTGAGCATGCTCAGAGTGGGGGAGATGGGGCTATGTGAGCATGCTCAGAGTGGGGGAGATGGGGCTATGTGAGCATGCTCAGAGTGAGGGAGATGGGGCGATGTGAGCATGCTCAGAGTGGGGGAGATGGGGCTATGTGAGCATGCTCAGAGTGGGGGAGATGGGGCTATGTGAGCATGCTCAGAGTGAGGGAGATGGGGCGATGTGAGCATACTCAGAGTGGGGGAGATGGGGCTATGTGAGCATGCTCAGAGTGAGGGAGATGGGGCGATGTGAGCATGCTCAGAGTGGGGGAGATGGGGCTATGTGAGCATGCTCAGAGTGGGGGAGATGGGGCTATGTGAGCATGCTCAGAGTGAGGGAGATGGGGCGATGTGAGCATGCTCAGAGTGGGGGAGATGGGGCTATGTGAGCATGCTCAGAGTGGGGGAGATGGGGCTATGTGAGCATGCTCAGAGTGGGGGAGATGGGGCTATGTGAGCATGCTCAGAGTGAGGGAGATGGGGCGATGTGAGCATGCTCAGAGTGGGGGAGATGGGGCTATGTGAGCATGCTCAGAGTGGGGGAGATGGGGCTATGTGAGCATGCTCAGAGTGGGGGAGATGGGGCTATGTGAGCATGCTCAGAGTGAGGGAGATGGGGCTATGTGAGCATGCTCAGAGTGGGGGAGATGGGGCTATGTGAGCATGCTCAGAGTGGGGGAGATGGGGCTATGTGAGCATGCTCAGAACAGGGGGCAATAGGGTGTATTACTCCAAAATGGCACTGGATTATGGCAACAAAACACAATATATTTTATTTTCCCACATACATGTTAGAAACAAACTTAACAAAATTAGCCAAGACCACCAAAACTGGAAACAAGATAATTTATTTTACGATCTTGCAAGAAAGGGCATCAAATGCAGAAGCAAATGAGCAATGAGCATTGAAACAAGTATAGAGTTATACCTTTGAGCTGCGTGAGGTCACCTCTCCCGACTCCTACATTACCCAATTACCCTAGTTCTCTGCCTAACTTGTGACCTGACTGCCCCTACAGTGACTTCTCCTTATCTTCATTAGATTCGACTTCTATCTCCTTGGGCCGTTAGCTGCAACCGTTTTGTAACTATATTAACACTTGCTGTGCTAGTGTTTTCTATTGTTCTGCTTTGCTGCCTGCACAAACTTGTTTTTCCCAGAAGTTTGCTGATCTGATCCTTGCCTGCAGCTGCCCTCTATACCTGTTTGTCAGCGCGATGCTGAAGCTCATTATCACTACCCTTTTTGCTACATCTGTGAGAACAACACCCTTCCCCATTTCTCACATACAAATGGCAATAAAAATCCGTCATTCATTACAAGGCACAATCCTCCCCACTTGCCAGCTCCTACAACACTCAAGAAACTCGACACCATCCAGGACAAAGCAGCCGCTTGATTGGCACCACACCCACAAACACTCCCTCCCACTGACGCTCAGTAACAGCAGTGTGTACCATCTACAAGATACACTGCAGAAACTCACCCAAGATCCTTAGACAGCACCTTCCAAACCCACAGCCACTTCCATCTAGAAGGACAAGATACAGGCTCCAAGCCACTCACCATCCTGGCATGGAAATATATTGCAGTTCCTTTAGTATCACTGGGTGAGAATCCTGGAATTCCCTCCCTAAGGGACATTGTGGGTCTACCCACAGCACATGGACTGCAGCGAGTCAGGAAGGCAGCTCACCCCCACCTTCTTAAGGGCACCTGGGGACAGACGATAAAAACTGGACCAGCCAGCAATGCCCATGTCCCATGAATGAATAAAAAAACTTGCGCTCTAGAGGATAGTCACTCAGGGATAGAAGGACAAACTGTAGTCTCCAAGTACAAAGAAGACCAATCACAGTACACATTGATCTGGAGGCCCAACTGCAGCTCCCTCAGGGAAAGGGACAACAAACTGTAGCCCCTGCAGTGGACTCAGAAGACCAACTGCATAGCGGGTGGGAGGACTAACTGCAGTTCCTCTATGGGACACATGTACCAATTACAGAGCATCATTTGCAGCTCCCCTAGAGCCTAGCAGGGCCAACTGCAGCTTCTTTGCAGTTGGAAGTACCATTTGCAGCTCCCTCGGTGGCCTGGAGGATCCATTACAAGCAATCTTCAGAAGACAAAAGCACTGATTACAAAACCCCGAGGGGCTGGGAGCATCAACTGCATCTTTTCCTGGGCCACAAGGATGGATAAACAGCTTGACTTCCGTAGGGAAGTGAGATGGTGCAGATTAGTTCTGGTTAAACCATGCCTGCCAAAAATGACAGGGAAACCCCGAGACTCCCTCTTGTGTGTGCCCTCTGTTGTCAGAGATGTCCCTGGACGGATGCGTTTAACCATCAGTTGAAGAAATCCCCCAGTTATATTTACCGAGTGGAAAATTTCCCTGGTTAAATATAAACACATGAAAATAAGAAGTACCAGCTATGAGGAAGCAGACTGACCGTTAGAGTTTACACAAACACTGGGTGAATAGACACCAGCCATCAAGGCTCTTTCAAATGCTAATTTCTATTCCCCCCCCCCCCCCCCCCCATTCCTTCCCCATCATCCTGGAAACATTTCTACTTCCTTTCAGGCAATGGATTCCAGATGATGTGTTAAAAAACAGGATTTATTCACGTTGCTCAGGACTGTCCTTAGATTAGATTACAGTGTGGAAACAGGCCCTTCGGCCCAACAAGTCCACACCGACCCGCCGAAGCGAAACCCACCCATGCCCCTACATTTACCCCTTTACCTAACACTACGGGCAATTTAGCATGGCCAATTCACCTGACCTGCACATCTTTGGACCGCGGGAGGAAACCGGAGCACCCGGAGGAAACCCACGCAGACACGGGGAGAACGTGCAAACTCCACACAGTCAGTCGCCTGAGGCGGGAATTGAACCCGGGTCTCTGGCGCTGTGAGACAGCAGTGCTAACCACTGTGCCACCGTGCCGCCCTCTTTGCGAAACAGTTTCATTTACTCTTTCATTTGAAACGCCTCCCTCCTCTTCACATTCTCTGTTCCAAGAAGTGTCCCAGCTTCTTCACTTTATTGGAATCGCAAGGTCCATTCCCATTCTGCACCATTTTGATATTGTTCCAAAGTGAGACCACAATACACCACAGTCGAATAGAGAGGGAATGGGACATTGGGATGAGCATAAGGAAGGGCAACTGGGGGAAGTGAAGATGAAAATGCACATAAACCAGTGCTCCTTACTGGTTGTACCACTCCCCATTTTATGGCTTGGATCAGTGTATCTTAATCATCAATGTTATGGTTTTACTTTCTGCGGGGTGCATTGTACCTTGATTTCACGTTAACTCCAGTTGAACAAGTAACAAACTCCCTGACTCACACTCCACCTGGCACTTTGTCTTGTGCTAAACCAGTCCCTGATGAACAGACCAGTTCCCAGTTTGCCAAGAGGGATTCAGATGAGTGTTTGGCCTGAGAGATTCCAGCCTCCAAGGATTCCTAGCCCTCCAAGGAGAGCTGCCCTTGCTAGGGGCAGAAGGATTGTTCCCCTTGTGGGAGAGTGTACGACCAGAGTCAAGGGTCACCCATGTAAGACAGAGATCAGGAAGACTTTCTTCTCTGAGGGTAATAAATCTTTCCCATCAAGCTTTTGAGGCTGGGTCATGAAGTCTCTTCAAGGCTGGGATTAATGATGATCAGATCAACCATGACCTCATTGAATGACAGAGCAGAGTCAATGGGCTGAATGGCCACCTTCTGCTCCTGTGTCTCACTTTCTGTCACCGTGTCACACACCTTCCCTTCAATAAGGGGAGGGAATGCTTGTCAGGGCTTTTTTTACAATCCTTCCAATACTCCGCTCGCCAGTTCTCCTTTATCAATTGTGTTCGTGACATCTTCAAAAGTTTCCAAAAGGTCTGTCAAACACAATGTGACATTCACGCATCGACGCTGACTCTGCCCATCAGACCATCACTTCCTTCACAGAGATTCCGGCATGTTCCTTAATCCTGATGTGAGGCTGACAGTCCTGAGGTTTCCTGGCTTTTTCCTGGTGACATTTCCAAACTTCTGACCTGCAGGAATCATTCCAGAGTTTATTGAATTTTGGATGTTGATCACCAGAGCATCAACAGTCTATAGTTACTTCTTTCAATACTTTGGGATGTTTAATATCAGATCCTGGAGATGTATCCGCCTTCAGTCACAGCGTAACACAACATGGAAATAGGCCCTTTGGTCCAAACTGGTCTGCGCTGACCATGGTAGCTCAGCTAGTTCCAGAGCTCGCATTTAGTCCATATCCCTCTTAAACCCTTCCCGTCTCTACAGCTATCCAGATGTTTTTAAAATGTTGCTATTGTACCTGCCTCAACCACGTTCTGTGGCAGCCCATTCTGTGTACACCACCACTCTCTGCGTGAACAGGTTGTCCCTCAGGTCCTGCCTAAATATTTCCCCTCTTGGCTTAAACCTATGCCCTCTAGTTTGCAATTCCCCATCCCTGGGGAAAAAGACTATATGCATTCATCCTATCTATGGTTTTACACACCTCACTAAGGCCACCCCTCATTGTCCTAAGTTGCAGGGAATAAAGTCCGATCCTGGTCAACCTCTCCCTATAACTCAGGGCTACTACTGCTGGCAACACCCTCGTAAATCGTCTTTGCACTCTTTCCAGTTTAACTAAATCCTTCCTATAACGGGTGAAAAGTAAGGACTGCAGATGCTGGGGATCAGAGTTGAGACTGTGGTGCTGGAAAAGCACAGCGGGCCAGGCAGCATCCGAGGAGCAGGAGAATCGGCATTTTGGGCATATGCCCTTCATTGGGAATGATCTGTGTACTTGCATTCCTAACTCCCTCTGTTCCAAAACACTCTTCAAGACTTTGCTATATATCTCCTACCTTGGTTTACCTTTCCAAAGTATAACATTGTACACTTATCTGTACTGAATTGCATTTGCCAATCCTCAGTCCCCGTGCCCATCTGATCAAGATCCCTCTGTAATTTCTGATGACCTTCTGCGTTATCCGTGATACCTCCTAATTTTGTACCATTCACAAGCTTACTAATCATGCCTTGTCCATTCCCATCCAGATCATTTATGTAAATAACAAATACCAACGGTCCCACCTCCGGGTGGCCCAGAGGTGCTCTCTGAATCGCTCCGCAAGTAGGCACCTCTGGGCCACCCGGACGAACCAACCCAACCACCCTGTAGCACAGCATTTCAACTCCCCCTCCCACTCCACCGAGGATATGCAGGTCATTGGACTCATCCACCGCCAAACCACAACAACGCGACGGTCGGAGGAGGAGCGTCTTATCTTCCGACTGGGAACCCTCCAACCGCAGGGGATGAACTTGGACTTCACCAGTTTCTTCATCCCCCCTCCCCCCACCTTGTCTCAGCCGAATCCCTCCAGCCCGGCACCGCCTTCCTGACCTGCAGTCTTCTTCTTGACCTCTCCGCCTCCATCCTACTCCGACCTATCACCCTCACCTTGACCTCTTTCCACCTATCACATTTCCAACTCCCCTCCTCCAAGTCCCTCCTCCCTACCTTTTATCTTCTCCTGCTGAACACTCTCTGCTCATTCCTGAAGAAGGGCCTGTGCCCGAAACGTCGAATCTCCTGTTCCCTGGATGCTGCCTGACCTGCTGTGCTGTTCCAGCAATAAAGTTTCAACTTTGCCAGTATTTTGTATTTCTCTCAGAATGGGGGGGGGGGGGGGGCACTGATCTGGACGTTTCCTCTTCTTTCGGCTGTTTCTTTTACTTCAGCTTCTGGTTTTAACCCTATCTTTTGTACACAAAGATGGAACCAGAGAAAAGCAACTTTGTAAAGTTCTCATTGTATTCCTATACTCGAGCACACCTGATAATAACATTGAAATCTCTGCGTTTTGATTTGATTGAACATTTCTTTTTTTACATACTGTAGAAGCTTCTACAGTCCATTTTTATGTTGTTGTGACCTTACACTTGTATTCTAGTCTCCCTTTATTGTCCTTTGCCTTATTCTAAAATACTCTCAATCTTTCACTTTATTACCCATTGCCCATGTACCACTGTAACTTTTAATGCATTGCCCCAAACCACCTCAGTAACCTTCAAATGTATTAATGTTGAGATTTAACACCCGGCCTTCAGACTGAACTACCTCACTTTCAAACAGTGTTGCGTTCTATCATGCTATGGTCACTCATCTTTAAAGGTTCTTTTAAAACAGAAACATTCACCTGCCTTCTGTTATTACACAACACTATGTCTAAAATCGACTATCCTCTCGTCAGCTCAACACATTGCTCGGGAAAGCCATCCCTGACACACCGCAGAAACTCACTCTCCACAACGAGCAGCTGCTTTCCACAATGAGATTGGATGCTATTTTGCTTTTGTCGTGCTTTCAGATGATCAGATCTTGTTGTGAATGCTTCAGTCGATCAGATCAAGTGCCCCCCAACTTTGTCTGTGATGTCATTCTGCATTCTCAGCTGCATGGATGTTCATCCTCGTTTTTCCAGCATTTTTATTCCCTTTACCATCTTTCTCCTTCCTGTTACTAGCTTTACTTCCTACCAATTTGCGGTATCCTTCAGGTTTCCATCTCCCCAGTTTGAACCGTCCCAAGCAGTACTCGTACATCTCCCTCGTACAGTCCCAGTCCTGTTAAGAGTAACCTGTCCACCTTGTGGTGTACCCACGTACCTCAGAAATCTGAAACCGTCCCACCTGAACCAAGTGTTATTAGATTAGACTCCCTACCGTGTGGAAACAGGCCTTTCGGCCCAGCAAGTCCACACTGATCCTCCAAAGAGTAACCTACCCAGACCCATTCCCCTACATTTACCCTGACTAATGGACCTAATCTATGGGTAATTTAGCCTGCGCATCTTTGGACTGAGAGAGGAAACCGGAGCACCCGGAGGAAACTCACGCAGACACGGGGAGAACGTGCAAACTCCACACAGTCAGTCGCCTGAGGCTGGAATTGAACCCGGGTCCCTGGCACTGTGAGGCAGCAGTGCTAACCACTTGCCACCCCAATTCTCCAGCCACATGGTCAA
This sequence comes from Chiloscyllium plagiosum, assembly GCF_037043375.1. Classification (NCBI taxonomy): domain Eukaryota; kingdom Metazoa; phylum Chordata; class Chondrichthyes; order Orectolobiformes; family Hemiscylliidae; genus Chiloscyllium; species Chiloscyllium plagiosum. The sequence goes on from NW_028270141.1 coordinate 159,344,903, forward strand.
TCGAATAAACCTTTATGCTCACGGTGACCCTGGGAACGATCCTGAGATGACTGTGCTAATGTTTGCTTTCCTTCCTTCCTAACACCCTAAAATCTGCTTTTGGGATCTTCCCTCTTGTCTTAACGGTGTTGTTGGCACCAATATGGACAATGATATTTAATCATTCCCTCTCCCCCAGGAGGACGTTCTGCAGCCAGTCTGTGACAGGTTTGATCCAGCCTTGACTAGGGAGCCAACACCTTATTCTGGGAACACACCTCCAGCCACTGAAGCAGCTGTCTGATTCCCTGACTATGCAATCTCCCACCACTATTGCCCTTCCATTCTTCTCCGTCCCCTGGTCTGTGGTGCCATCGACTTGGTTCGGACAGTATTCCAGAGGAACCATCACCCTCACCAGTAATCAAAATGGAATATTGATTCACAAACACAACAGAATCAGGGGAGCCTTGTGATGCCTGCAGTCTCCCCAGTTCCCCCTCTGCATGGGCATCCCTAACCTGCAGATTGACCATGTGCCTGAACCTGCTGTGTAGTCCCCTGCCTCATTAATGCATAACAGTGGCTTTCAGAGAGATCCCAGGCTTGTACAGCCAGTGTTGGATCTTCCAACAAATAGACCTTCTACCTGGCCAAGCTGACCTGCCAAAACACAACTCTGAAAAAGTTTTATACACAATGAGAATAAGTAGAATTACTTTCTGTGTTCTAACAAATCATCTTAGACCATAAAACATAGGAGTAGAAATTAAGCCATTCAATCCTGGCTGATAACTTTCTCAACCCCATTCTGTCACTTTCTCCCTGTAACCCTTGATCCCCTTGATACTCAAGAACCCATCTATCTCCGTCTGAAACACACTCACTGGCCTGGCCCCCACAGCCTTCTGTGGCAGTGAATCCCACAGATTCCCCACCCTCTGGCTGAACAAGTCTCTCCTTATCTCTGTTCGAAAAGGGTCTTCTCTTTACTCTAAGGCTGTGCCCTCAAGTCCTAGTCTCCCCTACCAATGGGACACCAAATGAAGGACCCAGGCCAACCCTTGAGCCTCTGTAACAATCATCTGGGCAGCAACACCGGGAGCATCCTCATGGGGGTACAACAGGCGAGGAAGAACGTTAATTTTAATCAGGGCTATTCAGCCTAACCATGATAACGGTAATCCCTCCCACTGCTGCAGATCCGGTTTTATCCTTTCCAATAGTTAGCTTGATACAGCCGGTGGAAGGCAGGGGTAAATAAAATTCCCTAATACAAAAAAAAACCTTTCGATGACCATCGAAACAGGAGCTGCATTCCATCCTTCAGATCAGGCACCTCCACTGATCCCTCCACCGGCACGGCCTCCGATTTGGTAAAGTTGATCCTGTATCCCGAAAAACTGCCAAATGAATTAATGGTGAGAGAGGACACCCCTGTTGATGACCTCTCCCAATGTTAAAGTTATCCGACTTAGTGCCATTTGTGATGACTGCCACCTTAGGATATTGTGGGCGGCACAGTGGTTAGCACAGCTGCCTCACAGCGCCAGAGACCCGGGTTCAATTCCCGACTCAGGCAACTGACTGTGTGGAGTTTGCACATTCTCCCCGTGTCTGCGTGGGTTTCCTCCGGGTGCTCCGGTTTCCTCCCACAGTCCAAAGATGTGCAGGTCAGGTGAATTGGCTATGCTCAATTGCCCGTAGTATTAGGTAAAGGGGTAAATGTCGAGGAATGGGTGGGTGGTGGGTCGGTGTGGACTTGTTGGGCCGAAGGGCCTGTTTCCATACTGTAAGTAATCTAATTTATACAACACCTTGACCCATCTGGCAAAGGCTACCCCCAGACCCCAAAACAGGTATGGCGTTTCTATCCGATAAAATGCCTTTTCTGCGTTTAGGGAGACCACCGAACCCGGCTTCAATCTTTGCTGGTATACCTGCACTATGGTCAATACCCTCCCGATATGGTTGGAGGAGCTATCGCCCTTAACAAAACCCGTCTGATCTTCTTTCATAATATGGGGCAGGACCCTCCCCAATCTCAGAGCCAGCATCTTGGATAGGATTTTAAAGTCTAACCGTGAAATTGGTCTGTGTGAATCACATTCTGCAGGGTCTTTCCCTCCTTTAAAATGAGGGAGATACCAGCCTCCCTAAGAGAAGGTGACAGATAATCCCATGTATCTCCATGCCCAGAAGTGGCTCTGCCAACACATGCATGAATTCTTTATAAAACGCACTCGGGAATCCATCTGGCCCCGGTACTTTGCCACCCTGGAGAAGCTTCATTGCTTCCTGCACCTTTTGTATAGTCATTGCACATTCAACAGGGAAACCTGCTCTGTGTCTATACTGGGGAGGTCCAGGTTCTGAAGAAAAGGACTGAATCTTCGCTGCACTGTCTTCACTGCCCTCTGACTGGTATCATTCTGCTAACTATTCCCTAAATCTAACATTGATCTCCTTCAACTCATGGGTAACTGTGCCAGGCATAACGGATTGGGTAGCATTTTTCTTTTGAGTGAGATATGCCAGGTATCTACCTGGCTTGCTTATCTCCAAATTCAAACAGTCTTTGTTTAGTGAAGGAAACCTTTTTTTTTGTCACCTGTGTGTGCAATGAGTCACGAGCAGCCGAGAGAGCTGTGACCTGCTGCAGCTTGACCACTGAAGGCCTATTATATCATACTTCCTCAGCTACCTTCAGCCTGGCCTCCAGCATCCGTTGTTGCTCCCCAATCTGCCTCTTTCTAGTTGTTGAATAGAAAATGATCAGGCCTCGTAAATATGCCTTAGTGGCCTCCCAAAGTGTTGCTGGATCACTGGCCATACCCGAGCCGATATCCCAGAAGGCCCTGAACGCTCTTGTGATGTACTCAATGAATTTGCTGTCCCTTAAAAGGAATGGGTCCACGCACCAGTGCCGTGAATCCATTCCACCACCCTCAATAAACTGGCACGTGGTCCGAGACAGCTATATTCCCAAGTTTGCAAGCCAACGTTCTGTCCAAACAGACTGATAAGGAACATGTCAATTTGCGTGTGGCACTTCTGTAGGTTGGAAGAGAAAGTAAAGTCTCTTCCATGAGGGTGGAGACGCCTCTACACACCCACTAATCCCAACTCCTCACACATGGCCACCTGCTGCTTAGATTGGGCCAGGCGCATTTGCACCCAGTCTACCCTGGGATCCATTAGGCGATTAAAATCCCTGCCTATGATCGTGCAGCACACCCCAAGATTCCTAAATTTCTAATTGATGCAGTCACTAAATTAAAGTGGGTACGCTGGGAGACAATATACATTCAGGACCCCATATCCTTCTCCATGTGTTAGAGCTTTAAGAGTGATGAACTGTCCACAGTTGTCCTTAATTTGCTCAATTACCTGGAAAGGGAGGTTCCTTCTTACCAATATCGCCACTCCTCTACCCTTGGAGCTAAAGAAGGAGAAGAATACCCTGTCATAACCCCCCCCTGCTGCAGCTTCAGATGCTCCTTATCAGGGACTAGCTGGTTGGGATATCTGGTTGGCATGGACGGGTTAGAGCAAAGGGTCTGTTTTCATGCTGTACATCTCTATGACTCTAAACACGTCTCTTGCAGTAGGGCGCTGTCCACCCTTTCCTTCCTGAGGCTTGACAGCACCTTTCTTTTTAATGGGGGGGAATGGCTCCCTTTTACATTCCAGGTGCACCACCTGAACAAATCACTACCCACGGTCATCCAGGACAGCCCGTGGTTTCCCAAGAGGAGGAAGCTTATCTGAGGTGCAGCGAGCGAAAAAGACATTAACTCTATAAAGTCTAAAAACTACTCCCTATAAAAACTATTATAACTAAAAAGCTAACCACCACGTTTAACTTAAACAAACACCCAAATAAACCCCAGTTCACTAGAGATCTTGCCCATAGGGGTCAATCCTCCCAATCCTTGCTACCATCCCGGCTCCTTCCAGCTGAGGCCACGTCCCAGCCCCAAGCAATGCACAGATGAACATGTTATTTACATTGAGAGTTAATGATGGACACCCCCACTCCTCCCCCACCCCCACCTCCCCCCCCACCCCCCCTCCTCCCCCCCACCCCCACGCCCCCCTCCACCTCCCCACCCACCCCCCACTCCTCCTCCACCCCACCCCCATGCCCCCCTCCACCTCCCACCCCCCCCCCCCTCCACCTCCCCCCCCACCAGAACGCCCTCAGTTCCTTCATCTAGATCGTTAATGTATAAAGTGGTCCCAGCACTCACCCTTGCGGAACACCACTTGTCACTGGCTGCCGTCCTGAGAAGGACTCTTATCCTCACTCTGTGCTTTCTGCCAGACAGCCCAGCTTCTATCCATGCTAGCACCTTGTCTCTAACACCATGGGCCTTATCTTACCCAGCAGCATCCTGTGTAGCACCTTGTCAAAGACCTTCTTGAACATCCATTGGCTCTCCTTGGTCTAACCTGCTCATTACTTCCTCAAAAGAATTTTAGTAGATTTGTCAGGCATGACGTCTCCTTGATGAAACCATGCTGACCGTGCCCTACAGATAGTTCTATAATACCGTAGCTGCGTTCCAGAAAACCTCACCGAACTGAAAATCACTTTTATCGAAATAATGGGACCTACAGAAAAAGTGGGGCTGGGGCAAATAAAAAAAAATTCACTCTCAATCGCTCAAAAAAAATCACCCAAACGTCTAACACAAAGTACAGCACAGCCTGAAGGATGAAATCATATTTATTAACAAAAGTAAATTTAACACAGTACATTTGAAAGCTGCTCTCTCTCTGCTGTACCTCACACAGAGACTGCTCTGATAGCAGCTGACATCAAACACACACCGAACAAAGTGCGCAGTTCGATCCCCGCTGGTACCACATGACTGCAAACCAAAGGGAATAATTCTCAAAAATACCCATCCCAAATTCTGGTGACGTTAGAGCCAATTGGTGCTGCTGGAACACGTGTCATCCCAGAACTACCTGTATCTTATCATTTACTTCCAAATATTCAGAAATCTCATCCTTCACAACAGACTCCAAAATCTTACCAATGACTGAGCTCAGGCAAATCAGCCTGGAGTTTCCTTGTCTCTTACCTTGCTCCCTTTTTAAATGGAGGTGGGGGGGGGGGGTTACGTTAGTGATTTGCCAGTCCTCCTCCCCACCCCGTACCAAAGAGCAAGTAGTGGAAGCTGTAATGGAAGGGAGCACTGCCTTGTCCATTCACCCAACTCCCTGTCTTTCACAGGGTAGGTCACAGGGTAGGTCTCCATTAACATTTAACACTGGTAAACAGTCTACCATGAGAAACAGAATTTACAAACTTCCTTCCCCCACTCATTAAAAAAGAAAATGCTGTTCTCTAAAAATATCAGGCAGCTATAGAACAGAGAGCAGGATGGACCTTTTGTACAGTGGGATCCTTCCCATTAACAGCAGATTCACCACAAGGCTAATGACAGCTTTCAGACTTCTTCCAATGTTAATAAATATTGTACAAGGTAAGCCACAGCACAGAATTACAACGCAATCCGCTGACAATTTGAGATCCAGACAGACATGAAAATCAGCACAGAACTGTCAAAGGGCCAGCGCTGAGGGAGTGCCACACTGTCGGATGGTCAGTGCTGAGGGAGTGCCGCACTGTCAGAGGGTCAGTACTGAGGGAGTGCCGCACTGTCAGAGGGTCAGTACTGAGGGAGTGCCGCACTGTCAGAGGGTCAGTACTGAGGGAGTGCCGCACTGTCGGAGGGTCAGTACTGAGGGAGTGCCGCACTGTCGGATGGTCAGTGCTGAGGGAGTGCCGCACTGTCAGAGGGTCAGTGCTGAGACAGTGCCGCACTGTCGGAGGGTCAGTGCTGAGACAGTGCCGCACTGTCAGAGGGTCAGTGCTGAGGGAGTGCCGCACTGTCAGAGGGTCAGTACTGAGGGAGTGCCGCACTGTCGGAGGGTCAGTGCTGAGGGTGTGCCGCACTGTCGGAGGGTCAGTGCTGAGGGTGTGCCGCACTGTCGGAGGGTCAGTGCTGAGGGAGTGCCGCACTGTCAGAAGGTCAGTACTGAGGGAGTGCCGCACTGTCGGAGGGTCAGTGCTGAGACAGTGCCGCACTGTCGGAGGGTCAGTGCTGAGGGAGTGCTGCATTATTGGAGGTGACATCTTTCACTAAGATGTTCACAAAGCCCAATTTGTGCTGACAGTGCTGTGAAGGATCTAATGACATTCTTCAAAGAAGGTCCGAGGAATTGTGCCAGCGTTCAGTTCGATAGCTGAGAGTCAATCCTCATCAATGACAGAGTTTCTCTTTCTAAGGGGCGGGGGGGGGTGTTGCTGTATGTAATTTGATCTCGTACATAGCCGCCAAAATATTGTATTGACAACAAAACGGGTGGAGATTGTGGAAGATGGTGCAGCAATCTTTCTTGTTATGTCATTGTCCTACAGCAGGTCATTGAGATGCACACATCCCAAAGTTCCTGTCGCGATGTAAAAGGTCATGACCTTTGAACTCCACTGGCTTGTCAATCTTGAGTGACTGGTTAGTAGTTGACCCAGGTCTTTGTGGGAATGATGAAGCTGTGTCTGGTTTCTCTACTCCTTCACCTCCCTCTCTCTCCCGTGTATATTTAACGTCCAATAAGTTATCAAAAGTCAGAACATGTCACTGGCCTCCCCATCAATTTGATATCATCGAATGGAAACAGCGCAAGGATCTGCAGGAGAGAGAACATCAGCAAAGACACAGCCGTTAGGCAAGTCCTTCAAATACAGGAGTTGGCCCATTCATTCCCATGATCTGCATCAATGAAAGGCCAGTGCGAACAGGTGCAAGGGGAACTTTCAACAGAGAATCTGGAGAGGGATTTCATGGGGAAAACATAGCAAAGGATGGGACAGATCGGAGAGTTTCCAAAGAGCCAGGAGGGACTGAACAGTCTCCTTCCAGACTGTCATGATCAGTATTAATGACAGGAATTGAAACATCTCAATGCCCCAGTCAGGAAAACCTCCTCCCTGGATCTCGTCTGTCTAACCTTGTTAGATCTGTCTATGTTGCTATCATATCCCACTCATCCTTCTAAACTCCAGTGAATACAGGCCCAGTTGAACCAATCTCTCTCACGGGAGAGTCCTAACATCCCCAGTATCAGTCCAGGGATCCCTCACTGCAGACCCTCGATGGGAGGTTTATCCTTCCTTAGGTAGGGAGACCGAACCTGCATGGAGTACTCCAGGTGTGCTCTCACCAAGGCCCTGTAAAACTGCAGGAAGACATCACTATTTCTCAATTCCAATCCTTCTGCACTGGACGGCATTGTATCATTTGCCTTCCTAATTGCTTGCTGCACCTGCCTGCCTACTTTCATTGACTAATCTATTAGGATTCCCAGATCCCTTTATACATCCACACTTCCCAATAGACCACCGTTTAAATCATAGTCCCCCTTTCTGTTCTTTCAGACCAAACTGGAGAACTTTCACATTTAGTCACACTGTACTGTGTTTGCACACTCACACATCATGCTGAAATGGCCTTGACCTCTCCTCACAGCCTCCACACAATCCCACCCAGTTTAATATCAGCAGCAGAGCAGGAAAGGTTCCCTCCCCCAGGACATTTACAGAGAGCATCAATACCAGGGAACCTGTGCATTGAGTTTTTACAGCACAGCCCCCTCCCTACCCCAGTCAGTGCATGGAAAATACTTTTTTATTCTCATTGGCTGTTTCTTGTCAATCAACTAATTCTCAATCCAGGTCAGGACTTTGCCCTTGGGCCCATGTATTTCAGTAATTTCCACTCACCACTTACATGGGACTGAATCGAACACACCACATCCACTGATTTGCCCCTATGGCTTACACCATACTTTGAAATGTTCTGTTATCACATCTTTTAGAACAGACTCCAGCACTTGCCCAATGAGTGAAGGGAGATGAACTGGGTATCTCTGGATTTTCTCTCCCTCCCTTTTTAAGCACTGAGGTTATATAGACCACCCCCCGATCTGCAGCAAACACTCCAGAGGCCACAGAATTTTGCAAGGTGACTGCTGATGCATTGAGTATTTCCAGGGCCATTTCCAATTCCCAGCTCCTGCCTTTCACGATATCCTGTCCATCTTGTACTTGATTTGACTATTTCCCACTAATGTCATCTTTCAATTCATCATTCAGTTCTCAGTGCTGTCTGTAAATGCCTCTGTGCTCTCAGCCCTCACCACATCATTCAGACCACACTGTACACACTCAGCAGCAGGGTCACTGCAGCTTCCTGAACATCCCCCAGTGAGAACTGCAGGAGCAGAGGCAGCACACTCAGCTTCCTGGGTGGCAAGCTCCAGAATCCCTCCTCGCACCCTCTCCACCTCACTCCCCCCCTCTGCTCCTTCAGCCTCCCGGGATCTCCTTCCTGGATCCTCTCCCTCTCTCTGCTCCTTCAGCCTCCCGGGATCTCCTTCCTGGATCCTCTCCCTCTCCCTCTCCTTCAGCCTCCCGGGATCTCCTTCCTGGATCCTCTCCCTCTCTCTCCTTCAGCCTCCCGGGATCTCCTTCCTGGATCCTCTCCCTCTCTCTCTCCTTCAGCCGCCCGGGATCTCCTTCCTGGATCCTCTCCCTCTCTCTCTCCTTCAGCCGCCCGGGATCTCCTTCCTGGATCCTCTCCCTCTCTCTCTCCTTCAGCCGCCCGGGATCTCCTTCCTGGATCCTCTCTCTCTCTCTGCTCCTTCAGCCTCCCGGGATCACCTTCCTGGATCCTCTCTCTCTCTCTCTCTCTCCTTCAGCCTCCCGGGATCACCTTCCTGGATCCTCTCCCTCTCTCTGCTCCTTCAGCCTCCCGGGATCACCTTCCTGGATCCTCTCTCTCTCTCTCTCTCTCCTTCAGCCTCCCGGGATCACCTTCCTGGATCCTCTCCCTCTCTCTGCTCCTTCAGCCTCCCGGGATCACCTTCCTGGATCCTCTCTCTCTCTCTCTCTCTCCTTCAGCCTCCCGGGATCTCCTTCCTGGATCCTCTCTCCTTCAGCCTCCCGGGATCTCCTTCCTGGATCCTCTCTCTCTCTCTGCTCCTTCAGCCTCCCGGGATCTCCTTCCTGGATCCTCTCTCCTTCAGCCTCCCGGGATCTCCTTCCTGGATCCTCTCTCTCTCCTTCAGCCTCCCGGGATCACCTTCCTGGATCCTCTCTCTCTCTGCTCCTTCAGCCTCCCGGGATCTCCTTCCTGGATCCTCCATCTCTCTCTCTCCTTCAGCCTCCCGGGATCTCCTTCCTGGATCCTCTCCCTCTCTCTGCTCCTTCAGCCTCCCGGGATCTCCTTCCTGGATCCTCTCCCTCTCTCTGCTCCTTAGGCCTCCCGGGATCTCCTTCCTGGATCCTCTCTCTCTCCCTCTCTCTCCTTCAGCCTCCCGGGATCTCCTTCCTGGATCCTCTCTCTCTCCCTCTCTCTCCTTCAGCCTCCCGGGATCACCTTCCTGGATCCTCTCCCTCTCCCTCTCCTTCAGCCTCCCGGGATCTCCTTCCTGGATCCTCTCTCTCTCCCTCTCTCTCCTTCAGCCTCCCGGGATCTCCTTCCTGGATCCTCTCTCTCTCCCTCTCTCTCCTTCAGCCTCCCGGGATCACCTTCCTGGATCCTCTCCCTCTCCCTCTCCTTCAGCCTCCCGGGATCTCCTTCCTGGATCCTCTCTCTCTCCCTCTCTCTCCTTCAGCCTCCCGGGATCTCCTTCCTGGATCCTCCCTCTCTCTGCTCCTTCAGCCTCCCGGGATCTCCTTCCTGGATCCTCTCTCTCTCCCTCTCTCTCCTTCAGCCGCCCGGGATCTCCTTCCTGGATCCTCTCTCTCTCTCCTTCAGCCTCCCGGGATCTCCTTCCTGGATCCTCCCTCTCTCTGCTCCTTCAGCCTCCCGGGATCACCTTCCTGGATCCTCTCCCTCTCTCTGCTCCTTCAGCCTCCCGGGATCTCCTTCCTGGATCCTCTCTCTCTGCTCCTTCAGCCTCCCGGGATCTCCTGCCTGGATCCTCTCCCTCTCTCTGCTCCTTCAGCCTCCCGGGATCACCTTCCTGGATCCTCTCCCTCTCTCTGCTCCTTCAGCCTCCCGGGATCACCTTCCTGGATCCTCTCCCTCTCTCTGCTCCTTCAGCCTCCCGGGATCTCCTTCCTGGATCCTCTCTCTCTCCCTCTCTCTCCTTCAGCCTCCCGGGATCTCCTTCCTGGATCCTCTCTCTCTCTCTCTCTCTCCTTCAGCCTCCCGGGATCTCCTTCCTGGATCCTCTCCCTCTCTCTGCTCCTTCAGCCTCCCGGGATCTCCTTCCTGGATACTCGTAGCTTTTTCCCCTCGCTCTGTTCCTTCGGCTGTCTGGCCCCTAATCTCTGGAATTCTTTCCCAGCCCCTCTCCCTCCCTCCCTGTGGTCTAGCCTCTCGGAGTGAGTTTACATAATTAACCGAGTAGGCTTAAACATTCTCTGATTGATGAGGTAAGGGGTCTCGGGATGGTCTACTGTAAAGATTTTAAAATGTTAAAGTAAATACCAGCTCTCGAAGTTTGGGAATATCCTGTTCCCATTCACTCTTAGTGAATACTGCACCATCTTTTGGAGTTTTGACCTTTCCCCTTTAGAATGCAGAACATTACAGGCCCTTCAGCCCTCGACGCTGCACCGAGCTGTGGAACCAATCTGAAGCCCATCTAACCCCCACCATTCCATTCTTGTCCATATGCCTGTCCAATGCCCATGTAAATGCCCTTAAAGTAGGCCGAGTCCTACTGCTTTGGCTGCAGGTGGAACCAGGCTCCCTCTCCCTCCCCCCACCCTGACCTGCTGAAAGCATCTTTACGTTTACTTGACTCACATCAATGTTGTCAGAGGCTAGGTCCCAGGCAGTGTCCCCCTCCACATTGGCCAGTAAGGGATCTGCTCCAGCCTGGCACAGGATGTCTGCAGTCTGGGTGTCCCATCTGCCCACTGCCAGGTGGAGGGCACTGCAGCCGTTGTACATGACGGCATTGACAGCGGCTCCCATCTTCAGCAGGAAACGCACGAGGGCACGGTCGCCACACTCCACAGACAGGTGGAGGCTGGACTTCCCACTGGTACCATCCTGCAACAGAACAGAAAGGACATGCAGGAGAGAGAGTAGGGGGGCTCACTCAAGAGGGATGAGGGGATCGAGAGCGGACGAGGAGTGAAACCGCAAGATGGGCAAGGTCAGCTGGAGGGGGGCAAACGGAGTCAGCAAACAGGCAGAGAGGCTCCATCAGCCTCCAGTCTCTGAAAGGGAGGGAAGGACAGCCACGTAAGAAAGGCCCTTGGTGGTTGAAGCATTGAGCAGCCTCACCTGAGAGTTAATGTTGCTTCCTGCTTGCAACAGCATGGCTAAGATCGTCTGGTTCCTTGTGAGGGTCGCTATGTGGAGACATGTGCGACCTGCGGAAAATATACAGTGGAATAATGATGCTCATCAACCAACCAACGACAGTCACAGCCAGCAACACCCGTGCCCGTCCACTAAGCCGGTGCCCCTGGGGAGGGGCAGCTCTGCTAAAAAGGTGCCCCTGGGGCAGCTCCGCTAACACAGTGCCCAGGGGCAGCTCCGCTAACACAGTGCCCAGGGGCAGCTCGGCTAACACGATGCCCAGGGGCAGCTCTGCTAACACGATGCCCAGGGGCAGCTCCGCTAACACGATGCCCATGGGGACGGGCAGCTCCGCTAACACGGTGCCCAGGGGCAGCTCCGCTAACACGATGCCCATGGGGATGGCCAGCTCCGCTAACACGGTGCCCATGGGGACGGGCAGCTCTGCTAACACGGTGCCCATGGGGCAGCTCCGCTAACACGGTGCCCAGGGGCAGCTCCGCTAACACAGTGCCCAGGGGCAGCTCCGCTAACACGATGCCCATGGGGACGGGCTGCTCCGCTAACACGGTGCCCAGGGGCAGCTCCGCTAACACAGTGCCCAGGGGCAGCTCCGCTAACACGATGCCCATGGGGACGGGCTGCTCCGCTAACACGGTGCCCAGGGGCAGCTCCGCTAACACGATGCCCATGGGGACGGGCAGCTCCGCTAACACGATGCCCAGGGGCAGCTCCGCTAACACGGTGCCCCTGGGGCAGCTCCGCTAACACGGTGCCCAGGGGCAGCTCCGCTAACACGGTGCCCAGGGGCAGCTCCGCTAACACGATGCCCATGGGGACGGGCTGCTCCGCTAACACGGTGCCCAGGGGCAGCTCCGCTAACACGATGCCCATGGGGACGGGCAGCTCCGCTAACACGGTGCCCAGGGGCAGCTCCGCTAACACGGTGCCCCTGGGGCAGCTCCGCTAACACGGTGCCCAGGGGCAGCTCCGCTAACACGGTGCCCAGGGGCAGCTCCGCTAACACGATGCCCATGGGGACGGGCAGCTCCGCTAACACGTGCCCCAGGGGCAGCTCCGCTAACACGGTGCCCCTGGGGCAGCTCCGCTAACACGGTGCCCAGGGGCAGCTCCGCTAACACGATGCCCATGGGGACGGGCTGCTCCGCTAACACGGTGCCCAGGGGCAGCTCCGCTAACACGGTGCCCATGGGGACGGGCAGCTCCGCTAACACGGTGCCCCTGGGGCAGCTCCGCTAACACGGTGCCCAGGGGGATGGGCAGCTCCGCTAACACGGTGCCCATGGGGCAGCTCCGCTAACACGGTGCCCCTGGGGCAGCTCCGCTAACACGGTGCCCATGGGGCAGCTCCGCTAACACGGTGCCCATGGGGCAGCTCCGCTAACACGGTGCCCCTGGGGCAGCTCCGCTAACACGGTGCCCAGGGGGATGGGCAGCTCCACTAACACGGTGCCCCTGGGGCAGCTCCGCTAACACGGTGCCCCTGGGGCAGCTCCGCTAACACGGTGCCCAGGGGGATGGGCAGCTCCGCTAACACGGTGCCCAGGGGCAGCTCCGCTAACACGATGCCCAGGGGCAGCTCCGCTAACACGGTGCACATGGGGCAGCTCCGCTAATACAGTGCCCCTGGGGAGGCGCAGCTCCGCTAACACGATGCCCATGGGGACTGGCAGCTCCGATAACAAGGTGTCCATGGGGCAGCTCCGCTAACACGATGCCCTTGGGGATGGGCAGCTCTGCTAACACAGTGCCCGGGGCAGCTCCGCTAACACGATGCCCATGGGACGGGCAGCTCCGCTAACAAGGTGCCCATGGGGCAGCTCCGCTAACACAGTGCCCAGGGCAGCTCCGCTAACACAGTGCCCGGGGCAGCTCCGCTAACACGATGCCCATGGGACGGGCAGCTCCGCTAACAAGGTGCCCATGGCGCAGCTCCGCTAACACAGTGCCCAGGGGCAGCTCCGCTAACACAGTGCCCAGGGGGCAGCTCCGCTAACACGATGCCCATGGGGACGGGCAGATCCGCTAACAGTGCCCAGGGGCAGCTCCGCTAACACAGTGCCCAGGGGCAGCTCCGCTAACACAGTGCCCATGGGGACGGGCAGCTCTGCTAACACGGTGCCCAGGGGGCAGCTCCGCTAACACGATGCCCAGGGGCAGCTCCACTAACACAGTGCCCATGGGGACGGGCTGCTCCGCTAACACGATGCCCAGGGGCAGCTCCGCTAACACGGTGCCCATGGGGCAGCTCCGCTAATACAGTGCCCCTGGGGAGGCGCAGCTCCGCTAACACGATGCCCATGGGGACTGGCAGCTCCGATAACAAGGTGTCCATGGGGCAGCTCCGCTAACACAGTGCCCAGGGGCAGCTCCGCTAACACAGTGCCCATGGGGACGGGCAGCTCTGCTAACACAGTGCCCAGGGGCAGCTCCGCTAACACAGTGCCCATGGGGACGGGCAGCTCCACTAACAGTGCCCAGGGGCAGCTCCACTAACACGGTGCCCAGGGGGCAGCTCCGCTAACACGATGCCCATGGGGATGGGCAGCTCCGCTAACACAGTGCCCAGGGGCAGTTCCGCTAACACGATGCCCATGGGGATGGGCAGCTCCGCTAACACGATGCCCATGTGGATGGGCAGCTCCACTAACACGATGCCCAGGGGCAGTTCCGCTAACACGATGCCCAGGGGCAGCTCCGCTAACACGATGTCCAGGGGCAGCTCCGCTAACACGGTGCCCTTGGGGATGGGCAGCTCCGCTAACACGATGTCCAGGGGCAGCTCCGCTAACACGGTGCCCTTGGGGATGGGCAGCTCCGCTAAGCCAGAAGTATAAATGCAGGTGGGACTTGCACGGTCACTTGGAGCTCCTGCTGTTCTGTTTACCTTGCCAGTTCTGCAGCTCCATATTGACCTTCTGTCCAGTTGTGTTGCTGGTCAGTAGCCTGACACAGTCGACCAGCTGGTGCTGACAGGCGAGGTGGAGGGGAGTGTTCCCATCCCAGTCCTGTGGATTGAGATTTACCCCTTTCTGCAGCAGCTCTTGCACAATGTTCAGCTGCTCAGTGTATACCGCTAAATGCAGCGCTGACTGAAACATAAAGGAGACACTGTTAAAGATCAGGCTATGTCCTTTGTTCCAGAACTCCCTGCTCAACAACTCCAACTCCATGCCCTTCCCTTCAATACCACACCCAGCCCCAGTCTCCTCCAGGACTCTACCACAGTCCTGAGGGGCCCCAATCCATCTCCTCAGACTTCCTGCTCCTCCCCTCTCCCTCCCACGGTCTCACTACTCACTGGCATTATATTATGGAGGCCGATAATTATCGCCACTATGACAGAATCTAAGCATCTCTGAAGGTATCACAGAAACTAGCATCCATGTTCAACGGGTAATAGGGAAGGCAAATAGAATGGTGACTTTTATTTCAAAAGGAATGGTGTTTAAAAGTAGGGAGTTTTTTTTAACTGCAACTATACAGGGCACTGGTCAGAGCCCGGCTCGACCCGGTGAACAGCTTCAGGCCCATTACCTGAGGAAAGATAGACTGACATTGGAGACATCCCAAAGAATGTTCACTCGGCTGAGCCCGGGGATGGAGGGACTGTCTGAGGAGGAGAGGGTGAGTCGGTTGGGCCTGAACTCGGTGCGGGTTCAGAAGAATGAGAGGTGACCTTATCGAAACAAAAAAGATTCTCAGGGGGCTTGTGGGAGAATCTGGGACCAGAGGGCATCCTCTAAGAATACGGGCTGGCACACCGAAGACAGAGATAAGGAGGAATTGCTTCCCTCTGGGGGAGGAGAGTATCTGTGGAGAGTATTCTTCATCACTGAGGGCTGTCGAGGCTGGGTCATTAAGTATATTCGAGACAGTGATTCGTAATCAATGACAACAGGAGGGGCGATAGGAGATAAGACCATCAGAAATAGGAGTAGGCCATTCAGCCCCTCGAGCCAGCTCCATCATTCAGCTGGATCACTGCTGATCTGACATTCCTCCCATCTGCTTTCCTCTCCATTCCCTGGAACCTTTGATTCCCCAACTGATCAAGAATCTACCTCTCTCAGCCTTAAATAGACACAGGGACTGTGGCCCCACAGCTCTCTCTGGCAGGGAGTTCCAGAGACTCTTAACCCTCAGAGAGGATATCCCTCCCCATCTCCGTCTTAAATTGGTGTCCCCTTTATCCCGAGACTGTGCCCTCGGGCCCTAGACCCTCCCATTAGGGGACCATCCTGTCAGCATTGACCCTGTCAAGCCCCTGAAGAATCGAATGTGTTTCAGTGAGGTCCCCTCTCATTCCTCTACACTCCAGGGAGTAGAGTCCCAACCTGTTTAGGAGAAAGTGAGGATGGCAGATGCTGGAGAGTCAGAGTCAGAGTGTGGTGCTGGAAAAGCCCCAGGTCAGGCCTGACCTCCCAGGCTGTTTAACCTTTGCTCATAAAACACTCCGACCATCCCAGTGACCATCCCAGTGAACCTTTTCTGAGCTGCTTCCAATGAAATGGTACCTTCCCTTTAGATTGGATTCCCTACAGTGTGGAAACAGGCCCTTCGGCCCAACCAGCCCACACTGACCCTCCGAAGAGTAACCCACCCAGACCCATTTCCCTCTGACTAATGCTCCCAACACTACGGGCAATTTAGCGTGGCCAATTCACCTGACCTGCACATCTTTGGACTGTGGGAGGAAACCGGAGCACCCGGAGGAAACCCACGCAGACACGGGGAGAATGTGCAAACTCCACACAGTCAGTTGCCCGAGGCTGGAATCGAACCTGGGACCCTGGAGCTGTGAGGCAGCAGTGCTAACCACTGTGCCACCGGGCCACCCCTTAAATAAGGGACACAGCTGCTCCAGAGGTGCTCTCCCCAGCTCCCTGTACAGTCGCAGTAAGACTCTCCTACTTGTATACTCTAATCCCCTTGAATAGATTTAGACAGCATGGAAACAGACACTTCGATCCAACTGGCCTGAGCTGGTAAAGTTGCCCAAACTAAACTCATCCCACTTGTCTGCATTTGTCCCATATCCCTCTAAACTTTTCCCATTATTGTACCCCTCCAAATGTATTTAAATGTTGTAACTGTACCTGCATCTACAGCGTCCTCTGGCTGTTCACTTCACACAATAACTACTCTCAATGTGAAAAAGTTGCCCCTTACAACTCACCATAGTTTTGAACTCCTCTGCCAAGGGAAAAGACGTTTGCTATTCACCTTATCTATGCCCCTCATGACTTTATAAACTTCTCTAAGATCACCCCTCAACCTCCTACACGACAGTGAAAAAAAGTCCGGCCTGTCCTTATACCTCAAATCCTGCAGTCCCAGCAACATCCCGGTAACTCTTTTCTGAACCTTCTCCAAGTTAATAATATCTTTCCGATAGCAAGGTAACCAGAACTGCACGCAGTACTCCAAAAACAGCCTCACCAACGTCCTGTACAATCTAAACATGACATCTCAACTCCTATGGTCTGAGCAATGAAGGCAAGTGTGCTAAAATGTGGAGGTGCCAGTGTTGGACTGGGTTAGACAAGGTCAAAAATCAACAAAACCAGGTTATAGTCCAACAGCATGCTAAAAACCACCTTAACCACCCTGTCTAGCTGTGATGCAACTTTCAAAGAAGTATGTACCTGAACCACGAGGTTTCTCTATTTGACAACACTACCCAGGGCCCGACAGTTTGTTTTACAAGTCCTTCCCTTGTTTGTTTTACCAAAGTACTGTACCTTATATTTACCCAAATTAAACTCCATTTGCCACTCTTCAGCCCATTGTCCCAATTGATCCCAGATTCATTTGTAATCTTAGATAACGTCCTTCACTGTCGACTACAGCACCAATTCTGGTGTCATCTGCAACTTTGCTAACCATGCTCCTAAATTCTCATCCAAATTATTTCTATAAATAAAAGTGGGCCCAGACTGATCCTTGTGGCACACCGCTGGTCACAGGCCCCCCCTGTCTGAAAAACAACCCTCCAACATCAGCCTCTGTCTCCTACCATCAAACCAATTTTGTATCCAATTAACAAGCTCACTCTGAAGCCCATGTGATCTAACTTTACTAATTAGTCCCATAAAAGGTTTCACTAAAGTCCACATAGACAACGTCTACCTCTCTGCCCTTATCTATCTTTTTGGTTGTGTCCTCAAAAAACTCAATCAAGTCTGTGAGACACGATTTCCCACGCACAAAGCCATTCTGACTATCCCTAATCAGTTCCTGTCTCTCCAGATGTGTGTAAGTCCCACAGAATCCCCTCCAACAACTTTCCCACCACTGACAGAGAATACAACAGAATATAGATAGATTGGAGAGTTGGGCCAAGAAATGGCAGATGGAGGGCAATCGGGGCAAGCGCGAGGTGATGCATTTTGGAAGACCCAATTCAAGAGTGAACTATACAGTAAATGGAAATCCTAGGGAAAAGGTCCATCATTCCCTGATGATGGCAATACAGGTCAATAGAGTGGTCAGGAAGGCATACAGCATGCTTTCCTTATTGGGTGGGGTATTGAGTACAAGAGTTGGCAGGTCATGTTACAGTAGTGTAAGACTTTGGTTTGGCCACATTTGGAATACTGCGTACAGTTCTGGTCGCCACATTACCAAAAGGATGCGGATGCTTTGGAGAGGGGGCAGAGGAGGTTCACCAGGAAGCTGCCTGGTATGGACGGCGCTAGCTATGAAGGGAGGTTGAGTAGATTAGGATTATTTTCATTGGAAAGACAGAGGTTCAGAGGGGACCTGACTGAGGTCTCCAAAATCATGAGAGGTATAGACAGGGTGGATCGCAAGAAGCCCTTTCCCAGAGTGGGGGTCTCAATTACTAGGGGTCACGAGTTCAAAGTGAGAGGGGAAAAGTTTCGGGGAGATATATGTATAAAGTTCTTTACGCAGTGTGTGGTGGGGGCCTGGAACAGTGTGCCAGCGGATGTGGTAGAGGTGGGTACGATAGCGTCATTTAAGGTGTATCTAGACAGATACATGAATGGGCAGGGAGCAGAGGGATACAGATCCTTGGAAAATAGGCTGCAGGTTTGGATAGAGGATCCGGATCAGGCAGGTTTGGAGGGCCGAAGGGCCTCCTGTGCTGGAAGGATCTTTGTTCACTGATGTCATACTCAAGTCTCATTCCCGGGCTCCTTATTACAGCCTTTCTCTAATAAAGGTACAACATTAGCCGCCCCTCAGTCCTCCAGCATCTCACCACAGTGGCTGGAGATCACAGAATCCCTCTAGTGTGGATGGAGGCCATTCAGCCAATCGAGTCTGCTCTGATCCTGCATCCCACCCAGGACCACCCTCTGCCCTCCGACCCTGCAATTCCCACAGCCAATCCAGATAGCCACCAAATCTCTGGACACTATAGACAATTTCCCACGGCCAATTCATCTAACCTGCACATTTTTGGACTGTGGGAGGAAACCCACACAGACAAAGAGAGACTGTACAAACACCACATGGACAGTCTGATACTATCTTTCTACTATTTCTTCCTTAACATCCCACAACGTCCTGGGATACACTTGATCAGGTCCCAGAGATTTACCTACCTTTATGTTTTTTAAGACCTCCAGCACAAACTCCTCTGTAATGCGATCTGTTTTCAAGAAATCCATATTTATTTCCCAGAGTTCCCCAGCCTCCATTTTTTTCTCCACATTGTCAAAAGAGAGAGTGAGAAGCCAGAAGTTGATGTGAACATTGGTAAGAATGATATAATCAGGGAAAGGGTTGAGGCCTTGCAGAGTGAATATCGGAATTTTGGTAAAAGGTTAAAGAGTTGAATCTCAAAAGGTAGTAATCTCTGGATTACTCCCTGTGCTACGTGCTAGGGAGAATAGGGCTCAGAGATAGGGCAGATAAATCAATGGCTGAGGAGACGGTGCAGTGGGCAAGGATTCAGATTTTTGGATCATTGAGATCTCCTCTGGGGGAGGAGGGAACGGGTTCAGCAGGGGACCAATATCTGGGCAGGGGGATTGGCTAGTTCTGTTCAGGAGCCCTTAAACCAATACGGAGGTGGGCTGGCCTAGTAACGAGAATAGAAAGGAAAAAGAGGATGGTTCTGAATTTAAAAATTAATTAGAAAAGGCAGGCAAGAGCAAGTTGGATTATGCGGTAGCTCTAGAAGAATTAAGCTATCTTTATTTCAATGCAGGGTGTTTTATAGGCAAACTCAGGACATGTATGGGAACATGGAACTGGGACATCAGACTATTACAGAATTACAGCTGAAGGAAGAACTTCGTGAAAGGACCATTATTTCATTAACCCTTGTTTACAGTAAGAGCATGCTTATGCTGAGTGTTGTGAAATATCCCCTCCACTGTGCTGATCTATCCCCTAGCCTGGTATCCCAGTTCACTTCAGCTAGCTCAGCTTTCACGCTGTCATTATTGAAGGTACTAGCCCGAGACCCAAACTTCTCGCTTTCAAACAGGCCATGAAATTCAATCAGACTGCCACTGTCTGCTGCGTCACTCATCAATCAGGCCACATGACCAACTCAGAAATAACCTACTCAGTCTTGTGGCACCGTGGTAGTGCCCCCTGCCTCTGGGTCCAAGCTTCACCTGCCCCGAAGGTGGGCAATAACATCTTCAAAAAGGGCAAATCAAGATACATAAAATCATCTGCCTCCTGGTTGATTCAAGATGCTGTTTTTATAACACTCTGTAAAGGCCTCAGCCACACAAGAGTAGGCCCACTCAGCCCTTCCAGCACACTCCGCAATTGGCTGATTCAATTCTCAAGGTCTAGATCAGAGTGGTGCTGGAAAAGCACAGCCGGTCAGACAGCATCCGAGGAGCAGGAAAATCGATATTTCAGGCAAAAGCCCTTCATCAGGAAGTCTTGATTCTCACCTCAACATTGTATCCCTGCATTTTCCTGATAATCTTTCACAGCCTCCTAAGCATCAAGAATCAATCTACCTTTGTATTTAATTTAATATTTAATTCTGCATCCACTGCCCTTTGATGATGGGAATTCCAAAGATTCTCAAACTTCGGAGGGATAAAAATAAGTTTTCTCATTTCTGTCTCAAACAGGAGTCCCCTTTATTATTAAACTATGACCCGAGTTGGAGAGTCTTCCAGAGGTGGAACCCTCCTTTCCACATCCACCTGGTGAAGCCCCCTGGGGATTTTATATGGTCCCGATCAGCCCCCTCTGACTGTTTAAACTCCCGAGGATAAGGGCTGAGCCTGTCTAACCTTTCCTCAGAGCGCAACCCACCCATTCCAGTCCTTAGTGCAGTAGTCCTTCTCTGAACTGCTTCCCACACATTAACATCCTTCTGTAGGTACACTGCCCAGTACTGTACCCAGTAATCCAGGTGCAGGCTCCCCAATACCCTGGGGAACTGAGGGATAACCTCCCTACTCTTTCCCCCTCACTATAGACCAGCACATTCTCTCAGCTTTCCTAATGACCTCCTGTCCCTGCAGACTCACCTTCTGGGACCCATGTGTTACGGGTAATGTATTAGCATGGTTACAAGATTGGTTAATTAACAGGAAGCAGAGATTAATGGGTGCTTTTCTGGTTGGTGATCAGTGGCTAGTGGTGTGCCCCAGGGATCAGTGTTGGGAGTGCAATTGTTTACAATTTACAAAACGATCTCGAGTTGGGGATCAAGTGCAGGGTGCCAGAGTTTGCAGGTCAGATGAAAATGAGTTGGAGAGCAAAGTGTGCAGAGAACACTGAAAGTCTGCAGAGGGCTATCGAGAGGTGAAGGGAGTGGGCAAGGCTCCGGCAGATGGAGTACAATGTTGGTAAATCCATTTCGGTGGAATAACAGCAGAAAGGAGACAGTGAGGACTGCAGATGCTGGAGACGGAGAGTGGCGTTGGGAGAAAAACACAGCAGGTCTTGCAGCATCCGAGCAGCAAGAGAGTCAACATTTCGGACGTAACCCTTCATCAGGGCTGACAAAAGGGACTATTACTTAAATGGTGACAATGTGCAGAGGGACCTGGGTAACCTCCAGGGATTTGTTAGTGGGTTATTCAACTGAGGTGGTTAGTTTGTCTCTTGTTGGAGGTGGTCATTGCATGGCACTTGTGTGACACAGAATGTCATTTACCATTCAGCCCAGGCCTGGTCTTGCTGCATACCTGGACACAGGATACTTTACAATCTGAAGAATCACAGAAGGTTGGGCGGCAGGTAAGTAAAAAGAACAATGGAATGTTGCCCTTCATTGCTAAAGGGATGGGGTTTAAAAGCAGGGAGGTTATGCTGCAGCTGTACAGGGAGCTGGTGAGGCCACATCCGGAGTACTGTGTACAGCTTTGGGCCTCCTTACTTGAGAAAGGATGTACAGGCACTGGAGGATTGATTCCGGAGTTGGGGTGTGGCTTATGAGAAGAGATTGAGGAGACTGGGATTATATTCATTGGAATTTACATGAATGAGACAGATCTTGTAGAAACATATGAAATTATGAAGGGAATGGATAAGATTGAAGTCGGGAAATTGTTCCCACTGGTGGGTGAAACTAGAACTAGGGGGAGCAGGTGGAGGACTGAGCTGAGGAGGAACTTTTTTCACCCAAAGAGTTTGGAATCTGTGGAATTCCCTGCCCAGTGAGGTAGCTGACACTACCTTGTTGAATATTTTTAAAGCAAAGAGAGACTTTTGAACAGTAAGGGAATGAAGGGTTATGGTTAGAGGGCGGGTAAGTGGAGCTGAGGCCATGAAGAGATCAGTCATGATCACACTGAATGGCTGAGCAGGCTCGAAGGGCAGACGGCCTACTCCTGCTCCTAGTTTGTATGTTCTTATGCACTAGGATACCCAGGCCTCTCTGTATCTCAGCTCGCGAACCTCTCACTATTTAGGTAAAGTGCTTCGTTTTGATGGACAATTTGACACTTTCCCACATTATACTCGATTTGCCAGATCTGTACCCACTTGCTGAGCCTATCTCCATCCCTTTGGAGGCTCCTCATGCCCTCTTCACAACTCACTTCCCTCCCTATCGTTGTGTCATCAGTAAATTTAGCTCCACACGTCCAGGCCCTTCATTTCTGTAAATGGTAAAGAGCTGAGGTCCCAGCACCAATTCCAACTGGAACTCTATCAACAAACACACCGAGTTAGACCCCGTCTACCACCCCCTGAGAAAAGGACCCGGAAGTGACCTCACCACAGGAAATGACAGCACCAACCCAAAGAAACCCACACATATAAATAAAAAGCAGGAATTTTCAGCATTGCTTTGCCGGGAGACCCATCGAAGATGTTACCTAGTAGGGTAACGAAATGTCAGGAAATGAACCTCCCAGCTCAGCGAGCAAACCTACATCCAGAACCTCAACCCGAGCTACAAATCTTCTCAAAACTCACCAATCCCTGTGACAAATCACTCGTGACATCCTGCCAGCCTGAAAAAAACCCATTCATTCTTCCCCTCTGCTTCCTGTTAGCCAGCCAATTATCTCTCCATGGTGATACACTACCCAATACATCCTGAGCTTCGGTTTTCCATAATAACCTTTGCAGAAGCAGTTTATCCAATTTCTTCTCAAAGTCTAAATACAACCCACACACTGGTTCCCCTTTACCTACAACACAAGTTACTTCTTCAAACAACTCCAGTGAGTTATTGAAACGTGATTCCCCTTTGACAAAACCATATTGGCTCTGCCTGATTACCTTAAACTTATTAAAGACATTACAACAGGGCACTTGGCTAAGGGATTCAAACATTTTCTCTTTGACAAATGTGAAGCTAACTGGCCTGTAGTTTCCTGCTTTCTGCCTGTCTCCCTTTTTCAAAGAACAGCTACATCAGCTATTTCCCAATCTGAAATAACCATCCCTGAATCTAATGGTAATGTCCAACTGGACCCAGGAACTTGACAATTCTTGGCTCCAACAATTTACGCAGTACCACTTCCCTGGTGATTGTAATATTTTTGTAAAAATGGTAATCAGTCCTCCCTTCCTTTCAGTTCCTGATTTGCAGCTATTTTCAGAATCCTACTCTTATTCTCTCTCTCTAATGAATGCAATATGTTTGTTCAATCAGTGTGTCTTCTCTTTATCCCCCATTATTAATGAGCAGACTCATTTCTGCAGGATTTATTTTGGTTTTATTGTTTTGGTTAACTTTCTCCCCTATTCTAACATTTCCCTCCTTACTCATCTTTGAGCAATTCTTGCTGTTATTTAATTTCTGTCCAATCTTCTGAGCTGCCACCGATCTGGGCAGCACGGTGGCTCAGTGGTTAGCACTGCTGCCTCACAGCGCCAGAGACCCGGGTTCAATTCCCGCCTCGGGCAACTGTCTGTGGGGAGTTTGCACATTTTCCCCGTGTCTGCTCGGGTTTCCTCCAGGTGCTCCGGTGTCCTCCCACAGTCCAGTGCAGGTTGGGTGAATTGGCCATACTAAATTGCCCGTGGTGTTAGGGGCAGGGGTAAATGTAGGGGAATGGGTCTGGGTGGGTTGCTCTTCGGAGGGTGGGTGTGGACTTGTTGGGCCGAAGGGCCTGTTTAACACTGTAAGTTATCTAATCTAGGTACAATCCAGAGTTTTTTCTTTGAGTTTGATATTATCTTTTACTTCGTTCAGTTAATCAGTTAAACCCAATCTAGTCCCACCTGCCAGCACCCGGCCCATATCCCTCCAAACCCTTCCTATTCATATACCCATCCAAATGCCTCTTAAATGTTGCAATTGTACCAGCCTCCACCACATCTTCTGGCAGCTCATTCCATACACGTACCACCCTCTGCGTGAAAAAGTTAGCCCTTTGGACTCTCTTATATCTTTCCCCTCTCACCCTAAACCTATGCCCTCTAGTTCTGGACTCCCCAACCCCAGGGAAAAGACTTTGTCTATTTACCCTATCCATGCCCCTCATAATTTTGTAAACCTCTATAAGGTCACCTCTCAGCCTCCGACGCTCCAGGGAAAACAGCCCCAGCCTGTTCAGCCTCTCCCTGTAGCTCAGATCCTCCAACCCTGGCAACATCCTTGTAAATCTTTTCTGAACCCTTTCAAGTTTCACAACATCTTTCTGATAGGAAGGAGATCCCTTAACCACAACTGCCAGTTCACTTTCAACAGCGCTGCTTTCACAGCCTCAGAACAACTCGTGTTTAAATTTAATGTTCTCCTCTTGGACTCTCACTCCTCCCCCTTAAACTGTGTGTAAAATTCAACTGTGTTATGGCTGGTGCTACCCCAGGTCTCTTTCGCAATGGCATCAATAACTAATCCTGTATCGCTGGTCAGAACCTGGCTTAGGATATAACACACTTGGCCATAACACACTGTCCTGAAACATCCAATGAAATTTTATAGATGGACAACTCTGTTATTAGACTTATGAACACATCTCTCATATTAGATTTGATCTTTCTCTGCACCTTTTCTGTAGCTGTAATACTATATTCTGCTCTATTACCCTGATGTACTTATGTAAGCTATGATTTGTCTAGTTAGCATGCAAAACAACACTTGTCAGTGTATTGCGGTACGTGTGACAATAAATCACTCCAGACTAACAATTTCCGACCTGATTTTATTAGCCCATGTAGATTAAAGTCACCCATGATCATGCTGTTTTTTTTAAATCAGAACCACTAATACTACTTTTGGCATACTTAGTATAACCACAAAATGGTTTCTGTTCAGCAGCCTGTAGACCACTCCCACTAAATTACATCTTTGCTGTAAATAGTCCTCATTCCCACATCAACCAATTCTACATCCTGATCTGCTGAACCAAGCTCATCTCTAATGCTTGCACAAATGCCATCCTTGATTAACAGTGCTACCCCTCCACCTTTCCTGAGCTTCCGTAAATGTTACATACTCCTCATCAACCTTTTCTGTTACTTCTACAAACAACTCCAGCAAGTCAGTTTGTCACAATTCTCCCTCAAAAAATCCATGCAGACTTGTCAAAATTGATCCTCTCTTTTTTTCCCCATGTGGCTATACATCTACCTCAGTGATAAACGTCTCCATTTCGGAATGGCAGGCAGTGACCAGTGGGGTACCGCAGTGATCCGTGCTGGGACCGCAGCTTTTTACAATATATGTTAATGATATAGAAGATTGTATCAGCAATAACATTAGCAAATTTGCTGATGATACAAAGCTGGGTGGTAGGGTGAAATGTGATGAGGATGTTAGGAGATTACAGGGTAACCTGGACAAATTAAGTGAGTGGGCAGATGCATGGCAGATGCAGTTTAATGTGGATAAATGTATGGTTATCCACTTTGGTGGCAAGAACAGGAAGGCAGACTACTACCTAAATGGAGTCAAGTTAGGTAAAGGGGCAGTACAGAGAGATCTGGGTGTTCTTGTACACCAGTCAATGAAGGTAAGCATGCAGGTACAGCAGGTAGTGAAGAAGGCTAATAGCATGCTGGCCTTCATAACAAGAGGGATTGAGTATAGAAGCAAAGAGGTTCTTCTGCAGCTGTACAGGGCTCTGGTGAGACCACACCTGAAGTACTGTGTGCAGTTCTGGTCTCCAAATTTGAGGAAAGACATTCTGGCTATTGAGGGAGTGCAACGAAGGTTCACGAGGTCAATTCCTGGAATGGCGGGACTACCTTACACTGAAAGACTGGAGCGACTGGGCTTGTATACCCTTGAGTTTAGAAGACTGAGAGGGGATCTGATTGAGACGTATAAGATTATTAAAGGATTGGACACTCTGGAGGCAGGAAACATATTTCCACTGATGGGTGAGTGCCGAACCAGAGGACACAGCTTAAAAATACGGGGTAGACCATTTAGGACAGAGCTCAGGAGAAACTCCTTCACCCAGAGAGTGGTGGCTGTGTGGAATGCTCTGCCCCAGAGGGCAGTGGGGGCCCACTCTCTGGATTCATTTAAGAAAGAGTTGGCGAGAGCTCTCAAAGATAGTGGAATCAGGGGTTATGGAGATAAGGCAGGAACAGGATACTGATTAGGAATGGTCAGCCATGATTATATTGAATAGCGGTGCAGGCTCGAAGAGCTGAATGGCCTACTCCTGCACCTATTGTCTATTGCCTCAACTAACTGTGCCCCCCACTGAGATTAGACATTTTCACCCAGCAGTTTTGCTCAGCTTCCTAAATTTGATTGTGCCCCAGTTGCAGCACTGAGGTCTCCACTCAGGGAGCCAATATTCAGAGTGCCAGCACTGAAATGCACAGTACCTGGAACAGATCATTCTGGATGTCCAACACTTCTACTGTGAAGTACGAGATGAAGTAAAGAGCACATTCCTCAGCTTTGTGGATTATTGCCAAGTGTACAATTCTGACAGACAGAGAGAGAGAGAGAGAAAATGAGAGACTGATCGCGAGAATAAGTAAATGCAGTAATAGAAAGTGTGAAGGAACATATGGTTAATGTACCGACAGCCATCTCAGACTGACTCTCACTCAAACGCTCCGGATTAGCCCCCACCCTGGGAGGGTGCGCCAAGGCAGATTAACCCCGGAGACAGTTCCAAGCGGATTCATCCCCTCAGTGGGCATTCCGAGTGTGGATCCCTCCCCTCAGGGACACTCCGAGACCGGATCCCTGCCCTCAGGGACACTCTGAGTCCGGATCCCTGCCCTCAGGGACACTCCGAGTCCGGATCCCTGCCCTCAGGGGCACTCCGAGTCCGGATCCCTGCCCTCAGGGGCACTCCGAGTCCGGAGCCCTGCCCTCAGGGGCACTCCGAGTCCGGAGCCCTGCCCTCAGGGGCACTCCGAGTCCGGAGCCCTGCCCTCAGGGGCACTCCGAGTCCGGAGCCCTCCCCTCAGGGAGTCTCCGAGTCCGGATCCCTCCCCTCAGGGACACTCCGAGTCCGGATCCCTCCCCTCAGGGACACTCCGAGTCCGGATCCCTCCCCTCAGGGGCACTCCGAGTCCGGATCCCTCCCCTCAGGGGCACTCCCAGCCCGGATCCCTCCCCTCAGGGGCACTCCCAGCCCGGATCCCTCCCCTCAGGGGCACTCCCAGCCCGGATCCCTCCCCTCAGGGGCA
This sequence comes from Chiloscyllium plagiosum, assembly GCF_037043375.1. Lineage (NCBI taxonomy): Eukaryota > Metazoa > Chordata > Chondrichthyes > Orectolobiformes > Hemiscylliidae > Chiloscyllium > Chiloscyllium plagiosum. Next base: position 159,372,259 of record NW_028270141.1, read on the forward strand.
CTCCCAGCCCGGATCCCTCCCCTCAGGGGCACTCCCAGCCCGGATCCCTCCCCTCAGGGGCACTCCCAGCCCGGATCCCTCCCCTCAGGGGCACTCCCAGCCCGGATCCCTCCCCTCAGGGGCACTCCCAGCCCGGATCCCTCCCCTCAGGGGCACTCCCAGCCCGGATCCCTCCCCTCAGGGGCACTCCCAGCCCGGATCCCTCCCCTCAGGGGCACTCCCAGCCCGGATCCCTCCCCTCAGGGGCACTCCCAGCCCGGATCCCTCCCCTCAGGGGCACTCCCAGCCCGGATCCCTCCCCTCAGGGGCACTCCCAGCCCGGATCCCTCCCCTCAGGGGCACTCCCAGCCCGGATCCCTCCCCTCAGGGGCACTCCCAGCCCGGATCCCTCCCCTCAGGGGCACTCCCAGCCCGGATCCCTCCCCTCAGGGGCACTCCCAGCCCGGATCCCTCCCCTCAGGGAGTCTCCGAGTCCGGATCCCTCCCCTCAGGGGCACTCCGAGACCGGATCCCTCCCCTCAGGGAGTCTCCGAGTCCGGATCCCTCCCCTCTGGGAGTCTCCGAGTCCGGATCCCTCCCCTCAGGGACACTCCGAGTCCGGATCCCTCCCCTCAGGGACACTCCGAGTCCGGATCCCTCCCCTCAGGGACACTCCGAGTCCGGATCCCTCCCCTCAGGGACACTCCGAGTCCGGATCCCTCCCCTCAGGGACACTCCGAGTCCGGATCCCTCCCCTCAGGGACACTCCGAGTCCGGATCCCTCCCCTCAGGGACACTCCGAGTCCGGATCCCTCCCCTCAGGGACACTCCGAGTCCGGATCCCTCCCCTCAGGGACACTCCCAGCCCGGATCCCTCCCCTCAGGGGCACTCCGAGACCGGATCCCTCCCCTCAGGGAGTCTCCGAGACCGGGCCCTCCCCTCAGGGGCACTCCGAGACCGGATCCCTCCCCTCAGGGAGTCTCCGAGTCCAGATCCCTCCCCTCTGGGAGTCTCCGAGACCGGATCCCTCCCCTCAGGGGCACTCCGAGTCCGGATCCCTCCCCTCAGGGGCACTCCGAGACCGGATCCCTCCCCTCAGGGACACTCCGAGTCCGGATCCCTCCCCTCAGGGACACTCCGAGTCCGGATCCCTCCCCTCAGGGACACTCCGAGTCCGGATCCCTCCCCTCAGGGACACTCCCAGCCCGGATCCCTCCCCTCAGGGGCACTCCGAGACCGGATCCCTCCCCTCAGGGAGTCTCCGAGACCGGATCCCTCCCCTCAGGGGCACTCCGAGACCGGATCCCTCCCCTCAGGGAGTCTCCGAGTCCAGATCCCTCCCCTCTGGGAGTCTCCGAGACCGGATCCCTCCCCTCAGGGGCACTCCGAGTCCGGATCCCTCCCCTCAGGGGCACTCCGAGACCGGATCCCTCCCCTCAGGGAGTCTCCGAGTCCGGATCCCTCCCCTCAGGGAGGGTTCTGAACCAAATTAATCCTCTCACGATTATGTTGAATTGGATGAAGACCTTCGATGATAGTGGACTTACGAGTCTCCGTCTTCACCCAGGAAGGTGTATGGGTTGAGTTGGTCTTCAGTCGATGCAGGTAGATCCCCAGCCGTATCCAACCGACAGCTGTGCTCCAGAGCTTCACTCAGTGACTCAGTCAGGGACTGGGATCCATACGAGGAGTCCAGGCGTTCAGCACAATCCTGCTCACTGCCGGCCTTGGGCTCACCCTGAGAGCCCAGTGACCCCTTCCCCAACCCCTCTCTCCCCAAGCCCCGAGACCCCTGTGTGTTCCCCTGACCCTCCCTCCACTGCGACCCCTGTCCCTGTGACCCCTGCCCCTCCCTCCCCTGTCCCTGTGACCCCTGCCCCTCCCTCCCCTGTGACCCCTGTCCCTGTGACCCCTGACCCTCCCACCCCTGTCCCTGTGACCCCTGACCCTCCCACCACTGTCCCTGTGACCCCTGATCCTCCCACCCCTGTCCCTGTGACCCCTGACCCTCCCACCCCTGTCCCTGTGACCCCTGTCCCTCCCTCCCCTGTCCCTGTGACCCCTGTCCCTCCCTCCCCTGTGACCCCTGTCCCTCCCACCCCTGTCCCTGTGACCCCTGACCCTCCCTCCCCTGCCCCTGCCCCTGTGACCCCTGTCCCTGTCCCCCAGGCCCACCCTCCTCCTCCTCCTCCTCCTGCTGCAGTCGGTACGAGGCGGACTCCAGGCGCCCGCTCAGGGACTCTGATCCGTACGAGGAGTCGAGCCGTTCAGCCTCGGAGCCGCAGTCACCCCCCGAGGGGGAGGATCCTGGGCCAGAGCGCCAGCTCACCGACTCCATCACCCGGGCAGCCGCTCCAAGCGAACCTCAGGCCCTGCAGCCAACGCAGCAACTCGGCTAGGCCTCAGGCCTCAGTCACGGGACCTGACCTGGCCCCGCCCCTTCATCACGGCCACGCCCCTTACGCTCGTCACGCCGGTTCCCAAACAGACCCCGCCCACACGGACTACGCCCCACTCTGACTCCAAATCCCTCCGCCAGGGAACCCGCCCATGCGCAGTGACCCCACCCCCTCACACTGACCACGCCCCTCACATTGACTCCACCCCCTCACTCTGACTCCACCCCCTCACACTGATTCCACCCCCTCACACTGATTCCACCCCCTCACACTGATTCCACCCCCTCACACTGACTCCACCTCCTCACTCTGACTCCACCCCCTCACACTGACTCCACCCCCTCGCACTGACTCCACCCCCTCGCACTGACTCTACCCCCTCGCGCTGACTCCACCCCCTCACACTGATTCCACCCCCTCGCGCTGACTCCACCCCCTCACACTGACTCCACCTCCTCACTCTGACTCCACCTCCTCACTCTGACCCGCTCCCTCACACTGACTCCACCCCCTCACACTGACTCCACCCCCTCACAGTGACTCCACCCCCTCAGTGACTCCACCTCCTCACTCTGACCCGCTCCCTCACACTGACTCCACCCCCTCGCACTGACTCCACCCCCTCGCGCTGACTCCACCCCCTCACACTGATTCCACCCGCTCACACTGACTCCACCTCCTCACTCTGACCCGCTCCCTCACACTGACTCCACCCCCTCACACTGACTCCACCTCCTCACACTGACCCCGCCCCCTCACACTGATTCCACCTCCTCACTCTGACTCCACCCCTTCACACTGACTCCAACGCCCTCACACTGACCCCGCCCCCTCACACTGACTCCACCTCCTCACTCTGACTCCACCCCTTCACACTGACTCCAACGCCCTCACACTGACCCCGCCCCCTCACTCTGACCCCGCTCCCTCACACTGATTCCACCCCCTCACAGTGACTCCACCTCCTCATTATGACCCCGCCCCTCACACTGACTCCACACCCCCTCACACTGACCCCGCCCCCTCACACTGACCCCGCCCCTCACACTGACTCCACACCCTCACACTGACCCCGCCCCCTCACACTGACCCCGCCCCTCACACTGACTCCACCCCATCACTATGACCCGCCCCCTCACACTGACACCAACCACTCACTCTGACTCCGCCCCCTCACACTGACTCCACCCCTCACACTGACTCCACCCCGTCACTCTGATCCCGTCCCCTCACACTGACTCCGCCCCCTCACTCTGACCCCGCCCCCTCACACTGACCCCGCCCCCTCACACTGACTCCACCCCCTCACTCTGATCCCGTCCCCTCACACTGACTCCGCCCCCTCACTCTGACCCCGCCCCCTCACACTGACCCCGCCCCCTCACACTGACTCCACCCCCTCACTCTGATCCCGTCCCCTCACACTGACTCCGCCCCCTCTCTCTGACCCAGTCCCCTCACACTGACTCCACCCCCTCACACTGACTCCACCCCATCACTATGACCCGCCCCCTCACACTGACACCAACCACTCACTCTGACCCCGCCCCTCACACTGACTCCACCCCTCACACTGACTCCACCCCCACAATCTGACCCCGCCCCCTCACACTGACTCCACCCCTCACAGTGACTCCACCCCCTCACACTGACTCCACCCCTCACACTGACTCCACCTCCTCACACTGACTCCACCCCCTCACACTGACTCCACCCCTCACACTGACTCCACCCCCTCACACTGACTCCACCCCCTCACAGTGACTCCACCCCCTCAGTGACTCCACCTCCTCACTCTGACCCGCTCCCTCACATTGACTCCACCCCCTCACTCTGACCCGCCCCCTCACACTGACTCCACCCCCTCACACTGACTCCACCCCCTCACATTGACTCCACCCACACACACTGACCCCACCCCCTCACACTGACTCCACCCCCTCACTCTGACCCGCCCCCTCACAGTGACTCCACCCCCTCACTCTGACCCCGCTCCCTCACACTGACTCCACCCCCTCACATTGACTCCACCCCCTCACTCTGACTCCACCCCCTCACACTGACTCCACCCCCTCACATTGACTCCACCCCCTCACTCTGACCCGCCCCCTCACACTGACTCCACCCCCTCACACTGACTCCACCCCCGCACACTGACTCCACCCACACACACTGACCCCACCCCCTCACACTGACTCCACCCACACACACTGACCCCACCCCCTCACACTGACTCCACCCACACACACTGACCCCACCCCCTCACACTGACTCCACCCACACACACTGACCCCACCCCCTCACACTGACTCCACTCCCTCACAAGTGACAATAGACAATAGGTGCAGGAGTAGGCCATTCAGCCCTTCGAGCCTGCACCACCATTCAATATAATCATGGCTGACCATTCCTAATCAGTATCCTGTTCCTGCCTTATCTCCATAACCCCTGATTCCACTATATTTGAGAGCTCTATCCAACTCTTTCTTAAATGAATCCAGAGAGTGGGCCCCCACTGCCCTCTGGGGCAAAGCATTCCACACAGCCACCACTCTCTGGGTGAAGGAGTTTCTCCTCATCTCTGTCCTAAATGGTCTACCCCGTATTTTTAAGCTGTGTCCTCTGGTTTGGCACTCACCCATCAGCGGAAACATGTTTCCTGCCTCCAGAGTGTCCAATCCTTTAATAATCTTATATGTCTCAATCATATCCCCTCTCAGTCTTCTAAACTCAAGGGTATACAAGCCCAGTCGCTCCAGTCTTTCAGTGTAAGGTAATCCCGCCATTCCAGGAACTTACCTCGTGAACCTACGCTGCACTCCCTCAACAGCCAAAATGTCTTTCCTCAAATCTGGAGACCAGAACTGCACACAGTACTTCAGGGTGTGGTCTCACCAGGGCCCTGTACAGCTGCAGAAGAACCTCTTTGCTTCTATACTCAATCCCTCTTGTTATGAAGGCCAGCATGCTATTAGCCTTCTTCACTACCTGCTGTACCTGCATGCTTGCCTTCATTGACTGGTGTACAAGAACACCCAGATCTCTGTGTACTGCCCCTATACCTAAATTGATTCCATTGAGGTAGTAATCTGCCTTCCTGTTCTTGCCACCAAAGTGGATAACCACACATTTATCCACATTAAACTGCATCTGCCATGCATCTGACCACTCACCTAACTTGTCCAGGTCACCCTGTAATCTCCTGACATCCTCCTCACATTTCACCCTGCCACCCAGCTTAGTATCATCAGCAAATTTGCTAATGTTATTGCTGATACCATCTTCTATATCATTAACATATATTGTAAAAAGCTGCGGTCTCAGCACGGATCCCTGCAGTACCCCACTGGTCACTGCCTGCCATTCCGAAATGGAGCCATTTATACACTACCCTTTGTTTCCTATCAGCCAACCAATTTTCAATCCAATCTAGTACTTTGCCCCCAATACCATGCGCCCTAATTTTACTCACTAAACTCCTGTGTGGGACTTTTTCAAAAGCTTTCTGAAAGTCCAGGTACACTACATCTACTGGATCTCCCTCGTTCATCTTCAGAGTTACATTCTCAAAAAATTCCAGAAGATTAGTCAAGCATGATTTCCCCTTCATAAATCCATGCTGACTCTGACCTATCCTGTTACTACTATCCAGATGTGCCGAAATTTCATCCTTTAAAATAAACTGCAGCACATTTCCCACCACTGAGGTCAGACTAACTGGTCTATAATTTCCTGCTTTCTCTCCCCCACCTTTCTTAAAAAGTGGTACAACATTAGCCACCCTCCAATCCTCAGGAACCGACCCCGAATCTATCGTACATTGATCCAAACGTTTACAGAACCTTCAGGTGGACACATGCAGTTTTAGAGCAGAATGTACAGTGAATTGTCAGGATTGTACAATATACAGACAGGAGAGATCCACAATGTGACTGTGCCAGTATTGTACAATGAACAGACAGGAGAGTTCCACAATGTGACTGTGTCAGTATTGTACAATATACAGACAGGAGAGTTCCACAATGTGACTGTGTCAGTATTGTACAATATACAGACAGGAGAGTTCCACAATGTGACTGTGTCAGTATTGTACAATATACAGACAGGAGAGTTCCACAATGTGACTGTGTCAGTATTGTACAATATACAGACAGGAGAGATCCACAATGTGACTGTGTCAGTATTGTACAATATACAGACAGGAGAGATCCACAATGTGACTGTGCCAGTATTGTACAATATACAGACAGGAGAGATCCACAATGTGACTGTGTCAGTATTGTACAATATACAGACAGGAGAGTTCCACAATGTGACTGTGCCAGTATTGTACAATGAACAGACAGTAGAGTTCCACAATGTGACTGTGTCAGTATTGTACAATATACAGACAGGAGAGTTCCACAATGTGACTGTGTCAGTATTGTACAATATACAGACAGGAGAGTTCCACAATGTGACTGTGTCAGTATTGTACAATATACAGACAGGAGAGTTCCACAATGTGACTGTGCCAGTATTGTACAATATACAGACAGGAGAGTTCCACAATGTGACTGTGTCAGTATTGTACAATATACAGACAGGAGAGTTCCACAATGTGACTGTGCCAGTATTGTACAATGAACAGACAGTAGAGTTCCACAATGTGACTGTGTCAGTATTGTACAATATACAGACAGGAGAGTTCCACAATGTGACTGTGTCAGTATTGTACAATATACAGACAGGAGAGTTCCACAATGTGACTGTGTCAGTATTGTACAATATACAGACAGGAGAGTTCCACAATGTGACTGTGTCAGTATTGTACAATATACAGACAGGAGAGTTCCACAATGTGACTGTGTCAGTATTGTACAATGAACAGACAGGAGAGTTCCACAATGTGACTGTGTCAGTATTGTACAATATACAGACAGGAGAGATCCACAATGAGACTGTGTCAGTATTGTACAATATACAGACAGGAGAGTTCCACAATGTGACTGTGTCAGTATTGTACAATGAACAGACAGGAGAGTTCCACAATGTGACTGTGTCAGTATTGTACAATATACAGACAGGAGAGTTCCACAATGTGACTGTGTCAGTATTGTACAATATACAGACAGGAGAGTTCCACAATGTGACTGTGTCAGTATTGTACAATGAACAGACAGGAGAGATCCACAATGTGACTGTGCCAGTATTGTACAATGAACAGACAGGAGAGTTCCACAATGTGACTGTGTCAGTATTGTACAATGAACAGACAGGAGAGTTCCACAATGTGACTGTGCCAGTATTGTACAATGAACAGACAGGAGAGATCCACAATGTGACTGTGCCAGTATTGTACAATATACAGACAGGAGAGTTCCACAATGTTACTGTGTCATTATTGTACAATATACAGACAGGAGAGTTCCACAATGTGACGGTGTCAGTATTGCACAATGAACAGACAGGAGAGTTCCACAATGTGACTGTGTCAGTATTTTACAATGAACAGACAGGCGAGTTCCACAATGTGACTGTGTCAGTATTGTACAATGAACAGACAGGAGAGATCCACAATGTGACTGTGCCAGTATTGTACAATGAACAGACAGGAGAGTTCCACAATGTGACTGTGTCAGTATTGTACAATGAACAGACAGGAGAGATCCACAATGTGACTGTGCCAGTATTGTACAATATACAGACAGGAGAGTTCCACAATGTGACTGTGCCAGTATTGTACAATGAACAGACAGGAGAGATCCACAATGTGACTGTGCCAGTATTGTACAATATACAGACAGGAGAGTTCCACAATGTGACTGTGTCAGTATTGTACAATATACAGACAGGAGAGTTCCACAATGTGACTGTGCCAGTATTGTACAATGAACAGACAGGAGAGTTCCACAATGTGACTGTGTCAGTATTGTACAATATACAGACAGGAGAGTTCCACAATGTGACTGTGTCAGTATTGTACAATATACAGACAGGAGAGTTCCACAATGTGACGGTGTCAGTATTGCACAATGAACAGACAGGAGAGTTCCACAATGTGACTGTGTCAGTATTTTACAATGAACAGACAGGCGAGTTCCACAATGTGACTGTGTCAGTATTGTACAATATACAGACAGGAGAGTTCCACAATGTGACTGTGCCAGTATTGTACAATGAACAGACAGGAGAGTTCCACAATGTGACTGTGTCAGTATTGTACAATATACAGACAGGAGAGTTCCACACTGTGACTGTGTCAGTATTGTACAATATACAGACAGGAGAGTTCCACAATGTGACTGTGCCAGTATTGTACAATGAACAGACAGGAGAGTTCCACAATGTGACTGTGTCAGTATTGTACAATATACAGACAGGAGAGTTCCACAATGTGACTGTGTCAGTATTGTACAATGAACAGACAGGAGAGTTCCACAATGTGACTGTGCCAGTATTGTACAATGAACAGACAGGAGAGATCCACAATGTGACTGTGCCAGTATTGTACAATATACAGACAGGAGAGTTCCACAATGTGACTGTGCCAGTATTGTACAATGAACAGACAGGAGAGATCCACAATGTGACTGTGCCAGTATTGTACAATATACAGACAGGAGAGTTCCACAATGTGACTGTGTCAGTATTGTACAATGAACAGACAGGAGAGATCCACAATGTGACTGTGCCAGTATTGTACAATGAACAGACAGGAGAGTTCCACAATGTGACTGTGCCAGTATTGTACAATATACAGACAGGAGAGATCCACAATGAGACTGTGTCAGTATTGTACAATGAACAGACAGGAGAGTTCCACAATGTGACTGTGCCAGTATTGTACAATGAACAGACAGGAGAGTTCCACAATGTGACTGTGCCAGTATTGTACAATATACAGACAGGAGAGATCCACAATGAGACTGTGTCAGTATTGTACAATGAACAGACAGGAGAGATCCACAATGTGACTGTGCCAGTATTGTACAATATACAGACAGGAGAGATCCACAATGTGGCTGTGCCAGTATTGTACAATATACAGACAGGAGAGATCCACAATGTGACTGTGTCAGTATTGTACAATATACAGAGAGGAGAGATCCACAATGTGACTGTGCCAGTATTGTACAATGAACAGACAGGAGAGTTCCACAATGTGACTGTGCCAGTATTGTACAATGAACAGACAGGAGAGTTCCACAATGTGACTGTGCCAGTATTGTACAATATACAGACAGGAGAGATCCACAATGAGACTGTGCCAGTATTGTACAATGAACAGACAGGAGAGTTCCACAATATGACTGTGCCAGTATTGTACAATATACAGACAGGAGAGTTCCACAATGTGACTGTGTCAGTATTGTACAATATACAGACAGGAGAGTTCCACAATGTGACTGTCTCAGTATTGTACAATGAACAGACAGGAGAGTTCCACAATATGACTGTGTCAGTATTGTACAATATACAGACAGGAGAGATCCACAATGTGACTGTGCCAGTATTGTACAATATACAGACAGGAGAGTTCCACAATGTGACTGTGTCAGTATTGTACAATGAACAGACAGGAGAGTTCCACAATATGACTGTGTCAGTATTGTACAATGAACAGACAGGTCAGTTCCACAATGTGACTGTGTCAGTATTGTACAATGAACAGACAGGAGAGTTCCACAATGTGACTGTGCCAGTATTGTACAATATACAGACAGGTCAGTTCCACAATGTGACTGTGTCAGTATTGTACAATATACAGACAGGAGAGTTCCACAATGTGACTGTGTCAGTATTGTACAATGAACAGACAGGAGAGTTCCACAATGTGACTGTGTCAGTATTGTACAATATACAGACAGGAGAGTTCCACAATGTGACTGTGTCAGTATTGTACAATGAACAGACAGGAGAGTTCCACAATGTGACTGTGTCAGTATTGTACAATGAACAGACAGGAGAGTTCCACAATGTGACTGTGTCAGTATTGTACAATATACAGACAGGAGAGTTCCACAATGTGACTGTGTCAGTATTGTACAATGAACAGACAGGAGAGTTCCACAATGTGGCTGTGCCAGTATTGTACAATGAACAGACAGGAGAGTTCCACAATGTGGCTGTGCCAGTATTGTACAATGAACAGACAGGAGAGTTCCACAATGTGGCTGTGCCAGTATTGTACAATGTACAGACAGGAGAGTTCCACAATGTGACTGTGCCAGTATTGTACAATATACAGACAGGAGAGTTCCACAATGTGACTGTGTCAGTATTGTACAATATACAGACAGGAGAGTTCCACAATGTGACTGTGCCAGTATTGTACAATGAACAGACAGGAGAGTTCCACAATGTGACTGTGTCAGTATTGTACAATATACAGACAGGAGAGTTCCACAATGTGACTGTGCCAGTATTGTACAATATACAGACAGGAGAGTTCCACAATGTGACTGTGCCAGTATTGTACAATATACAGACAGGAGAGTTCCACAATGTGACTGTGCCAGTATTGTACAATGAACAGACAGGAGAGTTCCACAATGTGACTGTGTCAGTATTGTACAATATACAGACAGGAGAGTTCCACAATGTGACTGTGTCAGTATTGTACAATATACAGACAGGAGAGATCCACAATGTGACTGTGTCAGTATTGTACAATATACAGACAGGAGAGTTCCACAATGTGACTGTGCCAGTATTGTACAATGAACAGACAGGAGAGTTCCACAATGTGACTGTGCCAGTATTGTACAATATACAGACAGGAGAGTTCCACAATGTGACTGTGCCAGTATTGTACAATGAACAGACAGGAGAGTTCCACAATGTGACTGTGCCAGTATTGTACAATATACAGACAGGAGAGTTCCACAATGTGACTGTGTCAGTATTGTACAATGAACAGACAGGAGAGTTCCACAATGTGACTGTGCCAGTATTGTACAATATACAGACAGGAGAGTTCCACAATGTGACTGTGTCAGTATTGTACAATATACAGACAGGAGAGTTCCACAATGTGACTGTGCCAGTATTGTACAATATACAGACAGGAGAGTTCCACAATGTGACTGTGTCAGTATTGTACAATGAACAGACAGGAGAGTTCCACAAAGTGACTGTGTCAGGATTGTACAATGAACAGACAGGAGAGTTCCACAATGTTACTGTGCCAGGATTGTACAAGATACAGACAGGAGAGTTCCACAATGTGACTGTGTCAGTATTGTACAATATACAGACAGGAGAGTTCCACAATGTGACTGTGTCAGTATTGTACAATATACAGACAGGAGAGTTCCACAATGTGACTGTGTCAGTATTGTACAATGAACAGACAGGAGAGTTCCACAAAGTGACTGTGTCAGGATTGTACAATATACAGACAGGCGAGTTCCACAATGTGACTGTGTCAGTATTGTACAATATACAGACAGGAGAGTTCCACAATGTGACTGTGTCAGTATTGTACAATATACAGACAGGAGAGTTCCACAATGTGACTGTGTCAGTATTGTACAATGAACAGACAGGAGAGTTCCACAATGTGACTGTGTCAGTATTGTACAATATACAGACAGGAGAGTTCCACAATGTGACTGTGTCAGTATTGTACAATATACAGACAGGAGAGTTCCACAATGTGACTGTGTCAGTATTGTACAATATACAGACAGGAGAGTTCCACAATGTGACTGTGTCAGTATTGTACAATGAACAGACAGGAGAGATCCACAATGTGACTGTGCGAGTATTGTACAATATACAGACAGAAGAGTTCCACAATGTGACTGTGGCAGTATTGTACAATGAACAGACAGGAGAGTTCCACAATGTGACTGTGCCAGTATTGTACAATGAACAGACAGGAGAGTTCCACAATGTGACTGTGCGAGTATTGTACAATATACAGACAGAAGAGTTCCACAATGTGACTGTGCCAGTATTGTACAATATACAGACAGAAGAGTTTCACAATGTGACTGTGTCAGTATTGTACAATATACAGACAGGAGAGTTCCACAATCTGACTGTGCCAGTATTGTACAATATACAGACAGGAGAGTTCCACAATGTGACTGTGCCAGTATTGTAAAATATACAGACAGGAGAGTTCCACAATGTGACTGTGCCAGTATTGTACAATATACAGACAGGAGAGTTCCACAATGTGACTGTGCCAATATTGTACAATGTACAGACAGGAGAGTTCCACAATGTGACTGTGCCAATATTGTACAATGTACAGACAGGAGAGTTCCACAATGTCACTGTGCCAGTATTGTGCAATGAACAGACAGCAGAGTACCACAATGTGCCTGTGTCAATATTGCACAATATACAGACAGAAGAGTTCCACAATGTGACTGTGTCAGTATTGTACAATGAACAGACAGGAGAGTTCCACAATGTGACTGTGTCAGTATTGTACAATGAACAGACAGGAGAGTTCCACAATGTGACTGTGTCAGTATTGTACAATATACAGACAGGTGAGTTCCACAATGTGACTGTGCCAGTATTGTACAATGAACAGACAGGAGAGTTCCACAATGTGACTGTGTCAGTATTGTACAATATACAGACAGGTGAGTTCCACAATGTGACTGTGCCAGTATTGTACAATGAACAGACAGGAGAGTTCCACAATGTGACTGTGTCAGTATTGTACAATATACAGACAGGAGAGTTCCACAATGTGACTGTGCCAGTATTGTACAATATACAGACAGGAGAGTTCCACAATGTGACTGTGCCAGTATTGTACAATATACAGACAGGAGAGTTCCACAATGTGACTGTGTCAGTATTGTACAATATACAGACAGGAGAGTTCCACAATGTGACTGTGCCAGTATTGTACAATATACAGACAGGAGAGTTCCACAATGTGACTGTGCCATTATTGTACAATATACAGACAGGAGAGTTCCACAATATCACTGTGCCAGTATTGTACAATATACAGACAGGAGAGTTCCACAATGTGACTGTGTCAGTATTGTACAATGAACAGATAGGAGAGTTCCACAATGTGACTGTGTCAGTATTGTACAATATACAGACAGGAGAGTTCCACAATGTGACTGTCCCAGTATTGTACAATATACAGACAGGAGAGTTCCACAATGTGACTGTGCCAGTATTGTACAATATACAGACAGGAGAGTTCCACAGTGTGACTGTGCCAGTATTGTACAATATACAGACAGGAGAGTTCCACAATGTGACTGTCCCAGTATTGTACAATATACAGACAGGAGAGTTCCACAATGTGACTGTGCCAGTATTGTACAATGAACAGACAGGAGAGTTCCACAATGTGACTGTGCCAGTATTGTACAATATACAGACAGGAGAGTTCCACAATGTGACTGTGTCAGTATTGTACAATGAACAGACAGGAGAGTTCCACAATGTGACTGTGTCAGTATTGTACAATATACAGACAGGAGAGTTCCACAATGTGACTGTGCCAGTATTGTACAATGAACAGACAGGAGAGTTCCACAATGTGACTGTGTCAGTATTGTACAATATACAGACAGGAGAGTTCCACAATGTGACTGTGTCAGTATTGTACAATGAACAGACAGGAGAGTTCCACACTGAGACTGTGTCAGTATTGTACAATGAACAGACAGGAGAGTTCCACAATGTGACTGTGCCAGTATTGTACAATATACAGACAGGAGAGTTCCACAATGTGACTGTGTCAGTATTGTACAATATACAGACAGGAGAGTTCCACAATGTGACTGTGCCAGTATTGTACAATATACAGACAGGAGAGTTCCACAATGTGACTGTGCCAGTATTGTACAATATACAGACAGGAGAGTTCCACAATGTGACTGTGCCAGTATTGTACAATATACAGACAGGAGAGTTCCACAATGTGACTGTGTCAGTATTGTACAATATACAGACAGGAGAGTTCCACAATGTGACTGTGCCATTATTGTACAATGTACAGACAGGAGAGTTCCATAATGTGACTGTGCCATTATTGTACAATGAACAGACAGGAGAGTTCCACAATGTGACTGTGCCAGTATTGTACAATGAACAGACAGGAGAGTTCCACAATGTGACTGTGTCAGTATTGTACAATGAACAGACAGGAGAGTTCCACAATGTGACTGTGTCAGTATTGTACAATGAACAGACAGGAGAGTTCCACAATGTGACTGTGCCAGTATTGTACAATGAACAGACAGGAGAGTTCCACAATGTGACTGTGCCAGTATTGTACAATATACAGACAGGAGAGTTCCACAATGTGACTGTGTCAGTATTGCACAATATACAGACAGGAGAGTTCCACAATGTGACTGTGCCATTATTGTACAATATACAGACAGGAGAGTCCCACAATGTTACTGTGTCAGTATTGTACAATATACAGACAGGAGAGTCCCACAATGTGACTGTGCCAGTATTGTACAATATACAGACAGGAGAGTTCCACAATGTGACTGTGCCAGTATTGTACAATGAACAGACAGGAGAGTTCCACAATGTGGCTGTGCCAGTATTGTACAATGAACAGACGGGGGAGTTCCACAATGTGACTGTGCCAGTATTGTACAATATACAGACAGGAGAGTTCCACAATGTTACTGTGTCATTATTGTACAATATACAGACAGGAGAGTTCCACAATGTGACTGTGTCAGTATTGTACAATATACAGACAGGAGAGTTCCACAATGTGACTGTGTCAGTATTGTACAAAATACAGACAGAAGAGATCCACAAAGTGACTGTGTCAGTATTGTACAATGAATAGACAGGAGAGTTCCACAATGTGACTGTGTCAGTATTGTACAATATACAGACAGGAGAGTTCCACAATGTGACTGAGTCAGTATTGCACAATATACAGACAGGCGAGTTCCACAATGTGGCTGTGCCAGTATTGTACAATGAACAGACAGGAGTGTTCCACAATGTGACTGTGTCAGTTGTGTACAATATACAGACAGGCGAGTTCCACAATGTGGCTGTGCCAGTATTGTACAATGAACAGACAGGAGTGTTCCACAATGTGACTGTGTCAGTTGTGTACAATATACAGACAGGCGAGTTCCACAATGTGACTGTGTCAGTATTGTACAATATACAGACAGGCGAGTTCCACAATGTGGCTGTGCCAGTATTGTACAATGAACAGACAGGAGTGTTCCACAATGTGACTGTGTCAGTTGTGTACAATATACAGACAGGAGAGTTCCACAATGTGACTGTGTCAGTATTGTACAATATACAGACAGGAGAGTTCCACAATCTGACTGTGCCAGGATTATACAGTGATCAGACAGGAGAGTTCCACAATGTGACTGAGTCAGTATTGTACAATATACAGACAGGAGAGTTCCACAATGTGACTGAGTCAGTATTGTACAATATACAGACAGGCGAGTTCCACAATGTGACTGTGCCAGTATTGTACAATGAACAGACAGGAGAGTTCCGCAATGTGACTGTGTCAGTTGTGTACAATATACAGACAGGAGAGTTCCACAATGTGACTGTGCCAGTATTGTACAATATACAGACAGGAGAGTTCCACAATGTGACTGTGCCAGTATTGTACAACATACAGACAGGAGAGTTCCACAATGTGACTGTGCCAGTATTGTACAATGAACAGACAGGAGAGTTCCACAATGTGACTGTGCCAGTATTGTACAATGAACAGACAGGACAGTTCCACAATGTGACTGTGTCAGTTGTGTACAATATACAGACAGGAGAGTTCCACAATGTGACTGTGCCAGTATTGTACAATATACAGACAGGAGAGTTCCACAATGTGACTGTGCCAGTATTGTACAATGAACAGACAGGAGAGTTCCACAATGTGACTGTGCCAGTATTGTACAATATACAGACAGGAGAGTTCCACAATGTGACTGTGTCAGTATTGTACAATGAACAGACAGGAGAGTTCCACAATGTGACTGTGTCATTATTGTACAATATACAGACAGGAGAGTTCTACAATGTGACTGTGTCAGTATTGTACAATGAACAGACAGGAGAGTTCCACAATGTGACTGTGTCATTATTGTACAACATACAGACAGGAGAGTTCCACAATGTGACTGTGTCAGTATTGTACAATATACAGACAGGAGAGTTCCACAATGTGACTGTGTCAGTATTGTACAATGAACAGACAGGAGAGTTCCACAATGTGGCTGTGCCAGTATTGTACAATATACAGACAGGAGAGTTCCACAATGTGGCTGTGCCAGTATTGTACAATATACAGACAGGAGAGTTCCACAATGTGACTGTGGCAGTATTGTACAATATACAGACAGGAGAGTTCCACAATGTGACTGTGCCAGTATTGTACAATGAACAGACAGGAGAGTTCCACAATGTGACTGTGGCAGTATTGTACAATGAACAGACAGGAGAGTTCCACAATGTGACTGTGTCAATATTGTACAATATACAGACAGGAGAGTTCCACAATGTGACTGTGCCAGTATTGTACAATGAACAGACAGGACAGTTCCACAATGTGACTGTGTCAGTTGTGTACAATATACAGACAGGAGAGTTCCACAATGTGACTGTGCCAGTATTGTACAATATACAGACAGGAGAGTTCCACAATGTGACTGTGCCAGTATTGTACAATGAACAGACAGGAGAGTTCCACAATGTGACTGTGCCAGTATTGTACAATATACAGACAGGAGAGTTCCACAATGTGACTGTGTCAGTATTGTACAATGAACAGACAGGAGAGTTCCACAATGTGACTGTGTCATTATTGTACAATATACAGACAGGAGAGTTCCACAATGTGACTGTGTCAGTATTGTACAATGAACAGACAGGAGAGTTCCACAATGTGACTGTGTCATTATTGTACAACATACAGACAGGAGAGTTCCACAATGTGACTGTGTCAGTATTGTACAATATACAGACAGGAGAGTTCCACAATGTGACTGTGTCATTATTGTACAACATACAGACAGGAGAGTTCCACAATGTGACTGTGTCAGTATTGTACAACATACAGACAGGAGAGTTCCACAATGTGACTGTGTCAGTATTGTACAATATAGAGACAGGAGAGTTCCACAATGTGACTGTGCCAGTATTGTACAATGAACAGACAGGAGAGTTCCACAATGTGACTGTGTCAGTATTGTACAATATAGAGACAGGAGAGTTCCACAATGTGACTGTGCCAGTATTGTACAATGAACAGACAGGAGAGTTCCACAATGTGACTGTGTCAGTATTGTACAATGAACAGACAGGAGAGTTCCACAATGTGGCTGTGCCAGTATTGTACAACATACAGACAGGAGAGTTCCACAATGTGACTGTGCCAGTATTGTACAATGAACAGACAGGAGAGTTCCATAATGTGACTGTGCCAGTATTGTACAATATACAGACAGGAGAGTTCCACAATGTGACTGTGTCAGTATTGTACAATGAACAGACAGGAGAGTTCCACAATGTGACTGTGTCAGTATTGTACAATGAACAGACAGGAGAGTTCCACAATGTGACTGTGTCAGTATTGTACAATGAACAGACAGGAGAGTTCCACAATGTGACTGTGTCAGTATTGTACAATGAACAGACAGGAGAGTTCCACACTGTGACTGTGCCAGTATTGTACAACATACAGACAGGAGAGTTCCACAATGTGACTGTGTCAGTATTGTACAATGAACAGACAGGAGAGTTCCACAATGTGGCTGTGCCAGTATTGTACAATGAACAGACAGGAGAGTTCCACAATGAGACTGTGTCAGTATTGTACAATATACAGACAGGAGAGTTCCACAATGCGACTGTGTCAGTATTGTACAATATACAGACAGGTCAGTTCCACAATGTGACTGTGTCAGTATTGTACAATGAACAGACAGGAGAGTTCCACAATGTGACTGTGCCAGTATTGTACAATGAACAGACAGGAGAGTACCACAATGTGACTGTGTCAGTATTGTACAATATACAGACAGGAGAGTTCCACAATGTGGCTGTGCCAGTATTGTACAATATACAGACAGGTGAGTTCCACAATGTGACTGTGCCAGTATTGTACAATGAACAGACAGTAGAGTTCCGCAATGTGACTGTGCCAGTATTGTACAATGAACAGACAGGAGAGTTCCACAATGTGACTGTGCCAGTATTGTACAATATACAGACTGGAGAGTTCCACAATGTGACTGTGCCAGTATTGTACAATGAACAGACAGGAGAGTTCCACAATGTGACTGTGTCAGTATTGTACAATGAACAGACAGGAGAGTTCCACAATGTGGCTGTGCCAGTATTGTACAATGAACAGACAGGAGAGTTCCACAATGTGACGGTGTCAGTATTGTACAATGTACAGACAGGAGAGTTCAACAATGTGACTGTGCCAGTATTGTACAATATACAGACAGGAGAGTTCCACAATGTGACTGTGTCAGTATTGTACAATGAACAGACAGGAGAGTTCCACAATGTGACTGTGCCAGTATTGTACAATATACAGACAGGAGAGTTCCACAATGAGACTGTGTCAGTATTGTACAATATACAGACAGGAGAGTTCCACAATGTGACTGTGTCAGTATTGTACAATATACAGACAGGAGAGTTCCACAATGTGACTGTGTCAGGATTGTACAATATACAGATAGGAGACTTCCACAATGTGACTGTGCCAGTATTGTACAATGAACAGACAGGAGAGTTCCACAATGTGACTGTGTCAGTATTGTACAATGAACAGACAGGAGAGTTCCACAATGTGACTGTGCCAGTATTGTACAATATACAGACAGGAGAGTTCCACAATGTGACTGTGTCAGTATTGTACAATGAACAGACAGGAGAGTTCCACAATGTGACTGTGTCATTATTGTACAATATACAGACAGGAGAGTTCCACAATGTGACTGTGTCAGTATTGTACAATGAACAGACAGGAGACTTCCACAATGTGACTGTGTCATTATTGTACAACATACAGACAGGAGAGTTCCACAATGTGACTGTGTCAGTATTGTACAATATACAGGCAGGAGAGTTCCACAATGTGACTGTGTCAGTATTGTACAATATACAGACAGGAGAGTTCCACAATGTGACTGTGTCAGTATTGTACAATGAACAGACAGGAGAGTTCCACAATGTGACTGTGCCAGTATTGTACAATGAACAGACAGGAGAGTTCCACATTGTGTCTGTGCCAGTATTGTACAATATAGAGACAGGAGAGTTCCACAATGTGACTGTGCCAGTATTGTACAATATACAGACAGGAGAGTTCCACAATGTGACTGTGCCAGTATTGTACAATGAACAGACAGGAGAGTTCCACAATGTGACTGTGCCAGTATTGTACAATGAACAGACAGGAGAGTTCCACAATGTGACTGTGTCAATATTGTACAATATACAGACAGGAGAGTTCCACAATTTGACTGTGCCAGTATTGTACAATGAACAGACAGGAGAGTTCCACAATGTGACTGTGGCAGTATTGTACAATGAACAGACAGGAGAGTTCCACAATGTGACTGTGTCAGTATTGTACAATATACAGACAGGTCAGTTCCACAATGTGACTGTGTCAGTATTGTACAATGAACAGACAGGTGAGTTCCACAATGTGGCTGTGCCAGTATTGTACAATATTCAGACAGGAGAGTTCCACAATGTGACTGTGTCAGTATTGTACAATGAACAGACAGGAGAGTTCCACAATGTGACTGTGCCAGTATTGTACAATATACAGACAGGAGAGTTCCACAATGTGACTGTGTCAGTATTGTACAATGAACAGACAGGAGAGTTCCACAATGTGACTGTGCCAGTATTGTACAATATACAGACAGGAGAGTCCACAATGAGACTGTGTCAGTATTGTACAATATACAGACAGGAGAGTTCCACAATGTGACTGTGCCAGTATTGTACAATGAACAGACAGGAGAGTTCCACAATGTGCCTGTGCCAGTATTGTACAATGAACAGACAGGAGAGTTCCACAATGTGACTGTGCCAGTATTGTACAATATACAGACAGGAGAGTTCCACAATGTGACTGTGTCAGTATTGTACAATGAACAGACAGGAGAGTTCCACAATGTGACTGTGCCAGTATTGTACAATATACAGACAGGAGAGTCCACAATGAGACTGTGTCAGTATTGTACAATGAACAGACAGGAGAGTTCCACAATGTGACTGTGCCAGTATTGTACAATATACAGACAGGAGAGTTCCACAATGTGACTGTGTCAGTATTGTACAATGAACAGACAGGAGAGTTCCACAATGTGACTGTGCCAGTATTGTACAATATACAGACAGGAGAGTTCCACAATGTGACTGTGCCAGTATTGTACAATATACAGACAGGAGAATCCCACAATGTGACTGTGTCATTATTGTACAATATACAGACAGGAGAGTTCCACCATGTGGCTGTGCCAGTATTGTACAATATACAGACAGGAGAGTTCCACAATGTGACTGTGCCAGTATTTTACAATGAACAGACAGGAGAGTTCCACAATGTGACTGTGTCATTATTGTACAATATACAGACAGGAGAGTTCCACAATGTGATTGTGTCATTATTGTACAATGAACAGACAGGAGAGTTCCACAATGTGACTGTGCCAGTATTGTACAATGAACAGACAGGAGAGTTCCACAATGTGACTGTGCCAGTATTGTACAATGAACAGACAGGAGAGTTCCACAATGTGACTGTGTCAATATTGTACAATATACAGACAGGAGAGTTCCACAATGTGACTGTGCCAGTATTGTACAATGAACAGACAGGAGAGTTCCACAATGTGACTGTGGCAGTATTGTACAATGAACAGACAGGAGAGTTCCACAATGTGGCTGTGCCAGTATTGTACAATGAACAGACAGGAGAGTTCCACAATGTGGCTGTGCCAGTATTGTACAATATACCGACAGGAGAGATCCACAATGTGACTGTGTCAGTATTGTACAATATACAGACAGGTCAGTTCCACAATGTGACTGTGTCAGTATTGTACAATGAACAGACAGGTGAGTTCCACAATGTGACTGTGCCAGTATTGTACAATGAACAGACAGGAGAGTTCCACAATGTGACTGTGTCAGTATTGTACAATGAACAGACAGGAGAGTTCCACAATGTGGCTGTGCCAGTATTGTACAATGAACAGACAGGAGAGTTCCACAATGTGACTGTGTCAGTATTGTACAATGTACAGACAGGAGAGTTCCACAATGTGACTGTGTCAGTATTGTACAATGAACAGACAGGAGAGTTCCACAATGTGACTGTGCCAGTATTGTACAATATACAGACAGGAGAGTTCCACAATGAGACTGTGTCAGTATTGTACAATATACAGACAGGAGAGTTCCACAATGTGACTGTGTCAGTATTGTACAATATACAGACAGGAGAGTTCCACAATGTGACTGTGCCAGTATTGTACAATGTACAGACAGGAGAGTTCCACAATGTGACTGTGCCAGTATTGTACAATATACAGACAGGAGAGTTCCACAATGTGACTGTGCCAGTATTGTACAATGAACAGACAGGAGAGTTCCACAATGTGACTGTGCCAGTATTGTACAATATACAGACAGGCGAGTTCCACAATGTGACTGTGCCAGTATTGTACAATGAACAGACAGGAGAGTTCCACAATGTGACTGTGCCAGTATTGTACAATATACAGACAGGAGAGTTCCACAATGTGACTGTGCCAGTATTGTACAATATACAGACAGGAGAATCCCACAATGTGACTGTGCCAGTATTGTACAATATACAGACAGGAGAGTTCCACAATGTGACTGTGTCAGTATTGTACAATGAACAGACAGGAGAGTTCCACAATGTGACTGTGCCAGTATTGTACAATATACAGACAGGAGAGTCCACAATGAGACTGTGTCAGTATTGTACAATATACAGACAGGAGAGTTCCACAATGTGACTGTGCCAGTATTGTACAATGAACAGACAGGAGAGTTCCACAATGTGACTGTGCCAGTATTGTACAATATACAGACAGGAGAGTTCCACAATGTGACTGTGTCAGTATTGTACAATGAACAGACAGGAGAGATCCACAATGTGACTGTGTCAGTATTGTACAATATACAGACAGGAGAGTTCCACAATGAGACTGTGTCAGTATTGTACAATGAACAGACAGGAGAGATCCACAATGTGACTGTGCCAGTATTGTACAATATACAGACAGGAGAGTTCCACAATGAGACTGTGTCAGTATTGTACAATGAACAGACAGGAGAGTTCCACAATGTGAATGTGCCATTATTGTACAATGAACAGACAGGAGAGTTCCACAATGTGACTGTGCCAGTATTGTACAATATACAGACAGGAGAGTTCCACAATGTGACTGTGCCAGTATTGTACAATATACAGACAGGAGAATCCCACAATGTGACTGTGTCATTATTGTACAATATACAGACAGGAGAGTTCCACCATGTGGCTGTCCCAGTATTGTACAATATACAGACAGGAGAATCCCACAATGTGACTGTGCCAGTATTGTACAATGAACAGACAGGAGAGTTCCACAATGTGACTGTGCCAGTATTGTACAATGAACAGACAGGAGAGTTCCACAATGTGACTGTGCCAGTATTGTACAATGAACAGACAGGAGAGTTCCACAATGTGACTGTGCCAGTATTGTACAATGAACAGACAGGAGAGTTCCACAATGTGACTGTGCCAGTATTGTACAATGAACAGACAGGAGAGTTCCACAATGTGACTGTGCCAGTATTGTACAATGAACAGACAGGAGAGTTCCACAATGTGACTGTGCCAGTATTGTACAATGAACAGACAGGAGAGTTCCACAATGTGACTGTGTCAATATTGTACAATATACAGACAGGAGAGTTCCACAATGTGACTGTGTCAGTATTGTACAATATACAGACAGGAGAGTTCCACACTGAGACTGTGTCAGTATTGTACAATGAACAGACAGGAGAGTTCCACAATGTGACTGTGTCAGTATTGTACAATATACAGACAGGAGAGTTCCACAATGTGACTGTGTCAGTATTGTACAATGAACAGACAGGAGAGTTCCACAATGTGACTGTGTCAGTATTGTACAATGAACAGACAGGAGAGTTCCACAATGTGACTGTGTCAGTATTGTACAATGAACAGACAGGAGAGTTCCACAATGTGACTGTGCCAGTATTGTACAATATACAGACAGGAGAGTTCCACAATGTGACTGTGCCAGTATTGTACAATGAACAGACAGGAGAGTTCCACAATGTGACTGTGTCAGTATTGTACAATATACAGACAGGAGAGTTCCACAATGTGACTGTGCCAGTATTGTACAATATACAGACAGGAGAGTTCCACAATGTGACTGTGCCAGTATTGTACAATGAACAGACAGGAGAGTTCCACAATGTGACTGTGTCAGTATTGTACAATATACAGACAGGAGAGTTCCACAATGTGGCTGTGTCAGTATTGTACAATGAACAGACAGGAGAGTTCCACAATGTGACTGTGTCAGTATTGTACAATGAACAGACAGGAGAGTTCCACAATGTGACTGTGTCAGTATTGTACAATGAACAGACAGGAGAGTTCCACAATGTGACTGTGTCAGTATTGTACAATATACAGACAGGAGAGTTCCACAATGTGACTGTGCCAGTATTGTACAATATACAGACAGGAGAGTTCCACAATGTGACTGTGCCAGTATTGTACAATATACAGACAGGAGAGTTCCACAATGTGACTGTGTCAGTAATGTACAATGAACAGACAGGAGAGTTCCACAATGTGACTGTGTCAGTATTGTACAATGAACAGACAGGAGAGTTCCACAATGTGACTGTGTCAGTATTGTACAATATACAGACAGGAGAGTTCCACAATGTGACTGTGCCAGTATTGTACAATATACAGACAGGAGAGTTCCACAATGTGACTGTGTCAGTATTGTACAATATACAGACAGGAGAGTTCCACAATGTGGCTGTGTCAGTATTGTACAATATACAGACAGGAGAGTTCCACAATGTGACTGTGTCAGTATTGTACAATATACAGACAGGAGAGTTCCACAATGTGACTGTGCCAGTATTGTACAATATACAGACAGGAGAGTTCCACAATGTGACTGTGTCAGTATTGTACAATGAACAGACAGGAGAGTTCCACAATGTGACTGTGCCAGTATTGTACAATGAACAGACAGGAGATTTCCACAATGTGCCTGTGCCCGTATTGTACAAGATACAGACAGTAGAGTTCCGCAATGTAACTGTGCCTGTATTGTACAATACACAGACAGGAGAGTTCCACAATGTGACTGTGCCAGTATTGTACAATGAACAGACAGGAGAGTTCCACATTGTGTCTGTGCCAGTATTGTACAATATAGAGACAGGAGAGTTCCACAATGTGACTGTGTCAGTATCGTACAATGTACAGACAGGAGAGTTCCACAATGTCACTGTGCCAGTATTGTACAATATACAGACAGGAGAGTTCCACAATGTGACTGTGTCAGTATTGTACAATATACAGACAGGAGAGTTCCACAATTTGACTGTGTCAGTATTGTACAATATACAGACAGGCGAGTTCCACAATGTGACTGTGTCAGTATCGTACAATGTACAGACAGGAGAGTTCCACAATGTGACTGTGTCAGTATTGTACAATGAACAGACAGGAGAGTTCCACAATGTGACTGTGTCAGTATCGTACAATGAACAGACAGGAGAGTTCCACAATGTGACTGTGCCAGTATTGTACAATATACAGACAGGAGAGTTCCACAATGTGACTGTGTCAGTATCGTACAATGTACAGACAGGAGAGTTCCACAATGTGACTGTGTCAGTATCGTACAATGAACAGACAGGAGAGTTCCACAATGTGACTGTGTCAGTATCGTACAATATACAGACAGGAGAGTTCCACAATGTGACTGTGTCAGTATCGTACAATGTACAGACAGGAGAGTTCCACAATGTGACTGTGTCAGTATTGTACAATATACAGACAGGAGAGTCCCACAATGTGACTGTGTCAGTATTGTACAATGAACAGACAGGAGAGTTCCACAATGTGACTGTGTCAGTATCGTACAATATACAGACAGGAGAGTTCCTCAATGTGACTGTGTCAGTATCGTACAATGTACAGACAGGAGAGTTCCACAATGTGACTGTGTCAGTATTGTACAATATACAGACAGGAGAGTCCCACAATGTGACTGTGTCAGTATTGTACAATATACAGACAGGAGAGTTCCACAATGTGACTGTGTCAGTATTGTACAATATACAGACAGGAGAGTTCCACAATGTGACTGTGCCAGTATTGTACAATATTCAGGCAGGAGGGTTCCACAATGTGACTGTGTCAGTATTGTACAATATACAGACAGGAGAGTTCCACAATGTGACTGTGTCAGTATCGTACAATGAACAGACAGGAGAGTTCCACAATGTGACTGTGTCAGTATTGTACAATATACAGACAGGAGAGTTCCACAATGTGACTGTGTCAGTATCGTACAATATACAGACAGGAGAGTTCCACAATGTGACTGTGTCAGTATTGTACAATATACAGACAGGAGAGTTCCACAATGTGACTGTGCCAGTATTGTACAATATTCAGGCAGGAGGGTTCCACAATGTGACTGTGTCAGTATTGTACAATATACAGACAGGAGAGTTCCACACTGTGACTGGGCCAGTATTGTACAATATACAGACAGGAGAGTTCCACAATGTGACTGTGCCAGTATTGTAGAATGAACAGACAGGAGATTTCCACAATGTGCCTGTGCCCGTATTGTACAAGATACAGACAGTAGAGTTCCGCAATGTAACTGTGCCTGTATTGTACAATACACAGACAGGAGAGTTCCACAATGTGACTGTGCCAGTACTGTACAATGAACAGACAGGAGAGTTCCACAATGTGACTGTGTCAGTATTGTACAATATACAGACAGGAGAGTTCGACAATGTGACTGTGTCAGTATTGTACAATATAGAGACAGGAGAGTTCCACAATCTGACTGTGCCAGGATTATACAGTGATCAGACAGGAGAGTTCCGCAATGTGACTGTGCCATTATTGTACAATATACCGACAGGAGAGTTCCACAATGTCACTGTGCCATTATTGTACAATATACAGACAGGAGAGTTCCACAATGTTACTGTGCCAGTATTGTACAATGAACAGACAGGAGAGTTCCACAATGTGACTGTGCCAGTATTGTACAATGAACAGAAAGAAGAGTTCCACAATGTGACTGTGCCAGTATTGTACAATGAACAGACAGGAGAGTTCCACACTGTGACTGTGTCAGTATTGTACAATATACAGACAGGAGAGTTCCACAATGTGACTGTGTCAGTATTGTACAATATACAGACAGGAGAGTTCCACAATGTGACTGTGCCAGTATTGTACAATGAACAGACAGGAGATTTCCACAATGTGACTGTGCGAGCATTGTACAATGAACAGACAGGAGATTTCCACAATGTGACTGTGCCAGCATTGTACAATGAACAGACAGGAGAGTTCCACAATGTGACTGTGTCAGTATTGTACAATGAACAGACAGGAGAGTTCCACAATGTGACTGTGCCAGTATTGTACAATGAACAGACAGGAGATTTCCACAATGTGACTGTGCCAGCATTGTACAATGAACAGACAGGAGAGTTCCACAATGTGACTGTGTCAGTATTGTACAATGAACAGACAGGAGAGTTCCACAATGTGAATGTGCCAGTATTGTACAATATACAGACAGGAGAGTTCCACAATGTGACTGTGTCAGTATTGTACAATGAACAGACAGGAGAGTTCCACAATGTGACTGTGCCAGTATTGTACAATGAACAGACAGGAGATTTCCACAATGTGACTGTGCCAGCATTGTACAATGAACAGACAGGAGAGTTCCACAATGTGCCTGTGCCAGCATTGTACAATGAACAGACAGGAGAGTTCCAAAATGTGACTGTGCCAGTATTGTACAATGAACAGACAGGAGATTTCCACAATGTGACTGTGCCAGTACTGTACAATGAACAGACAGGAGAGTTCCACAATGTCAATGTGCCAGGACTGTACAATATACAGACAGGAGTGTTCGACAATGTGACTGTGCCAGTATTGTACAATGAACAGACAGGAGAGTATCACAATGTGCCTGTGCCCGTATTGTACAAGATACAGACAGTAGAGTTCCGCAATGTGACTGTGTCAGTATTGTACAATATGCAGACAGGAGAGTTCCACAATGTGACTGTGTCAGTATTGTACAATATACAGACAGGAGAGTTCCACAATGTGACTGTGCCAGTATTGTACAATGAACAGACAGGAGAGTTCCACAATGTGACTGTGCCAGTATTGTACAATATACAGACAGGAGAGTTCCACAATGTGACTGTGTCAGTATTGTACAATATGCAGACAGGAGAGTTCCACAATGTGACTGTGTCAGTATTGTACAATGAACAGACAGGAGAGTTCCACACTGAGACTGTGTCAGTATTGTACAATATACAGACAGGAGAGTTCCACAATGTGACTGTGTCAGTATTGTACAATGAACAGACAGGAGAGTTCCACAATGTGACTGTGTCAGTATTGTACAATATACAGACAGGAGAGTTCCACAATGTGACTGTGTCAGTATTGTACAATATACAGACAGGAGAGTTCCATAATGTGACTGTGTCAGTATTGTACAATGAACAGACAGGAGAGTTCCACAATGTGACTGTGTCAGTATTGTACAATATACAGACAGGAGAGTTCCATAATGTGACTGTGTCAGTATTGTACAATGAACAGACAGGAGAGTTCCACAATGTGACTGTCCCAGTATTGTACAATATACAGACAGGAGAGTTCCACAATGTGACTGTGTCAGTATTGTACAATGAACAGACAGGAGAGTTCCACAATGTGACTGTGTCAGTATTGTACAATATACAGACAGGAGAGTTCCACAATGTGACTGTGTCAGTATTGTACAATATACAGACAGGAGAGTTCCATAATGTGACTGTGTCAGTATTGTACAATATACAGACAGGAGAGTTCCACAATGTGACTGTGCCAGTATTGTACAATGAACAGACAGGAGAGTTCCACAATGTGACTGTGCCAGTATTGTACAATATACAGACAGGAGAGTTCCACAATGTGACTGTGTCAGTATTGTACAATATGCAGACAGGAGAGTTCCACAATGTGACTGTGCCAGTATTGTACAATATACAGACAGGAGAGTTCCACACTGAGACTGTGTCAGTATTGTACAATGAACAGACAGGAGAGTTCCACACTGAGACTGTGTCAGTATTGTACAATATACAGACAGGAGAGTTCCACAATGTGACTGTGCCAGTATTGTACAATATACAGACAGGAGAGTTCCACAATGTGACTGTGTCAGTATTGTACAATATACAGACAGGAGAGTTCCATAATGTGACTGTGTCAGTATTGTACAATGAACAGACAGGAGAGTTCCACAATGTGACTGTGTCAGTATTGGACAATATACAGACAGGAGAGTTCCATAATGTGACTGTGTCAGTATTGTACAATGAACAGACAGGAGAGTTCCACAATGTGACTGTCCCAGTATTGTACAATATACAGACAGGAGAGTTCCACAATGTGACTGTGTCAGTATTGTACAATGAACAGACAGGAGAGTTCCACAATGTGACTGTGTCAGTATTGTACAATATACAGACAGGAGAGTTCCACAATGTGACTGTGTCAGTATTGTACAATATACAGACAGGAGAGTTCCATAATGTGACTGTGTCAGTATTGTACAATATACAGACAGGAGAGTTCCACAATGTGACTGTGCCAGTATTGTACAATGAACAGACAGGAGAGTTCCACAATGTGACTGTGCCAGTATTGTACAATATACAGACAGGAGAGTTCCACAATGTGACTGTGTCAGTATTGTACAATATGCAGACAGGAGAGTTCCACAATGTGACTGTGCCAGTATTGTACAATATACAGACAGGAGAGTTCCACACTGAGACTGTGTCAGTATTGTACAATGAACAGACAGGAGAGTTCCACACTGAGACTGTGTCAGTATTGTACAATATACAGACAGGAGAGTTCCACAATGTGACTGTGTCAGTATTGTACAATATACAGACAGGAGAGTTCCACAATGTGACTGTGTCAGTATTGTACAATATACAGACAGGAGAGTTCCACAATGTGACTGTGCCAGTATTGTACAATGAACAGACAGGAGAGTTCCACAATGTGACTGTGCCATTATTGTACAATGAACAGACAGGAGAGTTCCACAATGTGACTGTGTCAGTATTGTACAATATACAGACAGGAGAGTTCCACAATGTGATTGTGCCAGTATTGTACAATATACAGACAGGAGAGTTCCACAATGTGACTGTGCCAGTATTGTACAATGAACAGACAGGAGAGTTCCACAATGTGACTGTGCCAGTATTGTACAATGAACAGACAGGAGAGTTCCACAATGTGACTGTGCCAGTATTGTACAATGAACAGACAGGAGAGTTCCACAATGTGACTGTGCCATTATTGTACAATGAACAGACAGGAGAGTTCCACAATGTGACTGTGCCAGTATTGTACAATGAACAGACAGGAGAGTCTCACATTGTGACTGTGCCTGTATTGTACAATATACAGACAGGAGAGTTCCACAATGTGGCTGTGCCATTATTGTACAATGAACAGACAGGAGAGTTCCACAATGTGACTGTGTCAGTATTGCACAATATACAGACAGGAGAGTCTCACATTGTGACTGTGCCTGTATTGTACAATATACAGACAGGAGAGTTCCACAATGTTACTGTGCCATTATTGTACAATGAACAGACAGGAGAGTTCCACAATGTGACTGTGTCAGTATTGCACAATATACAGACAGGAGAGTCTCACATTGTGACTGTGCCTGTATTGTACAATATACAGACAGGAGAGTTCCACAATGTTACTGTGTCAGTATTGTACAATATACAGACAGGAGAGTCCCACAATGTGACTGTGTCAGTATTGTACAATATACAGACAGGAGAGTTCCACAATGTGACTGTGTCAGTATTGTACAATACACAGACAGGAGGGTTCCACAATGTGACTGTGTCATTATTGTACAATATACAGACAGGAGAGTTCCACAATGTTTCTGTGTCAGTATTGTACAATACACAGACAGGAGAGTTCCACAATGTTACTGTGTCATTATTGTACAATATACAGACAGGAGAGTTCCACAATGTGACTGTGTCAGTATTGTACAAAATACAGACAGGAGAGATCCACAAAGTGACTGTGTCAGTATTGTACAATGAACAGACAGGAGAGTTCCACAATGTGACTGTGCCAGTATTGTACAATATACAGACAGGAGAGTTCCACAATGTGACTGTGCCATTATTGTACAATGAACAGACAGGAGAGTTCCACAATGTGACTGTGCCATTATTGTACAATATACAGACAGGAGAGTCCCACAATGTGACTGTGCCTGTATTGTACAATATACAGACAGGAGAGTTCCACAATGTTACTGTGTCATTATTGTACAATGAACAGACAGGAGAGTTCCACAATGTGACTGTCCCAGTATTGTACAATATACAGACAGGAGAGTTCCACAATGTGACTGTGTCAGTATTGTACAATGAACAGACAGGAGAGTTCCACAATGTGACTGTGTCAGTATTGTACAATATACAGACAGGAGAGTTCCACAATGTGACTGTGTCAGTATTGTACAATATACAGACAGGAGAGTTCCATAATGTGACTGTGTCAGTATTGTACAATATACAGACAGGAGAGTTCCACAATGTGACTGTGCCAGTATTGTACAATGAACAGACAGGAGAGTTCCACAATGTGACTGTGCCAGTATTGTACAATATACAGACAGGAGAGTTCCACAATGTGACTGTGTCAGTATTGTACAATATGCAGACAGGAGAGTTCCACAATGTGACTGTGCCAGTATTGTACAATATACAGACAGGAGAGTTCCACACTGAGACTGTGTCAGTATTGTACAATGAACAGACAGGAGAGTTCCACACTGAGACTGTGTCAGTATTGTACAATATACAGAAAGGAGAGTTCCACAATGTGACTGTGTCAGTATTGTACAATATACAGACAGGAGAGTTCCACAATGTGACTGTGTCAGTATTGTACAATATACAGACAGGAGAGTTCCACAATGTGACTGTGCCAGTATTGTACAATGAACAGACAGGAGAGTTCCACAATGTGACTGTGCCATTATTGTACAATGAACAGACAGGAGAGTTCCACAATGTGACTGTGTCAGTATTGTACAATATACAGACAGGAGAGTTCCACAATGTGATTGTGCCAGTATTGTACAATATACAGACAGGAGAGTTCCACAATGTGACTGTGCCAGTATTGTACAATGAACAGACAGGAGAGTTCCACAATGTGACTGTGCCAGTATTGTACAATGAACAGACAGGAGAGTTCCACAATGTGACTGTGCCAGTATTGTACAATGAACAGACAGGAGAGTTCCACAATGTGACTGTGCCATTATTGTACAATGAACAGACAGGAGAGTTCCACAATGTGACTGTGCCAGTATTGTACAATGAACAGACAGGAGAGTCTCACATTGTGACTGTGCCTGTATTGTACAATATACAGACAGGAGAGTTCCACAATGTGGCTGTGCCATTATTGTACAATGAACAGACAGGAGAGTTCCACAATGTGACTGTGTCAGTATTGCACAATATACAGACAGGAGAGTCTCACATTGTGACTGTGCCTGTATTGTACAATATACAGACAGGAGAGTTCCACAATGTTACTGTGTCAGTATTGTACAATATACAGACAGGAGAGTTCCACAATGTTTCTGTGTCAGTATTGTACAATACACAGACAGGAGGGTTCCACAATGTGACTGTGTCATTATTGTACAATATACAGACAGGAGAGTTCCACAATGTGACTGTGTCAGTATTGTACAAAATACAGACAGGAGAGATCCACAAAGTGACTGTGTCAGTATTGTACAATGAACAGGCAGGAGAGTTCCACAATGTGACTGTGCCAGTATTGTACAATATACAGACAGGAGAGTTCCACAATGTGACTGTGCCATTATTGTACAATGAACAGACAGGAGAGTTCCACAATGTGACTGTGCCATTATTGTACAATATACAGACAGGAGAGTCCCACAATGTGACTGTGCCTGTATTGTACAATATACAGACAGGAGAGTTCCACAATGTCACTGTGTCATTATTGTACAATATACAGACAGGAGAGTTCCACAATGTGACTGTGCCAGTATTGTACAATGAACAGACAGGAGAGTTCCACAATGTGACTGTGCCAGTATTGTACAATGAACAGACAGGAGAGTTCCACAATGTGACTGTGCCAGTATTGTACAATGAACAGACAGGAGAGTTCCACAATGTGACTGTGCCATTATTGTACAATGAACAGACAGGAGAGTTCCACAATGTGACTGTGCCAGTATTGTACAATGAACAGACAGGAGAGTCTCATATTGTGACTGTGCCTGTATTGTACAATATACAGACAGGAGAGTTCCACAATGTGGCTGTGCCATTATTGTACAATGAACAGACAGGAGAGTTCCACAATGTGACTGTGTCAGTATTGCACAATATACAGACAGGAGAGTCTCACATTGTGACTGTGCCTGTATTGTACAATATACAGACAGGAGAGTTCCACAATGTGACTGTGTCATTATTGTACAATATACAGACAGGAGAGTTCCACAATGTTTCTGTGTCAGTATTGTACAATACACAGACAGGAGAGTTCCACAATGTGACTGTGCCAGTATTGTACAATATACAGACAGGAGAGTTCCACAATGTTACTGTGTCATTATTGTACAATATACAGACAGGAGAGTTCCACAATGTGACTGTGTCAGTATTGTACAAAATACAGACAGGAGAGATCCACAAAGTGACTGTGTCAGTATTGTACAATGAACAGACAGGAGAGTTCCACAATGTGACTGTGCCAGTATTGTACAATATACAGACAGGAGAGTTCCACAATGTGACTGTGCCATTATTGTACAATGAACAGACAGGAGAGTTCCACAATGTGACTGTGCCATTATTGTACAATATACAGACAGGAGAGTCCCACAATGTGACTGTGCCTGTATTGTACAATATACAGACAGGAGAGTTCCACAATGTTACTGTGTCATTATTGTACAATATACAGACAGGAGAGTTCCACAATGTTACTGTGTCATTATTGTACAATATACAGACAGGAGAGTTCCACAATGTTACTGTGTCAGTATTGTACAATATACAGACAGGAGAGTTCCACAATGTTACTGTGTCATTATTGTACAATATACAGACAGGAGAGTTCCACAATGTTACTGTGTCATTATTGTACAATATACAGACAGGAGAGTTCCACAATGTTACTGTGTCATTATTGTACAATATACAGACAGGAGAGTTCCACAATGTGGCTGTGTCAGTATTGTACAATATACAGACAGGAGAGTTCCACAATGTTACTGTGTCATTATTGTACAATATACCGACAGGAGAGTTCCACAATGTGACTGAGTCAGTATTGTACAATATACAGACAGGAGAGTTCCACAATGTGACTGTGCCAGTATTGTGCAATGAACAGACAGGAGAGTTCCACAATGTGACTGTGTCAGTATTGTACAACATACAGACAGGAGAGTTCCACAATGTGACTGTGTCAGTATTGTACAATGAACAGACAGGAGAGTTCCACAATGTGACTGTGTCAGTATTGTACAATGAACAGACAGGAGAGTTGCACAATGTGACTGTGCCAGTATTGTACAATATACAGACAGGCGAGTTCCACAATGTGGCTGTGCCAGTATTGTACAATATACAGACAGGAGAGTTCCACAATGTGTCTGTGCCAGTATTGTACAATATACAGACAGGAGAGTTCCACAATGTGACTGTGTCAGTATTGTACAATGAACAGACAGGAGAGTTCCACAATGTGACTGTGCCAGTATTGTACAATATACAGACAGGCGAGTTCCACAATGTGACTGTGCCAGTATTGTACAATATACAGACAGGCGAGTTCCACAATGTGGCTGTGCCAGTATTGTACAATATACAGACAGGAGAGTTCCACAATGTGACTGTGCCAGTATTGTACAATATACAGACAGGCGAGTTCCACAATGTGACTGTGCCAGTATTGCACAATATACAGACAGGCGAGTTCCACAATGTGGCTGTGCCAATATTGTACAATATACAGACAGGAGAGTTCCACAATGTGACTGTGCCAGTATTGTACAATATACAGACAGGAGAGTTCCACAATGTGACTGTGCCAGTATTGTACAATATACAGACAGGAGAGTTCCACAATGTGACTGTGTCAGTATTGTACAATGAACAGACCGGAGAGTTCCACAATGTGAATGTGTCATTATTGTACAATATACAGACAGGAGAGTTCCACAATGTGACTGTGCCAGTATTGTACAATATACAGACGGGAGAGTTCCACAATGTGACTGTGCCAGTAATGTACAATATACAGACAGGAGAGTTCCACAATGTCACTGTGTCAGTATTGTACAATGAACAGACAGGAGAGTTCCACAATGTGATTGTGTCATTATTGTACAATATACAGACAGGAGAGTTCCACAATGTGGCTGTGCCAATATTGTACAATATACAGACAGGAGAGTCCCACAATGTGACTGTGCCAGTATTGTACAATATACAGACAGGAGAGTTCCACAATGTGATTGTGTCAGTATTGTACAATATACAGACAGGAGAGTTCCACAATGTGATTGTGTCAGTATTGTACAATGAACAGACAGGAGAGTTCCACAATATGGCTGTGCCAATATTGTACAATATACAGACAGGAGAGTTCCACAATGTGACTGTGCCAGTATTGTACAATATACAGACAGGAGAGTTCCACAATGTGATTGTGTCAGTATTGTACAATATACAGACAGGAGAGTTCCACAATGTGACTGTGCCAGTATTGTACAATATACACACAGGAGAGTTCCACAATGTGACTGTGTCAGTATTGTACAATATACAGACAGGAGAGTTCCACAATGTGATTGTGTCAGTATTGTACAATGAACAGACAGGAGAGTTCCACAATGTGACTGTGTCAGTATTGTACAATGAACAGACAGGAGAGTTCCACAATATGGCTGTGCCAATATTGTACAATATACAGACAGGAGAGTTCCACAATGTGACTGTGCCAGTATTGTACAATATACAGACAGGAGAGTTCCACAATGTGATTGTGTCAGTATTGTACAATATACAGACAGGAGAGTTCCACAATGTGACTGTGCCAGTATTGTACAATATACACACAGGAGAGTTCCACAATGTGACTGTGTCAGTATTGTACAATATACAGACAGGAGAGTTCCACAATGTGATTGTGTCAGTATTGTACAATGAACAGACAGGAGAGTTCCACACTGTGACTGTGCCAGTATTGTACAATGAACAGACAGGAGAGTTCCACATTGTGATTGTGTCAGTATTGTACAATATACAGACAGGAGAGTTCCACAATGTGACTGTGTCAGTATTGTACAATATACAGACAGGAGAGTTCCACAATGTGACTGTGTCAGTATTGTACAATATACAGACAGGAGAGTTCCACAATGTGACTGTGCCAGTATTGTACAATGAACAGACAGGAGAGTTCCACAATGTGACTGTGTCAGTATTGTACAATATACAGACAGGAGAGTTCCACAATGTGATTGTGTCATTATTGTACAATATACAGACAGGAGCTTTCCACAATGTGATTGTGTCAGTATTGTACAATATACAGACAGGAGAGTTCCACAATGTGACTGTGTCAGTATTGTACAATATACAGACAGGAGAGTTCCACAATGTGACTGTGCCAGTATTGTACAATATACAGACAGGAGAGTTCCACAATGTGACTGTGCCAGTATTGTACAATATACAGACAGGAGAGTTCCACAATGTGATTGTGTCATTATTGTACAATATACAGACAGGAGAGTTCCACAATGTGACTGTGTCCGTATTGTACAATATACAGACAGGAGAGTTCCACAATGTGACTGTGCCAGTATTGTACAATGTACAGACAGGAGAGTTCCACAATGTGACTGTGTCAGTATTGTACAATATACAGACAGGAGACTTCCACAATGTGACTGAGCCAGTATTGTACAATATACAGACAGGAGAGTTCCACAATGTGACTGTGTCATTATTGTACAATATACAGACAGGAGACTTCCACAATGTGACTGTGCCAGTATTGTACAATATACAGACAGGAGAGTTCCACAATGTGACTGTGTCATTATTGTACAATATACAGACAGGAGACTTCCACAATGTGACTGTGCCAGTATTGCACAATATACAGACAGGAGAGTTCCACAATGTGACTGTATCAGTATTGTACAATGAACAGACAGGAGAGTTCCACCATGTGGCTGTCCCAGTATTGTACAATATACAGACAGGAGAGTTCCACAATGTGACTGTGCCAGTATTGTACAATGAACAGACAGGAGAGTTCCACAATGTGACTGTGTCAGTATTGTACAATGAACAGACAGGAGAGTTCCACAATGTGACTGTGCCATTATTGTACAATGAACAGACAGGAGAGTTCCACAATGTGACTGTGTCAGTATTGTACAATATACAGACAGGAGAGTTCCACAATGTGACTGTGTCAGTATTGTACAATATACAGACAGGAGAGTTCCACAATGTGACTGAGTCAGTATTGTACAACATACAGACAGGAGAGTTCCACAATGTGACTGTGCCAGTATTGTACAATGAACAGACAGGAGAGTTCCACAATGTGACTGTGTCAGTATTGTACAATGAACAGACAGGAGAGTTCCACAATGTGACTGTGCCAGTATTGTACAATATACAGACAGGAGAGTTCCACAATGTGACTGTGCCAGTATTGTACAATATACAGACAGGAGAGTTCCACAATGTGATTGTGTCATTATTGTACAACATACAGACAGGAGAGTTCCACAATGTGACTGTGTCAGTATTGTACAATGAACACTCAGGAGAGTTCCACAATGTGACTGTGCCAGTATTGTACAATATACAGACAGGCGAGTTCCACAATGTGGCTGTGCCAGTATTGTACAATATACAGACAGGAGAGTTCCACAATGTGACTGTGCCAGTATTGTACAATATACAGACAGGAGAGTTCCACAATGTGATTGTGTCATTATTGTACAATATACAGACAGGAGAGTTCCACAATGTGACTGGGCCAGTATTGTACAATGAACAGACAGGAGAGTTCCACAATGTGACTGTATCAGTATTGTACAATATACAGACAGGAGAGTTCCACAATGTGACTGTGCCAGTAATGTACAATATAGAGACAGGACAGTCTCACAATGTGACTGTGTCAGTATTGTACAATGAACAGACAGGAGAGTTCCACAATGTGACTGTGTCAGTATTGTACAATATACAGACAGGAGACTTCCACAATCTGACTGTGCCAGGATTATACAGTGATCAGACAGGAGAGTTCAGCAATGTGACTGTGCCATTATTGTACAATATACAGACAGGAGAGTTCCACAATGTCACTGTGCCATTATTGTACAATATACAGACAGGAGAGTTCCACAATGTGACTATGCCAGTATTGTACAATGAACAGAAAGGAGAGTTCCACAATGTGACTGTGCCAGTATTGTACAATGAACAGACAGGAGAGTTCCACAATGTGACTGTGCCAGTATTGTACAATATACAGACAGGAGAGTTCCACAATGTGGCTGTGCCAGTATTGTACAATGAACAGACAGGAGAGTTCCACACTGTGACTGGGCCAATATTGTACAATATACAGACAGGAGAGTTCCACAATGTGACTGTGTCAGTATTGTACAATATACAGACAGGAGAGTCCCACAATGTGACTGTGCCAGTATTGTACAATGTACAGACAGGAGAGTTCCACAATGTTACTGTGCCAGTATTGTACAATATACAGACAGGAGAGTTCCACAATGTGACTGTGTCAGTATTGTACAATATACAGACAGGAGAGTTCCGCAATGTGACTGTGCCAGTATTGTACAATGAACAGACAGGAGAGTTCCACAATGTGACTGTGTCAGTATTGTACAATATACAGACAGGAGAGTTCCACACTGAGACTGTGTCAGTATTGTACAATATACAGACAGGCGAGTTCCACAATGTGACTGTGCCAGTATTGTACAATATACAGACAGGAGAGTTCCACAATGTGGCTGTGCCAGTATTGTACAATATACAGACAGGAGAGTTCCACAATGTGACTGTGCCAGTATTGTACAATGAACAGACAGGAGAGTTCCATAATGTGACTGTGCCATTATTGTACAATGAACAGACAGAAGAGTTCCACAATGTGACTGTGCCAGTATTGTACAATATACAGACAGGCGAGTTCCACAATGTGGCTGTGCCAGTATTGTACAATATACAGACAGGAGAGTTCCACAATGTGACTGTGTCAGTATTGTACAATACACAGACAGGAGAGTTCCACAATGTGACTGTGTCAGTATTGTACAATATACAGACAGGAGAGTTCCACAATGTGACTGTGCCAGTATTGTACAATGAACAGACAGGAGAGTTCCACAATGTGACTGTGCCAGTATTGTACAATATACAGACAGGAGAGTTCCACAATGTGGCTGTGCCAGTATTGTACAATATACAGACAGGAGAGTTCTACAATGAGACTGTGTCAGTATTGTACAATATACAGACAGGAGAGTTCCACAATGTGACTGTGCCAGTATTGTACAATGAACAGACAGGAGAGTTCCACAATGAGACTGTGCCAGTATTGTACAATGAACAGACAGGAGAGTTCCACAATGTGACTGTGCCAGTATTGTACAATGAACAGACAGGAGAGATCCACAATGTGACTGTGCCAGTATTGTACAATACACAGACAGGAGAGTTCCACAATGTGACTGTGCCAGTATTGTACAATGAACAGACAGGAGAGTTCCACAATGTGACTGTGTCAGTATTGTACAATATACAGACAGGAGAGTTCCACAATGTGACTGTGCCAGTATTGTACAATGAACAGACAGGAGAGTCTCACAATGTGACTGTGTCAGTATTGTACAATGAACAGACAGGAGAGTTCCACAATGTGACTGTGTCAGTATTGTACAATATACAGACAGGAGACTTCCACAATGTGACTGTGCCAGTATTGTACAATGAACAGACAGGAGAGTTCCACAATGTGACTGTGCCAGTATTGTACAATATACAGACAGGAGACTTCCACAATGTGACTGTGCCAGTATTGTACAATGAACAGACAGGAGAGTTCCACAATGTGACTGTGCCAGTATTGTACAATGAACAGACAGGAGAGTCCCACAATGTGACTGTGTCATTATTGTACAATATACAGACAGGAGAGTTCCACACTGAGACTGTGTCAGTATTGTACAATGAACAGACAGGAGAGTTCCACAATGTGACTGTGTCAGTATTATACAATATACAGACAGGAGAGTTCCACAATGTGACTGTGCCAGTATTGTACAATATACAGACAGGAGAGTTCCACAATGTGACTGTGTCAGTATTGTACAATGAACAGACAGGAGAGTTCCACAATGTGACTGTGTCAGTATTATACAGTATACAGACAGGAGAGTTCCACAATGTGACTGTGCCAGTATTGTACAATATACAGACAGGCGAGTTCCACAATGTGACTGTGCCAGTATTGTACAATATACAGACTGGAGAGTTCCACACTGTGACTGGGCCAGTATTGTACAATATACAGACAGGAGAGTTCCACAGTGTGACTGTGCCAGTATTGTACAATATACAGACTGGAGAGTTCCACACTGTGACTGGGCCAGTATTGTACAATATACAGACAGGAGAGTTCCACACTGTGACTGGGCCAGTATTGTCCAATATACAGACAGGAGAGTTCCACAGTGTGACTGTGCCAGTATTGTACAATGAACAGACAGGAGAGTTCCACAATGTGACTGTGTCATTATTGTACAATATACAGACAGGAGAGTTCCACAATGTGACTGGGCCAATATTGTACAATATACAGACAGGAGAGTTCCACAATGTGACTGTGTCAGTATTGTACAATATACAGACAGGAGAGTTCCACAATGTGACTGTGCCAGTATTGTACAATGAACAGACAGGAGAGTACCACAATGTGACTGTGCCAGTATTGTACAATATACAGACAGGAGAGTTCCACAACGTGACTGTGCCAGTATTGTACAATATACAGACAGGAGAATTCCACAATGTGACTGTGCCAGTATTGTACAATGAACAGACAGGAGAGTTCCACAATGTGACTGTGCCAGTATTATACAATGAACAGACAGGAGAGTTCCACAATGTGACTGTGTCAGTATTGTACAATATACAGACAGGAGAGTTCCACAATGTGACTGTGTCAGTATTGTACAATATGCAGACAGGAGAGTTCCACAATGTGACTGTGCCAGTATTGTACAATGAACAGACAGGAGAGTTCCACAATGTGACTGTGTCAGTATTGTACAATATACAGACAGGAGAGTTCCACAATGTGACTGTGCCAGTATTGTACAATGAACAGACAGGAGAGTTCCACAATGTGACTGTGCCAGTATTGTACAATGAACAGACAGGAGAGTTCCACAATGTGACTGTGTCAGTATTGTACAATATACAGACAGGAGAGTTCCACAATGTGACTGTGTCAGTATTGTACAATGAACAGACAGGAGAGTTCCACAATGTGACTGTGTCAGTATTGTACAATATACAGACAGGAGAGTTCCACAATGTGACTGTGTCAGTATTGTACAATATACAGACAGGAGGGTTCCACAATGTGACTGTGTCAGTATTGTACAATATGCAGACAGGAGAGTTCCACAATGTGACTGTGCCAGTATTGTACAATATACAGACAGGAGAGTTCCACAATGTTACTGTGTCATTATTGTACAATATACAGACAGGAGAGTTCCACACTGAGACTGTGTCAGTATTGTACAATATACAGACAGGAGAGTTCCACAATGTGACTGTGTCAGTATTGTACAATACACAGACAGGAGAGTCCCACAATGTGACTGTGCCAGTATTGTACAATGAACAGACAGGAGAGTTCCATAATGTGACTGTGCCATTATTGTACAATGAACAGACAGGAGAGTTCCACAATGTGACTGTGCCAGTATTGTACAATGAACAGACAGGAGAGTTCCATAATGTGACTGTGCCATTATTGTACAATGAACAGACAGGAGAGTTCCACAATGTGACTGTGCCAGTATTGTACAATGAACAGACAGGAGAGTTCCACAATATGACTGTGCCATTATTGTACAATGAACAGACAGGAGAGTTCCACAATGTGACTGTGTCAGTATTGTACAATGAACAGACAGGAGAGTTCCACAATGTGGCTGTGCAAGTATTGTACAATATACAGACAGGAGAGTTCCACAATGTGACTGTGTCAGTATTGCACAATATACAGACAGGAGAGTCCCACAATGTGACTGTGCCAGTATTGTACAATATACAGACAGGAGAGTTCCACAATGTGACTGTGTCAGTATTGTACAATGAACAGACAGGTGAGTTCCACAATGTGGCTGTGCCAGTATTGTACAATATACAGACAGGAGAGTTCCACAATGTGGCTGTGCCAGTATTGTACAATATACAGACAGGAGAGTTCCACAATGTTACTGTGTCATTATTGTACAATATACAGAAAGGAGAGTTCCACAATGTGACTGTGTCAGTATTGTACAATATACAGACAGGAGAGTTCCACAATGTGAATGAGTCAGTATTGTACAAAATACAGACAGGAGAGTTCCACAATGTGACTGTGTCAGTATTGTACAATATACAGACAGGAGAGATCCACAAAGTGACTGTGTCAGTATTGTACAATATACAGACAGGTGAGTTCCACAATGTGACTGTGTCAGTATTGTACAATATACAGACAGGAGAGTTCCACAATGAGACTGTGTCAGTATTGTACAATGAACAGACAGGAGAGTTCCACAATGTGACTGTGCCAGTATTGTACAATATACAGACAGGAGAGTTCCACAATGTGACTGTGCCAGTATTGTACAATGAACATACAGGAGAGTTCCACAATGTGACTGTGCCAGTATTGTACAATGAACAGACAGGAGAGTTCCACAATGTGACTGTGTCAGTATTGTACAATGAACAGACAGGAGAGTTCCACAATGTGACTGTGTCAGTATTGTACAATATACAGACAGGAGAGTTCCACAATGTGACTGTGTCAGTATTGTACAATGAACAGACAGGAGAGTTCCACAATGTGACTGTGCCAGTATTGTACAATGAACAGACAGGAGAGTTCCACAATGTGACTGTGTCAGTATTGTACAACATACAGACAGGAGAGTTCCACAATGTGACTGTGTCAGTATTGTACAATGAACAGACAGGAGAGTTCCACAATGTGACTGTGTCAGTATTGTACAACATACAGACAGGAGAGTTCCACAATGTGACTGTGCCAGTATTGTACAATATACAGACAGGAGAGTTCCACAATGTGACTGTGTCAGTATTGTACAATATACAGACAGGAGAGTTCCACAATGTGACTGTGTCAGTATTGTACAATGAACAGACAGGAGAGTTCCACAATGTGACTGTGCCAGTATTGTACAATATACAGACAGGAGAGTTCCACAATGTGACTGTGCCATTATTGTACAATGAACAGACAGGAGAGTTCCACAATGTGACTGTGCCATTATTGTACAATATACAGACAGGAGAGTCCCACAATGTGACTGTGCCTGTATTGTACAATATACAGACAGGAGAGTTCCACAATGTTACTGTGTCATTATTGTACAATATACAGACAGGAGAGTTCCACAATGTGACTGTGCCATTATTGTACAATGAACAGACAGGAGAGTCCCACAATGTGACTGTGCCAGTATTGTACAATATACAGACAGGAGAGTTCCACAATGTGACTGTGTCAGTATTGTACAATGAACAGACAGGTGAGTTCCACAATGTGGCTGTGCCAGTATTGTACAATATACAGACAGGAGAGTTCCACAATGTGGCTGTGCCAGTATTGTACAATATACAGACAGGAGAGTTCCACAATGTTACTGTGTCATTATTGTACAATATACAGACAGGAGAGTTCCACAATGTGACTGTGTCAGTATTGTACAATATACAGACAGGAGAGTTCCACAATGTGAATGAGTCAGTATTGTACAAAATACAGACAGGAGAGTTCCACAATGTGACTGTGTCAGTATTGTACAATATACAGACAGGAGAGATCCACAAAGTGACTGTGTCAGTATTGTACAATATACAGACAGGTGAGTTCCACAATGTGACTGTGTCAGTATTGTACAATATACAGACAGGAGAGTTCCACAATGAGACTGTGTCAGTATTGTACAATGAACAGACAGGAGAGTTCCACAATGTGACTGTGCCAGTATTGTACAATATACAGACAGGAGAGTTCCACAATGTGACTGTGCCAGTATTGTACAATGAACATACAGGAGAGTTCCACAATGTGACTGTGCCAGTATTGTACAATGAACAGACAGGAGAGTTCCACAATGTGACTGTGTCAGTATTGTACAATGAACAGACAGGAGAGTTCCACAATGTGACTGTGTCAGTATTGTACAATATACAGACAGGAGAGTTCCACAATGTGACTGTGTCAGTATTGTACAATGAACAGACAGGAGAGTTCCACAATGTGACTGTGCCAGTATTGTACAATGAACAGACAGGAGAGTTCCACAATGTGACTGTGTCAGTATTGTACAACATACAGACAGGAGAGTTCCACAATGTGACTGTGTCAGTATTGTACAATGAACAGACAGGAGAGTTCCACAATGT
Organism: Chiloscyllium plagiosum; assembly: GCF_037043375.1. Taxonomy (NCBI): domain Eukaryota; kingdom Metazoa; phylum Chordata; class Chondrichthyes; order Orectolobiformes; family Hemiscylliidae; genus Chiloscyllium; species Chiloscyllium plagiosum. The sequence goes on from NW_028270141.1 coordinate 159,416,869, forward strand.
GACTGTGTCAGTATTGTACAACATACAGACAGGAGAGTTCCACAATGTGACTGTGCCAGTATTGTACAATATACAGACAGGAGAGTTCCACAATGTGACTGTGTCAGTATTGTACAATATACAGACAGGAGAGTTCCACAATGTGACTGTGTCAGTATTGTACAATGAACAGACAGGAGAGTTCCACAATCTGACTGTGCCAGTATTGTACAATATACAGACAGGAGAGTTCCACAATGTGACTGTGTCAGTATTGTACAATATACAGACAGGAGAGTTCCACAATGTGACTGTGTCAGTATTGTACAATGAACAGACAGGAGAGTTCCACAATGTGACTGTGCCAGTATTGTACAATGAACAGACAGGAGAGTTCCACAATGTGACTGTGTCAGTATTGTACAACATACAGACAGGAGAGTTCCACAATGTGACTGTGTCAGTATTGTACAATGAACAGACAGGAGAGTTCCACAATGTGACTGTGTCAGTATTGTACAATGAACAGACAGGAGAGTTCCACAATGTGACTGTGCCAGTATTGTACAATGAACAGACAGGAGAGTTCCACAATGTGACTGTGCCAGTATTGTACAATATACAGACAGGAGAGTCCCACAATGTGACTGTGCCAGTATTGTACAATATACAGACAGGCGAGTTCCACAATGTGGCTGTGCCAGTATTGTACAATATACAGACAGGAGAGTTCCACAATGTGACTGAGTCAGTATTGTACAATATACAGACAGGAGAGTTCCACAATGTGACTGTGCCAGTATTGTACAATGAACAGACAGGAGAGTTCCACAATGTGACTGTGTCAGTATTGTACAATATACAGACAGGAGAGTTCCACAATGTGACTGTTCCAGTAATGTACAATATAGAGACAGGACAGTCTCACAATGTGACTGTGTCAGTATTGTACAATGAACAGACAGGAGAGTTCCACAATGTGACTGTGCCAGTATTGTACAATATACAGACAGGAGAGTTCCACAATGTGACTGTGTCAGTATTGTACAATGAACAGACAGGAGAGTTCCACAATGTGACTGTGCCAGTATTGTACAATATACAGACAGGAGAGTCCCACAATGTGACTGTGCCAGTATTGTACAATATACAGACAGGCGAGTTCCACAATGTGGCTGTGCCAGTATTGTACAATATACAGACAGGAGAGTTCCACAATGTGACTGAGTCAGTATTGTACAATATACAGACAGGAGAGTTCCACAATGTGACTGTGCCAGTATTGTACAATGAACAGACAGGAGAGTTCCACAATGTGACTGTGTCAGTATTGTACAATATACAGACAGGAGAGTTCCACAATGTGACTGTTCCAGTAATGTACAATATAGAGACAGGACAGTCTCACAATGTGACTGTGTCAGTATTGTACAATGAACAGACAGGAGAGTTCCACAATGTGACTGTGCCAGTATTGTACAATGAACAGACAGGAGAGTTCCACAATGTGACTGTGCCAGTATTGTACAATGAACAGACAGGAGAGTTCCACAATGTGACTGTGTCAGTATTGTACAATATACAGACAGGAGAGTTCCACAATGTGGCTGTTCCAGTAATGTACAATATAGAGACAGGACAGTCTCACAATGTGACTGTGTCAGTATTGTACAATATACAGACAGGAGAGTTCCACAATGTGACTGTGCCAGTATTGTACAATATACAGACAGGAGAGTTCCACAATGTGACTGTGCCAGTATTGTACAATATACAGACAGGAGAGTTCCACAATGTGACTGTGTCAGTATTGTACAATGAACAGACAGGAGAGTTCCACAATGTGACTGTGCCAGTATTGTACAATGAACAGACAGGAGAGTTCCACAATGTGACTGTGCCAGTATTGTACAATATACAGACAGGAGAGTTCCACAATGTGGCTGTGCCATTATTGTACAATATACAGACAGGAGAGTTCCACAATGTGACTGTGCCAGTATTGTACAATATACAGACAGGTCAGTTCCACAATGTGACTGTGCCAGTATTGTACAATGAACAGACAGGAGAGTTCCACAATGTGACTGTGCCAGTATTGTACAATGAACAGACAGGAGAGTTCCACAATGTGACTGTGTCAGTATTGTACAATGAACAGACAGGAGAGTTCCACAATGTGACTGTGTCAGTATTGTACAATATACAGACAGGAGAGTTCCACAATGTGACTGTGCCATTATTGTACAATATACAGACAGGAGAGTTCCACAATGTGACTGTGCCAGTATTGTACAATGAACAGACAGGAGAGTTCCACAATGTGACTGTGCCAGTATTGTACAATGAACAGATAGGAGAGTTCCACAATGTGACTGTGTCCGTGTTGTACAATGAACAGACAGGAGAGTTCCACAATGTGACTGTGCCAATATTGTACAATGAACAGACAGGAGAGTTCCACAATGTGACTGTGCCAGTATTGTACAATGAACAGACAGGAGAGTTCCACAATGTGACTGTGCCAGTATTGTACAATGAACAGACAGGAGAGTTCCACAATGTGACTGAGTCAGTATTGTACAATATACAGACAGGCGAGTTCCACAATGTGGCTGTGCCAGTATTGTACAATGAACAGACAGGAGAGTTCCACAATGTGACTGTGCCAGTATTGTACAATGAACAGACAGGAGAGTTCCACAACGTGACTGAGTCAGTATTGTACAATATACAGACAGGCGAGTTCCACAATGTGACTGTGCCAGTATTGTACAATATACAGACAGGAGAGTTCCACAATGTGGCTGTGCCAGTATTGTACAATATACAGACAGGAGAGTCCCACAATGTGGCTGTGCCAGTATTGTACAATATACAGACAGGAGAGTTCCACAATGTGACTGTGCCAGTATTGTACAATATACAGACAGGAGAGTTCCACAATGTGACTGTGCCAGTATTGTACAATATACAGACAGGAGAGTTCCACAATGTGACTGTGCCAGTATTGTACAATGAACAGACAGGAGAGTTCCACAATGTGACTGTGTCAGTATTGTACAATATACAGACAGGAGAGTTCCACAATGTGACTGTGCCAGTATTGTACAATGAACAGACAGGAGAGTTCCACAACGTGACTGAGTCAGTATTGTACAATATACAGACAGGCGAGTTCCACAATGTGACTGTGCCAGTATTGTACAATATACAGACAGGAGAGTTCCACAATGTGACTGTGCCAGTATTGTACAATATACAGACAGGAGAGTTCCACAATTTGACTGTGCCAGTATTGTACAATATACAGACAGGAGAGTTCCACAATGTGATTGTGTCATTATTGTACAAGATACAGACAGGAGAGTTCCACAATGTGACTGTGTCAGTATTGTACAATGAACAGATAGGAGAGTTCCACAATGTGACTGTGCCAGTATTGTACAATATACAGACAGGCGAGTTCCACAATGTGGCTGTGCCAGTATTGTACAATATACAGACAGGAGAGTTCCACAATGTGACTGTGCCAGTATTGTACAATATACAGACAGGAGAGGTCCACAATGTGATTGTGTCATTATTGTACAATATACAGACAGGAGAGTTCCACAATGTGACTGTGCCAGTATTGTACAATGAACAGACAGGAGAGTTCCACAATGTGACTGTTCCAGTATTGTACAATGAACAGACAGGAGAGTTCCACAATATGACTGTGCCATTATTGTACAATGAACAGACAGGAGAGTTCCACAATGTGACTGTGTCAGTATTGCACAATATACAGACAGGAGAGTTCCACAATGTGACTGTGCCTGTATTGAACAATATACAGACAGGAGAGTTCCACAATGTTACTGTGTCATTATTGTACAATATACAGACAGGAGAGTTCCACAATGTTACTGTGTCAGTATTGTACAATATACAGACAGGAGAGTCCCACAATGTGACTGTGCCAGTATTGTACAATGAACAGACAGGAGAGTTCCACAATGTGACTGTGCCAGTATTGTACAATGAACAGACAGGAGAGTTCCACAATGTGACTGTGCCAGTATTGTACAATGAACAGACAGGAGAGTTCCACAATGTGACTGTGTCAGTATTGTACAATGAACAGACAGGAGAGTTCCACAATGTGACTGTGTCCGTATTGTACAATGAACAGACAGGAGAGTTCCACAATGTGACTGTGCCAGTATTGTACAATGAACAGACAGGAGAGTTCCACAATGTGACTGTGCCAGTATTGTACAATGAACAGACAGGAGAGTTCCACAATGTGACTGTGTCCGTATTGTACAATGAACAGACAGGAGAGTTCCACAATGTGACTGTGCCAGTATTGTACAATGAACAGACAGGAGAGTTCCACAATGTGACTGTGCCAGTATTGTACAATGAACAGACAGGAGAGTTCCACAATGTGACTGTGCCAGTATTGTACAATGAACAGACAGGAGAGTTCCACAATGTGACTGTGCCAGTATTGTACAATGAACAGACAGGAGAGTTCCACAATGTGACTGTGCCAGTATTGTACAATGAACAGACAGGAGAGTTCCACAATGTGACTGTGCCAGTATTGTACAATGAACAGACAGGAGAGTTCCACAATGTGACTGTGCCAGTATTGTACAATGAACAGACAGGAGAGTTCCACAATGTGACTGTGCCAGTATTGTACAAGGAACAGACAGGAGAGTTCCACAATGTGACTGTGTCCGTATTGTACAATGAACAGACAGGAGAGTTCCACAATGTGACTGAGTCAGTATTGTACAATATACAGACAGGCAAGTTCCACAATGTGGCTGTGACAGTATTGTACAATGAACAGACAGGAGAGTTCCACAATGTGACTGTGCCAGTGTTGTACAATGAACAGACAGGAGAGTTCCACAATGTGACTGAGTCAGTATTGCACAATACACAGACAGGCGAGTTCCACAATGTGGCTGTGCCAGTATTGTACAATGAACAGACAGGAGAGTTCCACAATGTGACTGTGTCAGTATTGTACAATATACAGACAGGAGAGTTCCACAATGTGACTGTGTCAGTATTGTACAATGAACAGACAGGAGAGTTCCACAATGTGGCTGTGTCAGGATTGTACAATATACAGACAGGAGAGTTCCACAATCTAACTGTACCAGTATTGTACAATATACAGACAGGAGAGTTCCACAATGTGACTGTGTCAGTATTGTACAACATACAGACAGGAGAGTTCCACAATGTGACTGTGCCAGTATTGTACAATATACAGACAGGAGAGTCCCACAATATGACTGTGCCAGTATTGTACAATATACAGACAGGAGAGTTCCACAATGTGACTGTGTCAGTATTGTACAATGAACAGACAGGAGAGTTCCACAATGTGACTGTGTCAGTATTGTACAATGAACAGACAGGAGAGTTCCACACTGTGACTGTGCCAGTATTGTACAATATACAGACAGGAGAGTTCCACAATGTGACTGTGTCAGTATTGTACAACATACAGACAGGAGAGTTCCACAATGTGACTGTGTCAGTATTGTACAATATACAGACAGGAGAGTTCCACAATGTGACTGTGCCAGTATTGTACAATATACAGACAGGAGAGTCCCACAATATGACTGTGCCAGTATTGTACAATATACAGACAGGAGAGTTCCACAATGTGACTGTGTCAGTATTGTACAATGAACAGACAGGAGAGTTCCACAATGTGACTGTGTCAGTATTGTACAATGAACAGACAGGAGAGTTCCACAATGTGACTGTGTCAGTATTGTGCAATATACAGACAGGAGAGTTCCACAATGTGACTGTGTCAGTATTGCACAATATACAGACAGGAGAGTTCCACAATGTGACTGTGTCAGTATTGTACAATGAACAGATAGGAGAGTTCCACAATGTGACTGTGCCAGTATTGTACAAAGAACAGATAGGAGAGTTCCACAAAGTGACTGTGTCATTATTGTACAATATAAAGACAGGAGAGTTCCACAATGTGACTGTGTCAGTATTGTACAATGAACAGATAGGAGAGTTCCACAATGTGACTGTGCCAGTATTGTACAATATACAGACAGGCGAGTTCCACAATGTGGCTGTGCCAGTATTGTACAATATACAGACAGGAGAGTTCCACAATGTGACTGTGCCAGTATTGTACAATATACAGACAGGAGAGGTCCACAATGTCATTGTGTCATTATTGTACAATATACAGACAGGAGAGTTCCACAATGTGACTGTGTCAGTATTGTACAATGAACAGACAGGAGAGTTCCACAATGTGACTGTGTCAGTATTGTACAATGAACAGACAGGAGAGTTCCACAATGTGACTGTGCCAGTATTGTACAATATACAGACAGGAGAGTCCCACAATATGACTGTGCCAGTATTGTACAATATACAGACAGGAGAGTTCCACAATGTGACTGTGCCAGTATTGTACAATATACAGACAGGAGAGTTCCACAATGTGACTGTGTCAGTATTGTACAACATACAGACAGGAGAGTTCCACAATGTGACTGTGCCAGTATTGTACAATATACAGACAGGAGAGTCCCACAATATGACTGTGCCAGTATTGTACAATGAACAGACAGGAGAGTTCCACAATGTGACTGTGTCAGTATTGTACAATATACAGACAGGAGAGTTCCACAATGTGACTGTGCCAGTATTGTACAATATACAGACAGGAGAGTCCCACAATATGACTGTGCCAGTATTGTACAATATACAGACAGGAGAGTTCCACAATGTGACTGTGTCAGTATTGTACAATGAACAGACAGGAGAGTTCCACAATGTGACTGTGTCAGTATTGTACAATGAACAGACAGGAGAGTTCCACAATGTGACTGTGTCAGTATTGTACAATGAACAGACAGGAGAGTTCCACAATGTGACTGTGTCAGTATTGTACAATGAACAGACAGGAGAGTTCCACACTGAGACTGTGCCAGTATTGTACAATGAACAGACAGGAGAGTTCCACAATGTGACTGTGCCAGTATTGTACAATATACAGACAGGCGAGTTCCACAATGTGGCTGTGCCAGTATTGTACAATATACAGACAGGAGAGTTCCACAATGTGACTGTGTCAGTATTGTACAATATACAGACAGGCGAGTTCCACAATGTGACTGTGTCAGTATTGCACAATATACAGACAGGAGAGTTCCACAATGTGACTGTGTCAGTATTGTACAATGAACAGATAGGAGAGTTCCACAATGTGACTGTGCCAGTTTTGTACAAAGAACAGATAGGAGAGTTCCACAAAGTGACTGTGTCATTATTGTACAATATAAAGACAGGAGAGTTCCACAATGTGACTGTGTCAGTATTGTACAATGAACAGATAGGAGAGTTCCACAATGTGACTGTGCCAGTATTGTACAATATACAGACAGGCGAGTTCCACAATGTGGCTGTGCCAGTATTGTACAATATACAGACTGGAGAGTTCCACAATGTGACTGTGCCAGTATTGTACAATATACAGACAGGAGAGGTCCACAATGTCATTGTGTCATTATTGTACAATATACAGACAGGAGAGTTCCACAATGTGACTGTGCCAGTATTGTAAAATGAACAGACAGGAGAGTTCCACAATTTGACTGTGCCAGTATTGTACAATATACAGACAGGAGAGTTCCACAATGTGGCTGTGCCAGTATTGTACAATGAACAGACAGGAGAGTTCCACAATTTGACTGTGCCAGTATTGTACAATATACAGACAGGAGAGTTCCACAATGTGATTGTGTCATTATTGTACAATATACAGACAGGAGAGTTCCACAATGTGACTGTGTCAGTATTGTACAATGAACAGATAGGAGAGTTCCACAATGTGACTGTGCCAGTATTGTACAATATACAGACAGGCGAGTTCCACAATGTGGCTGTGCCAGTATTGTACAATATACAGACAGGAGAGTTCCACAATGTGACTGTGCCAGTATTGTACAATATACAGACAGGAGAGGTCCACAATGTGATTGTGTCATTATTGTACAATATACAGACAGGAGAGTTCCACAATGTGACTGTGCCAGTATTGTACAATATACAGACAGGAGAGTTCCACAATGTGACTGTGCCAGTATTGTACAATATACAGACAGGAGAGTCCCACAATGTGACTGTGTCAGTATTGTACAATGAACAGATAGGAGAGTTCCACAATGTGACTGTGCCAGTATTGTACGATATACAGACAGGAGAGTTCCACAATGTGACTGTGTCAGTATTGTACAATGAACAGATAGGAGAGTTCCACAATGTGACTGTGCCAGTATTGTACAATATACAGACAGGCGAGTTCCACAATGTGGCTGTGCCAGTATTGTACAATATACAGACAGGAGAGTTCCACAATGTGATTGTGTCATTATTGTACAATATACAGACAGGAGAGTTCCACAATGTGACTGTGTCAGTATTGTACAATGAACAGATAGGAGAGTTCCACAATGTGACTGTGCCAGTATTGTACAATATACAGACAGGAGAGTTCCACAATGTGGCTGTGCCAGTATTGTACAATATACAGACAGGAGAGTTCCACAATGTGACTGTGCCAGTATTGTAAAATATACAGACAGGAGAGTTCCACAATGTGACTGTGTCAGTATTGTACAATATACAGACAGGAGAGTTCCACAATGTGACTGTGCCAGTATTGTACAATGAACAGACAGGAGAGTTCCACAATGTGACTGAGTCAGTATTGTACAATATACAGACAGGCGAGTTCCACAATGTGGCTGTGCCAGTATTGTACAATGAACAGACAGGAGAGTTCCACAATGTGACTGTGCCAGTATTGTACAATGAACAGACAGGAGAGTTCCACAACGTGACTGAGTCAGTATTGTACAATATACAGACAGGCGAGTTCCACAATGTGGCTGTGCCAGTATTGTACAATATACAGACAGGAGAGTTCCACAATGTGACTGTGCCAGTATTGTACAATATACAGACAGGAGAGTTCCACAATGTGACTGTGCCAGTATTGTACAATATACAGACAGGAGAGTTCCACAATGTGACTGTGCCAGTATTGTACAATGAACAGACAGGAGAGTTCCACAATGTGACTGTGTCAGTATTGTACAATATACAGACAGGAGAGTTCCACAATGTGACTGTGCCAGTATTGTACAATATACAGACAGGAGAGTTCCACAATGTGACTGTGCCAGTATTGTACAATATACAGACAGGAGAGTTCCACAATTTGACTGTGCCAGTATTGTACAATATACAGACAGGAGAGTTCCACAATGTGATTGTGTCATTATTGTACAAGATACAGACAGGAGAGTTCCACAATGTGACTGTGTCAGTATTGTACAATGAACAGACAGGAGAGTTCCACAATGTGACTGTGTCAGTATTGTACATTATACAGACAGGAGAGTTCCACAATGTGACTGTACCAGTATTGTACAATATACAGACAGGAGAGTTCCACAATGTGACTGTGCCAGTATTGTACAATATACAGACAGGCGAGTTCCACAATGTGGCTGTGCCAGTATTGTACAATATACAGACAGGCGAGTTCCACAATGTGGCTGTGCCAGTATTGTACAATATACAGACAGGAGAGTTCCACAATGTGACTGTGCCAGTATTGTACAATATACAGACAGGAGAGGTCCACAATGTGATTGTGTCATTATTGTACAATATACAGACAGGAGAGTTCCACAATGTGACTGTGCCAGTATTGTACAATGAACAGACAGGAGAGTTCCACAATGTGACTGTGTCAGTATTGTACAATATACAGACAGGAGAGTTCCACAATGTGACTGTGTCAGTATTGTACAATGAACAGACAGGAGAGTTCCACAATATGACTGTGCCATTATTGTACAATGAACAGACAGGAGAGTTCCACAATGTGACTGTGTCAGTATTGTACATTATACAGACAGGAGAGTTCCACAATGTGACTGTACCAGTATTGTACAATATACAGACAGGAGAGTTCCACAATGTGACTGTGTCAGTATTGTACATTATACAGACAGGAGAGTTCCACAATGTGACTGTGTCAGTATTGTACAATGAACAGACAGGAGAGTTCCACAATATGACTGTGCCATTATTGTACAATGAACAGACAGGAGAGTTCCACAATGTGACTGTGTCAGTATTGTACAATATACAGACAGGAGAGTTCCACAATGTGACTGTGTCAGTATTGTACAATATACAGACAGGAGAGTTCCACAATGTGACTGTGTCAGTATTGTACATTATACAGACAGGAGAGTTCCACAATGTGACTGTACCAGTATTGTACAATATACAGACAGGAGAGTTCCACAATGTGACTGTGCCAGTATTGTACAATATACAGACAGGCGAGTTCCACAATGTGGCTGTGCCAGTATTGTACAATATACAGACAGGAGAGTTCCACAATGTGACTGTGCCAGTATTGTACATTATACAGACAGGAGAGGTCCACAATGTGATTGTGTCATTATTGTACAATATACAGACAGGAGAGTTCCACAATGTGACTGTGCCAGTATTGTACAATGAACAGACAGGAGAGTTCCACAATGTGACTGTGTCAGTATTGTACAATATACAGACAGGAGAGTTCCACAATGTGACTGTGTCAGTATTGTACAATGAACAGACAGGAGAGTTCCACAATATGACTGTGCCATTATTGTACAATGAACAGACAGGAGAGTTCCACAATGTGACTGTGTCAGTATTGCACAATATACAGACAGGAGAGTTCCACAATGAGACTGTGCCTGTATTGAACAATATACAGACAGGAGAGTTCCACAATGTGACTGTGCCAGTATTGTACAATATACAGACAGGAGAGTTCCACAATGTTACTGTGTCATTATTGTACAATATACAGACAGGAGAGTTCCACAATGTTACTGTGTCAGTATTGTACAATATACAGACAGGAGAGTCCCAAAATGTGACTGTGCCAGTATTGTACAATGAACAGACAGGAGAGTTCCACAATGTGACTGTGCCAGTTTTGTACAATATACAGACAGGAGAGTTCCACAATGTGACTGTGCCAGTATTGTACATTGAACAGACAGGAGAGTTCCACAATGTGACTGTGCCAGTTTTGTACAATATACAGACAGGAGAGTTCCACAATGTGACTGTGCCAGTATTGTACAATGAACAGACAGGAGAGTTCCACAATGTGACTGTGCCAGTATTGTACAATGAACAGACAGGAGAGTTCCACAATGTGACTGTGTCCGTATTGTACAATGAACAGACAGGAGAGTTCCACAATGTGACTGAGTCAGTATTGTACAATATACAGACAGGCAAGTTCCACAATGTGGCTGTGCCAGTATTGTACAATGAACAGACAGGAGAGTTCCACAATGTGACTGTGCCAGTGTTGTACAATGAACAGACAGGAGAGTTCCACAATGTGACTGAGTCAGTATTGTACAATACACAGACAGGCGAGTTCCACAATGTGGCTGTGCCAGTATTGTACAATGAACAGACAGGAGAGTTCCACAATGTGACTGTGTCAGTATTGTACAATATATAGACAGGAGAGTTCCACAATGTGACTGTGTCAGTATTGTACAATATACAGACAGGAGAGTTCCACAATGTGACTGTGCCAGTATTGTACAATGAACAGACAGGAGAGTTCCACAATCTAACTGTACCAGTATTGTACAATGAACAGACAGGAGAGTTCCACAATTTGACTGTGCCAGTATTGTACAATATACAGACAGGAGAGTTCCACAATGTGATTGTGCCAGTATTGTACAATATACAGACAGGCGAGTTCCACAATGTGGCTGTGCCAGTATTGTACAATATACAGACAGGAGAGTTCCACAATGTGACTGTGCCAGTATTGTACAATGAACAGACAGGAGAGTTCCACAATGTGACTGTGTCAGTATTGTACAATGAACAGAAAGAAGAGCTCCACACTGTGACTGGGCCAATATTGTACAATATACAGACAGGAGAGTTCCACAATGTGACTGTGTCAGTATTGTACAATATACAGACAGGAGAGTTCCACAATGTGACTGTGCCAGTATTGTACAATGAACAGACAGGAGAGTTCCACAATGTGACTGTGTCAGTATTGTACAATGAACAGACAGGAGAGTTCCACAATGTGACTGTGCCAGTATTGTACAATGAACAGACAGGAGAGTTCCACAATGTGACTGTGTCAGTATTGTACAATATACAGACAGGAGAGTTCCACAATGTGACTGTGTCAGTATTGTACAATGAACAGACAGGAGAGTTCCACAATGTGACTGTGTCAGTATTGTACAATGAACAGACAGGAGAGTTCCACAATGTGACTGTGCCAGTATTGTACAATATACAGACAGGAGAGTTCCACAATGTGACTGTGCCAGTATTGTACAATATAGAGACAGGAGAGTTCCACAATGTGACTGTGTCAGTATTGTACAATATACAGACAGGAGAGTTCCACAATGTGACTGTGCCATTACTGTACAATGAACAGACAGGAGAGTTCCACAATGTGACTGAGTCAGTATTGTACAATGAACAGACAGGAGAGTTCCACAATGTGACTGTGTCAGTATTGTACAATGAACAGACAGGAGAGTTCCACAATGTGACTGAGTCAGTATTGTACAATATACAGACATGAGAGTTCCACAATGTGACTGTGCCAGTATTGTACAATGAACAGACAGGAGAGTTCCACAATGTGACTGAGTCAGTATTGTACAATATACAGACATGAGAGTTCCACAATGTGACTGTGCCAGTATTGTACAATATACAGACAGGAGAGTTCCACAATGTGACTGTGTCAGTATTGTACAATATACAGACAGGAGAGTTCCACAATGTGACTGTGTCAGTATTGTACAATGAACAGACAGGAGAGTTCCACAATGTGACTGTGCCAGTATTGTACAATATACAGACATGAGAGTTCCACAATTTGACTGTGCCAGTATTGCACAATATACAGACAGGAGAGTTCCACAATGTGACTGTGCCAGTATTGTACAATATACAGACAGGAGAGTTCCACAATGTGACTGTGCCAGTATTGTACAACATACAGACAGGAGAGTTCCACAATGTGACTGTGTCAGTATTGTACAATATACAGACAGGAGAGTTCCACAATGTGACTGTGCCAATATTGTACAATGAACAGACAGGAGAGTTCCACAATGTGACTGTGCCAGTATTGTACAATATACAGACAGGAGAGTTCCACAATGTGACTGTGCCAGTATTGTACAACATACAGACAGGAGAGTTCCACAATGTGACTGTGCCAGTATTGTACAATATACAGACAGGAGAGTTCCACAATGTGACTGTGCCAGTATTGTACAATATACAGACAGGAGAGTTCCACAATGTGACTGTGCCAATATTGTACAATGAACAGACAGGAGAGTTCCACAATGTGACTGTGCCAGTATTGTACAATATACAGACAGGAGAGTTCCACAATGTGACTGTGCCAATATTGTACAATGAACAGACAGGAGAGTTCCACAATGTGACTGTGCCAGTATTGTACAATGAACAGACAGGAGAGTTCCACAATGTGACTGTGCCAGTATTGTACAATGAACAGACAGGAGAGTTCCACAATGTGACTGTGCCAGTATTGTACAATGAACAGACAGGAGAGTTCCACAATGTGACTGTGTCAGTATTGTACAATATACAGACAGGAGAGTTCCACAATGTGACTGTGTCAGTATTGTACAACATACAGACAGGAGAGTTCCACAATGTGACTGTGCCAGTATTGTACAATGAACAGACAGGAGAGTTCCACAATGGGACTGTGCCAGTATTGTACAACATACAGACAGGAGAGTTCCACAATGTGACTGTGTCAGTATTGTACAATATACAGACAGGAGAGTTCCACAATGTGACTGTGTCAGTATTGTACAACATACAGACAGGAGAGTTCCACAATGTGACTGTGCCAGTATTGTACAATGAACAGACAGGAGAGTTCCACAATGGGACTGTGCCAGTATTGTACAATATACAGACAGGAGAGTTCCACAATGGGACTGTGCCAGTATTGTACAATATACAGACAGGAGAGTTCCACAATGTGACTGTGCCAGTATTGTACAATGAACAGACAGGAGAGTTCCACAATGTGACTGTGTCAGTATTGTACAATATACAGACAGGAGAGTTCCACAATGTGACTGTGCCAATATTGTACAATGAACAGACAGGAGAGTTCCACAATGTGACTGTGCCAGTATTGTACAATGAACAGACAGGAGAGTTCCACAATGTGACTGTGCCAGTATTGTACAATATACAGACAGGAGAGTTCCACAATGTGACTGTGCCAATATTGTACAATGAACAGACAGGAGAGTTCCACAATGTGACTGTGCCAGTATTGTACAATGAACAGACAGGAGAGTTCCACAATGTGACTGTGCCAGTATTGTACAATGAACAGACAGGAGAGTTCCACAATGTGACTGTGTCAGTATTGTACAATGAACAGACAGGAGAGTTCCACAATGTGACTGTGTCAGTATTGTACAATGAACAGACAGGAGAGTTCCACAATGTGACTGTGCCAGTATTGTACAATATACAGACAGGCGAGTTCCACAATGTGGCTGTGCCAGTATTGTACAATATACAGACAGGCGAGTTCCACAATGTGACTGTGTCAGTATTGTACAATGAACAGACAGGAGAGTTCCACAATGTGACTGTGTCAGTATTGTACAATGAACAGACAGGAGAGTTCCACAATGTGACTGTGCCAGTATTGTACAATATACAGACAGGCGAGTTCCACAATGTGGCTGTGCCAGTATTGTACAATATACAGACAGGCGAGTTCCACAATGTGACTGTGCCAGTAATGTACAATATACAGACAGGAGAGTTCCACAATGTGACTGTGTCAGTATTGTACAATGAACAGACAGGAGAGTTCCACAATGTGACTGTGTCAGTATTGTACAATATACAGACAGGAGAGTTCCACAATGTGACTGTGTCAGTATTGTACAATGAACAGACAGGAGAGTTCCACAATGTGACTGTGTCAGTATTGTACAATATACCGACAGAAGAGTCCCACAATGTGACTGTGCCAGTATTGTACAATATACAGACAGGAGAGTTCCACAATGTGACTGTGCCAGTATTGTACAATATACAGACAGGAGAGTTCCACAATGTGATTGTGACATTATTGTACAATATACAGACAGGAGAGTTCCACAATGTGACTGTGCCAGTCTTGTACAATGAACAGACAGGAGAGTTCCACAATGTGACTGTCGGTATTGTACAATATACAGACAGGAGAGTTCCACAATGTGACTGTGCCAGTAATGTACAATATAGAGACAGGAGAGTCTCACAATGTGACTGTGTCAGTATTGTACAATGAACAGACAGGAGAGTTCCACAATGTGACTGTGTCATTATTGTACAATATACAGACAGGAGAGTTCCACAATGTGACTGTGCCAGTATTGTACAATGAACAGACAGGAGAGTTCCACAATGTGACTGTGCCAGTTTTGTACAATGAACAGAAAGAAGAGCTCCACACTGTGACTGGGCCAATATTGTACAATATACAGACAGGAGAGTTCCACAATGTGACTGTGTCAGTATTGTACAATATACAGACAGGAGAGTTCCACAATGTGACTGTGCCAGTATTGTACAATGAACAGACCGGAGAGTTCCACAATGTGATTGTGCCAGTATTGTACAATATACAGACAGGAGAGTTCCACAATGTGACTGTGTCAATATTGCACAATATACAGACAGGAGAGTTCCACAATGTGACTGTGTCAGTGTTGTACAATATACAGACAGGAGAGTTCCACAATGTGACTGTGTCAGTATTGTACAATATACAGACAGGAGAGTTCCACAATGTGACTGTGCCAGTATTGTACAATGAACAGACAGGAGAGTTCCACAATGTGACTGTGTCAGTATTGTACAATATACAGACAGGAGAGTTCCACAATGTGACTGTGCCAGTATTGTACAATGAACTGACAGGAGAGTTCCACAATGTGACTGTGTCAGTATTGTACAATGAACAGACAGGAGAGTTCCACAATGTGACTGTGTCAGTATTGTACAATATACAGACAGGAGAGTTCCACAATGTGACTGTGCCATTATTGTACAATGAACAGACAGGAGAGTTCCATAATGTGACTGTGCCATTATTGTACAATGAACAGACAGGAGAGTTCCACAATGTGACTGTGCCAGTATTGTACAATGAACAGACAGGAGAGTTCCACAATGTGACTGTGTCAGTCTTGTACAATATACAGACAGGAGAGTTCCACAATGTGACTGTGCCAGTATTGTACAATATACAGACAGGCGAGTTCCACAATGTGACTGTGTCAGTATTGTACAATATACAGACAGGAGAGTTCCAGAATGTGACTGTGTCAGTATTGTACAATATACAGACAGGAGAGTTCCACAATGTGACTGTGCCAGTATTGTACAATATACAGACAGGCGAGTTCCACAATGTGACTGTGCCAGTAATGTACAATATAGAGACAGGAGAGTCTCACAATGTGACTGTGTCAGTATTGTACAATATACAGACAGGAGAGTTCCAGAATGTGACTGTGTCAGTATTGTACAATATACAGACAGGAGAGTTCCAGAATGTGACTGTGTCAGTATTGTACAATATACAGACAGGAGAGTTCCACAATGTGACTGTGCCAGTATTGTACAATGAACAGACAGGAGAGTTCCACAATGTGACAGTGTCAGTATTGCACAATATACAGACAGGAGAGTCCCACAATGTGACTGTGCCTGTATTGTACAATATACAGACAGGAGAGTTCCACAATGTTACTGTGTCATTATTGTACAATATACAGACAGGAGAGTTCCACAATGTTACTGTATCAGTATTGTACAATATGCAGACAGGAGAGTCCCACAATGTGACTGTGCCAGTATTGTACAATGTACAGACAGGAGAGTTCCACAATGTGACTGTCAGTATTGTGCAATATACAGACAGGAGAGTTCCACAATGTGACTGTGTCAGTATTGTACAATATACAGACAGGAGAGTTCCACAATGTGACTGTGTCAGTATTGTACAATATACAGACAGGAGAGTTCCACAATGTGACTGTGTCAGTATTGTACAATATACAGACAGGAGAGTTCCACAATGTGACTGTGCCAGTATTGTACAATATACAGACAGGCGAGTTCCACAATGTGACTGTGCCAGTAATGTACAATATAGAGACAGGAGAGTCTCACAATGTGACTGTGTCAGTATTGTACAATATACAGACAGGCGAGTTCCACAATGTGACTGTGTCAGTATTGTACAATATACAGACAGGAGAGTTCCAGAATGTGACTGTGTCAGTATTGTACAATATACAGACAGGAGAGTTCCACAATGTGACTGTGCCAGTATTGTACAATGAACAGACAGGAGAGTTCCACAATGTGACTGTGCCAGTATTGTACAATATACAGACAGGCGAGTTCCACAATGTGACTGTGCCAGTATTGTACAATGAACAGACAGGAGAGTTCCACAATGTGACTGTGCCAGTATTGTACAATATACAGACAGGCGAGTTCCACAATGTGACTGTGTCAGTATTGTACAATATACAGACAGGAGAGTTCCACAATGTGACTGTGTCAGTATTGTACAATATACAGACAGGAGAGTTCCACAATGTGATGTGTCAGTATTGTACAATATACAGACAGGCGAGTTCCACAATGTGACTGTGCCAGTAATGTACAATATAGAGACAGGAGAGTCTCACAATGTGACTGTGTCAGTATTGTACAATATACAGACAGGCGAGTTCCACAATGTGACTGTGTCAGTATTGTACAATATACAGACAGGAGAGTTCCAGAATGTGACTGTGTCAGTATTGTACAATATACAGACAGGAGAGTTCCACAATGTGACTGTGTCAGTATTGTACAATATAGAGACAGGAGAGTTCCACAATGTGACTGTGCCAGTATTGTACAATGAACAGACAGGAGAGTTCCACAATGTGACTGTGCCAGTATTGTACAATGAACAGACAGGAGTGTTCCACAATGTGACTGTGCCAGTATTGTACAATGAACAGACAGGAGAGTTCCACAATGTGACTGTGTCAGTATTGCACAATATACAGACAGGAGAGTCCCACAATGTGACTGTGCCTGTATTGTACAATATACAGACAGGAGAGTTCCACAATGTTACTGTGTCATTATTGTACAATATACAGACAGGAGAGTTCCACAATGTTACTGTGTCAGTATTGTACAATATACAGACAGGAGAGTCCCACAATGTGACTGTGCCAGTATTGTACAATGAACAGACAGGAGAGCTCCACAATGTGGCTGTGCCAGTATTGTACAATGAACAGACAGGAGAGTTCCACAATGTGACTGTGTCAGTATTGTACAATATACAGACAGGCGAGTTCCGCAATGTGACTGAGTCAGTATTGTACAATATACAGACAGGCGAGTTCAACAATGTGGCTGTGCCAGTATTGTACAATGAACAGACAGGAGAGTTCCACAATGTGACTGTGTCAGTATTGTACAACATACAGACAGGAGAGTTCCACAATGTGACTGTGTCAGTATTGTACAACATACAGACAGGAGAGTTCCACAATGTGACTGTGCCAGTATTGTACAATATACAGACAGGAGAGTTCCACAATGTGACTGTGTCAGTATTGTACAACATACAGACAGGAGAGTTCCACAATGTTACTGTGTCAGTATTGTACAATATACAGACAGGAGAGTTCCACAATGTGACTGTGCCATTACTGTACAATGAACAGACAGGAGAGTTCCACAATGTGACTGTGCCAGTATTGTACAATGAACAGACAGGAGAGTTCCACAATGTGACTGTGCCAGTATTGTACAATATACAGACAGGCGAGTTCCACAATGAGACTGTGTCAGTATTGTACAATGAACAGACAGGAGAGTTACACAATGTGACTGTGCCAGTATTGTACAATATACAGACAGGCGAGTTCCACAATGTGGCTGTGCCAGTATTGTACAATATACAGACAGGAGAGTTCCACAATGTGACTGTGCCAGTATTGTACAATATACAGACAGGAGAGTTCCACAATGTGATTGTGTCATTATTGTACAATATACAGACTGGAGAGTTCCACAATGTGACTGTGTCAGTATTGTACAATGAACAGATAGGAGAGTTCCACAATGTGACTGTGCCAGTATTGTACAATATACAGACAGGCGAGTTCCACAATGTGGCTGTGCCAGTATTGTACAATATACAGACAGGAGAGTTCCACAATGTGACTGTGCCAGTATTGTACAATATACAGACAGGAGAGTTCCACAATGTGATTGTGTCATTATTGTACAATATACAGACAGGAGAGTTCCACAATGTGACTGTGCCATTATTGTACAATGAACAGACAGGAGCGTTCCACAATGTGACTGTGTCAGTATTGTACAATATACAGACAGGAGAGTTCGACAATGTGACTGTGCCAGTAATGTACAATATAGAGACAGGACAGTCTCACAATGTGACTGTGTCAGTATTGTACAATGAACAGACAGGAGAGTTCCACAATGTGACTGTGCCAGTATTGTACAATGAACAGACAGGAGAGTTCCAAAATGTGACTGTGCCATTATTGTACAATATACAGACAGGCGAGTTCCACAATGTGGCTGTGCCAGTATTGTACAATATACAGACAGGAGAGTTCCACAATGTGACTGTGCCAGTATTGTACAATATACAGACAGGAGAGTTCCACAATGTGACTGTGCCAGTCTTGAACAATGAACAGACAGGAGAGTTCCACAATGTGACTGTCAGTATTGTACAATATACAGACAGGAGAGTTCCACAATGTGACTGTACCAGTATTGTACAATATACAGACAGGAGAGTTCCACAATGTGACTGTGTCAGTATTGTACAATATAGAGACAGGAGAGTCTCACAATGTGACTGAGTCAGTATTGTACAATGAACAGACAGGAGAGTTCCACAATGTGACTGTGCCAGTATTGTACAATATACAGACAGGAGAGTTCCACAATGTGATTGTGTCATTATTGTACAATATACAGACAGGAGAGTTCCACAATGTGACTGTGCCAGTCTTGTAAAATGAACAGACAGGAGAGTTCCACAATGTGACTGTCAGTATTGTACAATATACAGACAGGAGAGTTCCACAATGTGACTGTGCCAGTAATGTACAATATAGAGACAGGAGAGTCTCACAATGTGACTGTGTCAGTATTGTACAATATACAGACAGGAGAGTTCCACAATGTGACTGTGTCAGTATTGTACAATGAACAGACAGGAGAGTTCCACAATGTGACTGTGTCAGTATTGTACAATGAACAGACAGGAGAGTTCCACAATGTGACTGTGTCAGTATTGTACAATGAACAGACAGGAGAGTTCCACAATGTGACTGTGCCAGTATTGTACAATGAACAGACAGGAGAGTTCCACAATGTGACTGTGCCAGTATTGTACAATATACAGACAGGCGAGTTCCACAATGAGGCTGTGCCAGTATTGTACAATATACGGACAGAAGAGTCCCACAATGTGACTGTGTCATTATTGTACAAGATACAGACAGGAGAGTTCCACAATGTGACTGTGCCAGTATTGTACAATGAACAGACAGGAGAGTTCCACAATGTGACTGTGCCAGTATTGTACAATATACAGACAGGCGAGTTCCACAATGTGGCTGTGCCAGTATTGTACAATATACGGACAGAAGAGTCCCACAATGTGACTGTGTCATTATTGTACAATATACAGACAGGAGAGTTCCACAATGTGACTGTGCCAGTATTGTACAATATACAGACAGGAGAGTTCCACAATGTGATTGTGTCATTATTGTACAATATACAGACAGGAGAGTTCCACAATGTGACTGTGCCAGTATTGTACAATATACAGACAGGAGAGTTCCACAATGTGATTGTGTCATTATTGTACAATATACAGACAGGAGAGTTCCACAATGTGACTGTGCCAGTCTTGAACAATGAACAGACAGGAGAGTTCCACAATGTGACTGTCAGTATTGTACAATATACAGACAGGAGAGTTCCACAATGTGACTGTACCAGTATTGTACAATATACAGACAGGAGAGTTCCACAATGTGACTGTGTCAGTATTGTACAATATAGAGACAGGAGAGTCTCACAATGTGACTGAGTCAGTATTGTACAATGAACAGACAGGAGAGTTCCACAATGTGACTGTGCCAGTATTGTACAATATACAGACAGGAGAGTTCCACAATGTGATTGTGTCATTATTGTACAATATACAGACAGGAGAGTTCCACAATGTGACTGTGCCAGTCTTGTAAAATGAACAGACAGGAGAGTTCCACAATGTGACTGTCAGTATTGTACAATATACAGACAGGAGAGTTCCACAATGTGACTGTGCCAGTAATGTACAATATAGAGACAGGAGAGTCTCACAATGTGACTGTGTCAGTATTGTACAATATACAGACAGGAGAGTTCCACAATGTGACTGTGCCAGTATTGTACAATGAACAGACAGGAGAGTTCCACAATGTGACTGTGCCAGTTTTCTAAAATGAACAGAAAGAAGAGCTCCACACTGTGACTGGGCCAATATTGTACAATATACAGACAGGAGAGTTCCACAATGTGACTGTGTCAGTATTGTACAATATATAGACAGGAGAGTTCCACAATGTGACTGTGCCAGTATTGTACAATGAACAGACAGGAGAGTTCCACAATGTGACTGTGCCAGTTTTGTACAATGAACAGAAAGAAGAGCTCCACACTGTGACTGGGCCATTATTGTACAATATACAGACAGGAGAGTTCCACAATGTGACTGTGTCAGTATTGTACAATATATAGACAGGAGAGTTCCACAATGTGACTGTGCCAGTATTGTACAATGAACAGACAGGAGAGTTCCACAATGTGACTGTGTCAGTATTGTACAATATACAGACAGGAGAGTTCCACAATGTGACTGTGCCAGTATTGTACAATGAACAGACAGGAGAGTTCCACAATGTGACTGTGTCAGTATTGTACAAGATACAGACAGGAGAGTTCCACACTGAGACTGTGTCAGTATTGTACAATATACAGACAGGAGAGTTCCACAATGTGACTGTGCCATTATTGTACAATGAACAGACAGGAGAGTTCCACAATGTGACTGTGCCAGTATTGTACAATGAACAGACAGGAGAGTTCCACAATGTGACTGTGCCAGTATTGTACAATGAACAGACAGGAGAGTTCCACAATATGACTGTGCCATTATTGTACAATGAACAGAAAGGAGAGTTCCACAATGTGACTGTGTCAGTATTGTACAATATACAGACAGGAGAGTTCCACAATGTGACTGCGCCAGTATTGTACAACATACAGACAGGAGAGTTCCACAATGTGACTGTGTCAGTATTGCACAATATACAGACAGGAGAGTCCCACAATGTGACTGTGCCTGTATTGTACAATATACAGACAGGAGAGTTCCACAATGTTACTGTGTCATTATTGTACAATATACAGACAGGAGAGTTCCACAATGTTCCTGTGTCAGTATTGTACAATATACAGACAGGAGAGTCCCACAATGTGACTGTGCCAGTATTGTACAATGAACAGACAGGAGAGTTCCACAATGTGACTGTGCCAGTATTGTACAATGAACAGACAGGAGAGTTCCACAATGTGACTGCGTCAGTATTGTACAATGAACAGACAGGAGAGTTCCACAATGTGACTGAGTCAATATTGCACAATATACAGACAGGAGAGTTCCACAATGTGACTGTGTCAGTATTGTACAATATACAGACAGGAGAGTTCCACAATGTGACTGTGCCAGTATTGTACAATATACAGACAGGAGAGTTCCACAATGTGACTGTGCCAGTATTGTACAATGAACAGACAGGAGAGTTCCACAATGTGACTGTGTCAGTATTGTACAATATACAGACAGGAGAGTTCCACAATGTGACTGTGCCAGTTTTGTACAATATACAGACAGGAGAGTTCCACAATGTGACTGTGCCAGTTTTGTACAATATACAGACAGGAGAGTTCCACAATGTGACTGTGCCAGTATTGTACAATGAACAGACAGGAGAGTTCCACAATGTGACTGTGTCAGTATTGTACAATATACAGACAGGAGAGTTCCACAATGTGACTGTGCCAGTTTTGTACAATATACAGACAGGAGAGTTCCACAATGTGACTGTGCCAGTTTTGTACAATATACAGACAGGAGAGATCCACAAAGTGACTGTGTCAGTATTGTACAATGAACAGACAGGAGAGTTCCACAATGTGACTGTGCAAGTATTGTACAATGAACAGACAGGAGAGTTCCACAATGTGACTGTGTCAGTATTGTACAATGAACAGACAGGAGAGTTCCACAATGTGACTGTGCCAGTATTGTACAATGAACAGACAGGAGAGTTCCACAATGTGACTGTGCCAGTATTGTACAATATACAGACAGGAGAGTTCCACAATGTGACTGTGTCAGTATTGTACAATATACAGACAGGAGAGTCCCACAATGTGACTGTGCCAGTATTGTACAATATACAGACAGGAGAGTTCCACAATGTGACTGTGCCAGTATTGTACAATGAACAGACAGGAGAGTTCCACAATGTGACTGTGCCAGTATTGTACAATGAACAGACAGGAGAGTTCCACAATGTTACTGTGTCATTATTGTACAATGTACAGACAGGAGAGTTCCACAATGTGACTGTGTCAGTATTGTACAATATAGAGACAGGAGAGTTCCACAATGTGACTGAGTCAGTATTGTACAAAATACAGACAGGAGAGATCCACAAAGTGACTGTGTCAGTATTGTACAATGAACAGACAGGAGAGTTCCACAATGTGACTGTGTCAGTATTGTACAATATACAGACAGGAGAGTTCCACAATGTGACTGAGTCAGTATTGTACAATATACAGACAGGCGAGTTCCACAATGTGGCTGTGCCAGTATTGTACAATGAACAGACAGGAGAGTTCCACAATGTGACTGTGTCAGTATTGTACAATATACAGACAGGAGAGTTCCACAATGTGACTGTGCCATTACTGTTCAATGAACAGACAGGAGAGTTCCACAATGTGACTGTGTCATTATTGTACAATGAACAGACAGGAGAGTTCCACAATGTGACTGTGCCAGTATTGTACAATATACAGACAGGCGAGTTCCACAATGTGACTGTGTCAGTATTGTACAATGAACAGACAGGAGAGTTCCACAATGTGACTGTGCCAGTATTGTACAATATACAGACAGGCGAGTTCCACAATATGGCTGTGCCAGTATTGTACAATATACAGACAGGAGAGTTCCACAATGTGACTGTGCCAGTATTGTACAATATACAGACAGGAGAGTTCCACAATGTGATTGTGTCATTATTGTACAATATACAGACAGGAGAGTTCCACAATGTGACTGTGTCAGTATTGTACAATGAACAGATAGGAGAGTTCCACAATGTGACTGTGCCAGTATTGTACAATATACAGACAGGAGAGTTCCACAATGTGACTGTGTCAGTATTGTACAATGAACAGACAGGAGAGTTCCACAATGTGACTGTGCCAGTATTGTACAATATACAGACAGGCGAGTTCCACAATGTGACTGAGTCAGTATTGTACAAAATACAGACAGGAGAGATCCACAAAGTGACTGTGTCAGTATTGTACAATGAACAGACAGGAGAGTTCCACAATGTGACTGAGTCAGTATTGTACAATGAACAGATAGGAGAGTTCCACAATGTGACTGTGCCAGTATTGTACAATGAACAGACAGGAGAGTTCCACAATGTGACTGTGTCAGTATTGTACAATGAACAGACAGGAGAGTTCCACAATGTGACTGTGCCAGTATTGTACAATATACAGACAGGCGAGTTCCACAATGTGACTGAGTCAGTATTGTACAAAATACAGACAGGAGAGTTCCACAATGTGACTGTGCCAGTATTGTACAATGAACAGACAGGAGAGTTCCACAATGTGACTGAGTCAGTATTGTACAATATACAGACAGGCGAGTTCCACAATGTGGCTGTGCCAGTATTGTACAATATACAGACAGGAGAGTTCCACAATGTGACTGTGTCAGTATTGTACAATGAACAGACAGGAGAGTTCCACAATGTGACTGTGCCAGTATTGTACAATATAAAGACAGGCGAGTTCCACAATGTGGCTGTGTCAGTATTGTACAATTTCCAGACAGGAGAGTTCCACAATGTGACTGTGCCAGTATTGTACAATATACAGACAGGAGAGTTCCACAATGTGATTGTGTCATTATTGTACAATATACAGACAGGAGAGTTCCACAATGTGACTGTGCCAGTATTGTACAATGAACAGACAGGAGAGTTCCACAATGTGACTGTGTCAGTATTGTACAATATACAGACAGGAGAGTTCCACAATGTGACTGTGCCAGTAATGTACAATATAGAGACAGGACAGTTTCACAATGTGACTGTGTCAGTATTGTACAATGAACAGACAGGAGAGTTCCACAATGTGACTGTGCCATTATTGTACAATATACAGACAGGAGAGTTCCACAATGTGACTGTGCCAGTATTGTACAATATACAGACAGGCGAGTTCCACAATGTGACTGTGCCAGTATTGTACAATATACAGACAGGCGAGTTCCACAATGTGACTGTGCCAGTATTGTACAATGAACAGACAGGAGAGTTCCACAATGTGACTGTGTCAGTATTATACAATATACAGACAGGAGAGTTCCACAATGTGACTGTGCCAGGATTGTACAATATACAGACAGGAGAGTTCCACAATGTGACTGTGCCAGTATTGTACAATATACAGACAGGCGAGTTCCACAATGTGACTGTGCCAGTATTGTACAATATACAGACAGGCGAGTTCCACAATGTGACTGTGCCAGTATTGTACAATATACAGACAGGAGAGTTCCACAATGTGACTGTGCCAGTATTGTACAATATACAGACAGGAGAGTTCCACAATGTGACTGTGTCAGTATTATACAATATACAGACAGGAGAGTTCCACAATGTGACTGTGCCAGTATTGTACAATGAACAGACAGGAGAGTTCCACAATGTGACTGTGTCAGTATTATACAATATACAGACAGGAGAGTTCCACAATGTGACTGTGCCAGGATTGTACAATATACAGACAGGCGAGTTCCACAATGTGACTGTGTCAGTATTGTACAATATACAGACAGGAGAGTTCCACAATGTGGCTGTGCCAGTATTGTACAATGAACAGACAGGAGAGTTCCACAATGTGACTGTGTCAGTATTGTACAATGAACAGACAGGAGAGTTCCACAATGTGACTGTGCCAGTATTGTACAATATACAGACAGGAGAGTTCCACAATGTGACTGTGTCAGTATTGTACAATATACAGACAGGAGAGTTCCACAATGTGACTGTGTCAGTATTATACAATATACAGACAGGAGAGTTCCACAATGTGACTGTGTCAGTATTGTACAATATACAGACAGGAGAGTTCCACAATGTGACTGTGTCAGTATTGTACAATGAACAGAAAGAAGAGCTCCACACTGTGACTGGGCCAATATTGTACAATATACAGACAGGCGAGTTCCACAATGTGACTGTGCCAGTATTGTACAATATGCAGACAGGAGAGTTCCACACTGAGACTGTGTCAGTATTGTACAATATACAGACAGGAGAGTTCCACAATGTGACTGTGTCAGTATTGTACAATATACAGACAGGAGAGTTCCACAATGTGACTGTGTCAGTATTGTACAATGAACAGACAGGAGAGTTCCACAATGTGACTGTGTCAGTATTGTACAATATACAGACAGGAGAGTTCCACAATGTGACTGTGTCAGTATTGTACAATATACAGACAGGAGAGTTCCACAATGTGACTGTGCCAGTATTGTACAACATACAGACAGGAGAGTTCCACACTGTGACTGTGTCAGTATTGTACAATGAACAGACAGGAGAGTTCCACAATGTGACTGTGTCAGTATTATACAATATACAGACAGGAGAGTTCCACAATGTGACTGTGCCAGTATTGTACAATATACAGACAGGCGAGTTCCACAATGTGACTGTGTCAGTATTGTACAGTATACAGACAGGAGAGTTCCACAATGTGACTGTGTCAGTATTGTACAATATACAGACAGGCGAGTTCCACAATGTGACTGTGTCAGTATCGTACAATGAACAGACAGGAGAGTTCCACAATGTGACTGTGCCAGTATTGTACAATGAACAGACAGGAGAGTTCCACAATATGACTGTGCCATTATTGTACAATGAACAGACAGGAGAGTTCCACAATGTGACTGTGTCAGTATTGTACAATATACAGACAGGAGAGTTCCACAATGTGACTGTGTCAGTATTGTACAATGAACAGAAAGGAGAGTTCCACAATGTGACTGTGTCAGTATCGTACAATGAACAGACAGGAGAGTTCCACAATGTGACTGTGCCAGTATTGTACAATGAACAGACAGGAGAGTTCCACAATGTGACTGTGCCAGTATTGTACAATGTACAGACAGGAGAGTTCCACAATGTGACTGTGTCAGTATTGTACAATGAACAGACAGGAGAGTTCCACAATGTGACTGTGTCAGTATTGTACAATGTACAGACAGGAGAGTTCCACAATGTGACTGTGTCAGTATTGTACAATGAACAGACAGGAGAGTTCCACAATATGACTGTGCCATTATTGTACAATGAACAGACAGGAGAGTTCCACAATGTGACTGTGCCAGTATTGTACAATATACAGACAGGAGAGTTCCACAATGTGACTGTGCCAGTATTGTACAATATACAGACAGGAGAGTTCCACAATGTTCCTGTGTCATTACTGTACAATATACAGACAGGAGAGTTCCACAATGTTACTGTGTCAGTATTGTACAATATACAGACAGGAGAGTTCCACAATGTGACTGTGTCAGTATTGTACAATATACAGACAGGAGAGTTCCACAATGTGACTGTGCCAGTATTGTACAATGAACAGAAAGAAGAGCTCCACACTGTGACTGGGCCAATATTGTACAATATACAGACAGGAGAGTTCCACAATGTGACTGTGTCAGTATTGTACAATGAACAGACAGGAGAGTTCCACAATGTGACTGTGCCAGTATTGTACAATGAACAGACAGGAGAGTTCCACAATGTGACTGTGTCAGTATTGTACAATATACAGACAGGAGAGTTCCACAATGTGGCTGTGCCAGTATTGTACAATATACAGACAGGAGAGTTCCACAATGTGACTGTGCCAGTATTGTACAATGAACAGACAGGAGAGTTCCACACTGTGACTGGGCCAATATTGTACAATATACAGACAGGAGAGTTCCACAATGTGACTGTGTCAGTATTGTACAATGAACAGACAGGAGAGTTCCACAATGTGACTGTGCCATTATTGTACAATATACAGACAGGAGAGTTCCACAATGTGACTGTGTCAGTATTGTACAATGAACAGACAGGAGAGTTCCACAATGTGGCTGTGTCAGTATTGTACAATATACAGACAGGAGAGTTCCACAATGTGACTGTGTCAGTATTGTACAATATACAGACAGGGGAGTTCCACAATGTGACTGTGTCAGTATTGTACAATATGCAGACAGGAGAGTTCCACAATGTGACTGTGTCAGTATTGTACAATATACAGACAGGAGAGTTCCACAATGTGACTGTGCCAGTACTGTACAATATACAGACAGGAGAGTTCCACAATGTGACTGTGCCAGTATTGTACAATGAACAGACAGGAGAGTTCCACAATGTGACTGTGCCAATATTGTACAATATACAGACAGGAGAGTTCCACAATGTGACTGTGCCAGTATTGTACAATGAACAGACAGGAGAGTTCCACAATGTGACTGTGTCAGTATTGTACAATATACAGACAGGAGAGTTCCACAATGTGACTGTGCCAGTATTGTACAATGAACAGACAGGAGAGTTCCACAATGTGACTGTGTCAGTATTGTACAATATACAGACAGGAGAGTTCCATAATGTGACTGTGCCAGTAATGTACAATATAGAGACAGGACAGTCTCACAATGTGACTGTGTCAGTATTGTACAATGAACAGACAGGAGAGTTCCACAATGTGACTGTGCCAGTATTGTACAATGAACAGACAGGAGAGTTCCACAATGTGACTGTGCCATTATTGTACAATATACAGACAGGCGAGTTCCACAATGTGGCTGTGCCAGTATTGTACAATATACAGACAGGAGAGTTCCACAATGTGACTGTGCCAGTTTTGTACAATATACAGACAGGAGAGTTCCACAATGTGACTGTGCCAGTATTGTAGAATGAACAGACAGGAGAGTTCCACAATGTGACTGTGTCAGTATTGTACAATATACAGACAGGAGAGTTCCACAATGTGACTGTGCCAGTATTGTACAATGAACAGACAGGAGAGTTCCACAATGTGACTGTGCCAGTTTTGTACAATGAACAGAAAGAAGAGCTCCACACTGTGACTGGGCCAATATTGTACAATATACAGACAGGAGAGTTCCACAATGTGACTGTGCCAGTATTGTACAATGAACAGACAGGAGAGTTCCACAATGTGACTGTGCCAGTATTGTACAATGAACAGACAGGAGAGTACCACAATGTGACTGTGTCAGTATTGTACAATATACAGACAGGAGAGTTCCACAATGTGACTGTGTCAGTATTGTACAATATACAGACAGGAGAGTTCCACAATGTGACTGAGTCAGTATTGTACAATATACAGACAGGCGAGTTCCACAATGTGGCTGTGCCAGTATTGTACAATGAACAGACAGGAGAGTTCCACAATGTGACTGTGTCAGTATTGTCCAACATACAGACAGGAGAGTTCCACAATGTGACTGTGTCAGTATTGTACAATGAACAGACAGGAGAGTTCCACAATGTGACTGTGTCAGTATTGTACAATATACAGACAGGAGAGTTCCACAATGTGACTGTGTCAGTATTGTACAATGAACAGACAGGAGAGTTCCACAATGTGACTGTGTCAGTATTGTACAATGAACAGACAGGAGAGTTCCACAATGTGACTGTGCCAGTATTGTACAATATACAGACAGGCGAGTTCCACAATGTGGCTGTGCCAGTATTGTACAATATACGGACAGAAGAGTCCCACAATGTGACCGTGTCATTATTGTACAATATACAGACAGGAGAGTTCCACAATGTGACTGTGCCAGTATTGTACAATATACAGACAGGAGAGTTCCACAATGTGATTGTGTCATTATTGTACAATATACAGACAGGAGAGTTCCACAATGTGAGTGTGCCAGTATTGTACAATATACAGACAGGAGAGTTCCACAATGTGATTGTGTCATTATTGTACAATATACAGACAGGAGAGTTCCACAATGTGACTGTGCCAGTCTTGAACAATATACAGACAGGCGAGTTCCACAATGTGACTGTGTAGTATCGTACAATGAACAGACAGGAGAGTTCCACAATGTGACTGTGCCAGTATTGTACAATATACAGACAGGAGAGTTCCACACTGAGACTGTGTCAGTATTGTACAATGAACAGACAGGAGAGTTCCACAATGTGACTGTGCCAGTATTGTACAATGAACAGACAGGAGAGTTCCACAATGTGACTGTGCCAGTATTGTACAATGAACAGACAGGAGAGTTCCACAATATGACTGTGCCATTATTGTACAATGAACAGACAGGAGAGTTCCACAATGTTACTGTGTCAGTATTGTACAATATACAGACAGGAGAGTTCCACAATGTGACTGTGTCAGTATTGCACAATATACAGACAGGAGAGTCCACAATGTGACTGTGCCAGTATTGTACAATATACAGACAGGAGAGTTCCACAATGTTACTGTGTCATTATTGTACAATATACAGACAGGAGAGTTCCACAATGTTACTGTGTCAGTATTGTACAATATACAGACAGGAGAGTTCCACAATGTGACTGTGTCAGTATTGTACAATATACAGACAGGAGAGTTCCACAATGTGACTGTGCCAGTATTGTACAATGAACAGAAAGAAGAGCTCCACACTGTGACTGGGCCAATATTGTACAATATACAGACAGGAGAGTTCCACAATGTGACTGTGCCAGTATTGTACAATGAACAGACAGGAGAGTTCCACAATGTGACTGTGCCATTATTGTACAATGAACAGACAGGAGAGTTCCACAATGTGACTGTGTCAGTATTGTACAATATACAGACAGGAGAGTTCCACAATGTGGCTGTGCCAGTATTGAACAATATACAGACAGGAGAGTCCAACAATGTGACTGTGTCAGTATTGTACAATATACAGACAGGAGAGTTCCACAATGTGACTGTGCCAGTATTGTACAATGAACAGACAGGAGAGTTCCACAATGTGACTGTGTCAGTATTGTACAATGAACAGACAGGAGAGTTCCACAATGTGACTGTGCCAGTATTGTACAATGAACAGACAGGAGAGTTCCACAATGTGACTGTGCCATTATTGTACAATATACAGACAGGCGAGTTCCACAATGTGGCTGTGCCAGTATTGTACAATATACAGACAGGAGAGTTCCACAATGTGACTGTGCCAGTTTTGTACAATATACAGACAGGAGAGTTCCACAATGTGACTGTGTCAGTATTGTACAATGAACAGACAGGAGAGTTCCACAATGTGACTGTGCCAGTATTGTACAATATACAGACAGGAGAGTTCCACAATGTGACTGTGTCAGTATTGTACAATATACAGACAGGAGAGTTCCACAATGTGACTGTGCCAGTATTGTACAATATACAGACAGGAGAGTTCCACAATGTGACTGTGCCAGTATTGTACAATGAACAGACAGGAGAGTTCCACAATGTGACTGTGCCAGTTTTGTACAATGAACAGAAAGGAGAGCTCCACACTGTGACTGGGCCAATATTGTACAATATACAGACAGGAGAGTTCCACAATGTGACTGTGTCAGTATTGTACAATATACAGACAGGAGAGTTCCACAATGTGACTGTGTCAGTATTGTACTATATACAGACAGGAGAGTTCCACAATGTGGCTGTGTCAGTATTGTACAATATACGGACAGAAGAGTCCCACAATGTGACTGTGTCATTATTGTACAATATACAGACAGGAGAGTTCCACAATGTGACTGTGTCAGTATTGTACAATATACAGACAGGAGAGTTCCACAATGTGACTGTGTCAGTATTGTACTATATACAGACAGGAGAGTTCCA
The DNA here is from genome assembly GCF_037043375.1 of Chiloscyllium plagiosum. Taxonomy (NCBI): domain Eukaryota; kingdom Metazoa; phylum Chordata; class Chondrichthyes; order Orectolobiformes; family Hemiscylliidae; genus Chiloscyllium; species Chiloscyllium plagiosum. Next base: position 159,449,440 of record NW_028270141.1, read on the forward strand.
CAATGTGACTGTGCCAGTATTGTACAATGAACAGACAGGAGAGTTCCACAATGTGACTGTGTCAGTATTGTACAACATACAGACAGGAGAGTTCCACAATGTGGCTGTGTCAGTATTGTACAATATACGGACAGAAGAGTCCCACAATGTGACTGTGTCATTATTGTACAATATACAGACAGGAGAGTTCCACAATGTGACTGTGCCAGTATTGTACAACATACAGACAGGAGAGTTCCACAATGTGGCTGTGTCAGTATTGTACAATGAACAGACAGGAGAGTTCCACAATGTGACTGTGTCAGTATTGTACAATGAACAGACAGGAGAGTTCCACAATGTGACTGTGCCAGTATTGTACAATATACAGACAGGCGAGTTCCACAATGTGGCTGTGCCAGTATTGTACAATATACGGACAGAAGAGTCCCACAATGTGACTGTGTCATTATTGTACAATATACAGACAGGAGAGTTCCACAATGTGACTGTGCCAGTATTGTACAACATACAGACAGGAGAGTTCCACAATGTGACTGTGCCATTATTGTACAATATACAGACAGGAGAGTTCCACAATGTGATTGTGTCATTATTGTACAATATACAGACAGGAGAGTTCCACAATGTGACTGTGCCAGTATTGTACAATATCCAGACAGGAGAGTTCCACAATGTGATTGTGTCATTATTGTACAATATACAGACAGGAGAGTTCCACAATGTGACTGTGCCAGTCTTGAACAATGAACAGACAGGAGAGTTCCACAATGTGACTGTCAGTATTGTACAATATACAGACAGGAGAGTTCCACAATGTGACTGTGCCAGTAATGTACAATATAGAGACAGGAGAGTCTCACAATGTGACTGTGTCAGTATTGTACAATGAACAGACAGGAGAGTTCCACAATGTGACTGTGTCAGTATTGTACAATATACAGACAGGAGACTTCCACAATGTGACTGTGCCAGTATTGTACAATGAACAGACAGGAGAGTTCCACAATATGACTGTGCCAGTATTGTACAATATCCAGACAGGAGAGTTCCACAATGTGATTGTGTCATTATTGTACAATGAACAGACAGGAGAGTTCCACAATGTGACTGTGTCATTATTGTACAATGAACAGAAAGAAGAGCTCCACACTGTGACTGGGCCAATATTGTACAATATACAGACTGGAGAGTTCCACAATGTGACTCTGTCAGTATTGTACAATATACAGACAGGAGAGTTCCACAATGTGACTGTGCCAGTATTGTACAATGAACAGACAGGAGAGTTCCACAGTGTGACTGTGTCAGTATTGTACAATATACAGACAGGCGAGTTCCACAATGTGGCTGTGCCAGTATTGTACAATATACGGACAGAAGAGTCCCACAATGTGACTGTGTCATTATTGTACAATATACAGACAGGAGAGTTCCACAATGTGACTGTGCCAGTATTGTACAATATACAGACAGGAGAGTTCCACAATGTGATTGTGTCATTATTGTACAATATACAGACAGGAGAGTTCCACAATGTGACTGTGCCAGTATTGTACAATATACATACAGGAGAGTTCCACAATGTGATTGTGTCATTATTGTACAATATACAGACAGGAGAGTTCCACAATGTGACTGTGCCAGTCTTGAACAATGAACAGACAGGAGAGTTCCACAATGTGACTGTGCCAGTATTGTACAATATACAGACAGGCGAGTTCCACAATGTGACTGTGTCAGTATCGTACAATGAACAGACAGGAGAGTTCCACAATGTGACTCTGCCAGTATTGTACAATGAACAGACAGGAGAGTTCCACAATGTGACTGTGCCAGTATTGTACAATGAACAGACAGGAGAGTTCCACAATATGACTGTGCCATTATTGTACAATGAACAGACAGGAGAGTTCCACAATGTTACTGTGTCAGTATTGTACAATATACAGACAGGAGAGTTCCACAATGTGACTGTGTCAGTATTGCACAATATACAGACAGGAGAGTCCACAATGTGACTGTGCCAGTATTGTACAATATACAGACAGGAGAGTTCCACAATGTTACTGTGTCATTATTGTACAATATACAGACAGGAGAGTTCCACAATGTTACTGTGTCAGTATTGTACAATATACAGACAGGAGAGTCCCACAATGTGACTGTGTCAGTATTGTACAATATACAGACAGGAGAGTTCCACAATGTGACTGTGCCAGTATTGTACAATGAACAGAAAGAAGAGCTCCACACTGTGACTGGGCCAATATTGTACAATATACAGACAGGAGAGTTCCACAATGTGACTGTGTCAGTATTGTACAATATACAGACAGGCGAGTTCCACAATGTGACTGTGTCAGTATTGTACAATATACAGACAGGAGAGTTCCACAATGTGACTGTGCCAGTATTGTACAATGAACAGACAGGAGAGTTCCACAATGTGACTGTGCCATTATTGTACAATGAACAGACAGGAGAGTTCCACAATGTGACTGTGCCATTATTGTACAATGAACAGACAGGAGAGTTCCACAATGTGACTGTGTCAGTATTGTACAATATACAGACAGGAGAGTTCCACAATGTGGCTGTGCCAGTATTGAACAATATACAGACAGGAGAGTCCAACAATGTGACTGTGTCAGTATTGTACAATATACAGACAGGAGAGTTCCACAATGTGACTGTGCCAGTATTGTACAATGAACAGACAGGAGAGTTCCACAATGTGACTGTGTCAGTATTGTACAATGAACAGACAGGAGAGTTCCACAATGTGACTGTGCCAGTATTGTACAATGAACAGACAGGAGAGTTCCACAATGTGACTGTGTCAGTATTGTACAATATACAGACAGGCGAGTTCCACAATGTGGCTGTGCCAGTATTGTACAATATACAGACAGGAGAGTTCCACAATGTGACTGTGCCAGTTTTGTACAATATACAGACAGGAGAGTTCCACAATGTGACTGTGTCAGTATTGTACAATGAACAGACAGGAGAGTTCCACAATGTGACTCAGCCAGTATTGTACAATATACAGACAGGAGAGTTCCACAATGTGACTGTGTCAGTATTGTACAATATACAGACAGGAGAGTTCCACAATGTGACTGTGCCAGTATTGTACAATATACAGACAGGAGAGTTCCACAATGTGACTGTGCCAGTATTGTACAATGAACAGACAGGAGAGTTCCACAATGTGACTGTGCCAGTTTTGTACAATGAACAGAAAGGAGAGCTCCACACTGTGACTGGGCCAATATTGTACAATATACAGACAGGAGAGTTCCACAATGTGACTGTGTCAGTATTGTACAATATACAGACAGGAGAGTTCCACAATGTGACTGTGCCAGTATTGTACAATGAACAGACAGGAGAGTTCCACAATGTGGCTGTGTCAGTATTGTACAATATACGGACAGAAGAGTCCCACAATGTGACTGTGTCATTATTGTACAATATACAGACAGGAGAGTTCCACAATGTGACTGTGCCAGTATTGTACAATATACAGACAGGAGAGTTCCACAATGTGACTGTGTCAGTATTGTACAATATACAGACAGGAGAGTTCCACAATGTGACTGTGTCATTATTGTACAATATACAGACAGGAGAGTTCCACAATGTGACTGTGCCAGTATTGTACAATATACAGACAGGAGAGTTCCACAATGTGACTGTGTCAGTATTGTACAATGAACAGACAGGAGAGTTCCACAATGTGACTGTGCCAGTATTGTACAATATACAGACAGGAGAGTTCCACAATGTGACTGTGTCAGTATTGTACAATGAACAGACAGGAGAGTTCCACAATGTGGCTGTGCCAGTATTGTACAATATACAGACAGGAGAGTTCCACAATGTGACTGTGTCAGTATTGTACAACATACAGACAGGAGAGTTCCACAATGTGACTGTGCCAGTATTGTACAATATACAGACAGGAGGGTTCCACAATGTGACTGTGCCAGTATTGTACAATGAACAGACAGGAGAGTTCCACAATGTGGCTGTGCCAGTATTGTACAATATACAGACAGGAGAGTTCCACAATGTGACTGTGTCAGTATTGTACAATGAACAGACAGGAGAGTTCCACAATGTGGCTGTGCCAGTATTGTACAATATACAGACAGGAGAGTTCCACAATGTGACTGTGTCAGTATTGTACAATATACAGACAGGAGAGTTCCACAATGTGACTGTGTCAGTATTGTACAATATACAGACAGGAGAGTTCCACAATGTGACTGTGCCAGTATTGTACAATATACAGACAGGAGAGTTCCACAATGTGACTGTGTCAGTATTGTACAATATACAGACAGGAGAGTTCCACAATGTGACTGTGCCAGTATTGTACAATATACAGACAGGAGAGTTCCACAATGTGACTGTGTCAGTATTGTACAATGAACAGACAGGAGAGTTCCACAATGTGACTGTGTCAGTATTGTACAATATACAGACAGGAGAGTTCCACAATGTGACTGTGTCAGTATTGTACAATGAACAGACAGGAGAGTTCCACAATGTGACTGTGTCAGTATTGTACAATATACAGACAGGAGAGTTCCACAATGTGACTGTGTCAGTATTGTACAATATACAGACAGGAGAGTTCCACAATGTGACTGTGTCAGTATTGTACAATGAACAGACAGGAGAGTTCCACAATGTGACTGTGTCAGTATTGTACAATATACAGACAGGAGAGTTCCACAAAGTGACTGTGCCAGTATTGTACAATGAACAGACAGGAGAGTTCCACAATGTGGCTGTGCCAGTATTGTACAATATACAGACAGGAGAGTTCCACAATGTGACTGTGTCAGTATTGTACAATGAACAGACAGGAGAGTTCCACAATGTGGCTGTGCCAGTATTGTACAATATACAGACAGGAGAGTTCCACAATGTGACTGTGTCAGTATTGTACAATGAACAGACAGGAGAATTCCACAATGTGGCTGTGCCAGTATTGTACAATATACAGACAGGAGAGTTCCACACTGAGACTGTGTCAGTATTGTACAATATACAGACAGGAGAGTTCCACCATGTGACTGTGTCAGTATTGTACAATATACAGACAGGAGAGTTCCACAATGTGACTGTGCCAGTATTGTACAATATACAGACAGGAGAGTTCCACAATGTGATTGTGTCATTATTGTACAATATACAGACAGGAGAGTTCCACAATGTGACTGTGCCAGTATTGTACAATGAACAGACAGGAGAGTTCCACAATGTGACTGTGTCAGTATTGCACAATATACAGACAGGAGAGTTCCACAATGTGACTGTGTCAGTATTGTACAACATACAGACAGGAGAGTTCCACAATGTGACTGTGCCAGTATTGTACAATGAACAGACAGGAGAGTTCCACAATGTGACTGTGTCAGTATTGTACAATGAACAGACAGGAGAGTTCCACAATGTGACTGTGCCAGTATTGTACAATATACAGACAGGCGAGTTCCACAATGTGGCTGTGCCAGTATTGTACAATATACGGACAGAAGAGTCCCACAATGTGACTGTGTCATTATTGTACAATATACAGACAGGAGAGTTCCACAATGTGACTGTGCCATTATTGTACAATATACAGACAGGAGAGTTCCACAATGTGATTGTGTCATTATTGTACAATATACAGACAGGAGAGTTCCACAATGTGCCTGTGCCAGTATTGTACAATATCCATACAGGAGAGTTCCACAATGTGATTGTGTCATTATTGTACAATATACAGACAGGAGAGTTCCACAATGTGACTGTGCCAGTCTTGAACAATGAACAGACAGGAGAGTTCCACAATGTGACTGTCAGTATTGTACAATATACAGACAGGAGAGTTCCACAATGTGACTGTGCCAGTAATGTACAATATAGAGACAGGAGAGTCTCACAATGTGACTGTGTCAGTATTGTACAATGAACAGACAGGAGAGTTCCACAATGTGACTGTGTCAGTATTGTACAATATACAGACAGGAGACTTCCACAATGTGACTGTGCCAGTATTGTACAATGAACAGACAGGAGAGTTCCACAGTGTGACTGTGTCAGTATTGTACAATATACAGACAGGAGAGTTCCACAATGTGGCTGTGCCAGTATTGTACAATGAACAGACAGGAGAGTTCCACAATGTGACTGTGTCAGTATTGTACAATATGCAGACAGGAGAGTTCCACAATGTGACTGTACCAGTATTGTACAATATACAGACAGGAGAGTTCCACAATGTGACTGTGTCAGTATTGTACAATATGCAGACAGGAGAGTTCCACAATGTGACTGTGTCAGTATTGTACAATATACAGACAGGAGAGTTCCACACTGAGACTGTGTCAGTATTGTTCAATATACAGACAGGAGAGTTCCACAATGTGACTGTGTCAGTATTGTACAATATACAGACAGGAGTGTTCCACAATGTGACTGTGCCATTATTGTACAATGAACAGACAGGAGAGTTCCATAATGTGACTGTGCCATTATTGTACAATGAACAGACAGGAGAGTTCCACAATGTGACTGTGCCAGTATTGTACAATGAACAGACAGGAGAGTTCCACAATGTGACTGTGCCAGTATTGTACAATGAACAGACAGGAGAGTTCCACAATATGACTGTGCCATTATTGTACAATGAACAGACAGGAGAGTTCCACAATGTGACTGTGTCAGTATTGTACAATATACAGACAGGAGAGTTCCACAATGTGACTGTGTCAGTATTGTACAATATACAGCCAGGAGAGTTCCACAATGTTACTGTGTCATTATTGTACAATATACAGGCAGGAGAGTTCCACAATGTGACTGTGTCAGTATTGTACAATATACAGACAGGAGAGTTCCACAATGTGACTGAGTCAGTATTGTACAATATACAGACAGGAGAGTTCCACAATGTGACTGTGTCAGTATTGTACAATATACAGACAGGAGAGTTCCACAATGTGACTGAGTCAGTATTGTACAATATACAGACAGGCGAGTTCCACAATGTAGCTGTGCCAGTATTGTACAATGAACAGACAGGAGAGTTCCACAATGTGACTGTGTCAGTATTGTACAATATACAGACAGGAGAGTTCCACAATGTGACTGTGTCAGTATTGTACAATATACAGACAGGAGAGTTCCACAATGTGACTGTGTCAGTATTGTACAATGAACAGACAGGAGAGTTCCACAATGTGACTGTGCCATTATTGTACAATATACAGACAGGAGAGTTCCACAATGAGACTGTGTCAGTATTGTACAATATACAGACAGGAGAGTTCCACAATGTGACTGTGTCAGTATTGTACAATGAACAGACAGGAGAGTTCCACAATGTGACTGTGCCAGTATTGTACAATATACAGACAGGAGAGTTCCACAATGTGACTGTGCCAGTATTGTACAATGAACAGACAGGAGAGTTCCACAATGTGACTCTGCCAGTATTGTACAATGAACAGACAGGAGAGTTCCACAATGTGACTGAGTCAGTATTGTACAATATACAGACAGGAGAGTTCCACAATGTGACTGTGTCAGTATTGTACAATATACAGACAGGAGAGTTCCACAATGTGACTGAGTCAGTATTGTACAATATACAGACAGGCGAGTTCCACAATGTAGCTGTGCCAGTATTGTACAATGAACAGACAGGAGAGTTCCACAAAGTGACTGTGTCAGTATTGTACAATATGCAGACAGGAGAGTTCCACAATGTGACTGTGTCAGTATCGTACAATGAACAGACAGGAGAGTTCCACAATGTGACTCTGCCAGTATTGTACAATGAACAGACAGGAGAGTTCCACAATGTGACTGTGCCAGTATTGTACAATGAACAGACAGGAGAGTTCCACAATATGACTGTGCCATTATTGTACAATGAACAGACAGGAGAGTTCCACAATGTTACTGTGTCAGTATTGTACAATATACAGACAGGAGAGTTCCACAATGTGACTGTGTCAGTATTGCACAACATACAGACAGGAGAGTCCACAATGTGACTGTGCCAGTATTGTACAATATACAGACAGGAGAGTTCCACAATGTGACTGTACCAGTATTGTACAATATACAGACAGGAGAGTTCCACAATGTTACTGTGTCATTATTGTACAATATACAGACAGGAGAGTTCCACAATGTTACTGTGTCAGTATTGTACAATATACAGACAGGAGAGTCCCACAATGTGACTGTGTCAGTATTGTACAATATACAGACAGGAGAGTTCCACAATGTGACTGTGCCAGTATTGTACAATGAACAGAAAGAAGAGCTCCACACTGTGACTGGGCCAATATTGTACAATATACAGACAGGAGAGTTCCACAATGTGACTGTGTCAGTATTGTACAATATACAGACAGGAGAGTTCCACAATGTGACTGTGCCAGTATTGTACAATGAACAGACAGGAGAGTTCCACAATGTGACTGTGCCATTATTGTACAATGAACAGACAGGAGAGTTCCACAATGTGACTGTGTCAGTATTGTACAATATACAGACAGGAGAGTTCCACAATGTGGCTGTGCCAGTATTGTACAATATACAGACAGGAGAGTCCAACAATGTGACTGTGTCAGTATTGTACAATATACAGACAGGAGAGTTCCACAATGTGACTGTGCCAGTATTGTACAATGAACAGACAGGAGAGTTCCACAATGTGACTGTGTCAGTATTGTACAATATACAGACAGGAGAGTCCAACAATGTGACTGTGTCAGTATTGTACAATATACAGACAGGAGAGTTCCACAATGTGACTGTGCCAGTATTGTACAATGAACAGACAGGAGAGTTCCACAATGTGACTGTGTCAGTATTGTACAATGAACAGACAGGAGAGTTCCACAATGTGACTGTGCCAGTATTGTACAATGAACAGACAGGAGAGTTCCACAATGTGACTGTGTCAGTATTGTACAATGAACAGACAGGAGAGTTCCACAATGTGACTGTGCCAGTATTGTACACTATACAGACAGGCGAGTTCCACAATGTGGCTGTGCCAGTATTGTACAATATACAGACAGGAGAGTTCCACAATGTGACTGTGCCAGTTTTGTACAATATACAGACAGGAGAGTTCCACAATGTGACTGTGTCAGTATTGTACAATGAACAGACAGGAGAGTTCCACAATGTGACTCAGCCAGTATTGTACAATATACAGACAGGAGAGTTCCACAATGTGACTGTGTCAGTATTGTACAATATACAGACAGGAGAGTTCCACAATGTGACTGTGCCAGTATTGTACAATATACAGACAGGAGAGTTCCACAATGTGACTGTGCCAGTATTGTACAATGAACAGACAGGAGAGTTCCACAATGTGACTGTGCCAGTTTTGTACAATGAACAGAAAGGAGAGCTCCACACTGTGACTGGGCCAATATTGTACAATATACAGACAGGAGAGTTCCACAATGTGACTGTGTCAGTATTGTACAATATACAGACAGGAGAGTTCCACAATGTGACTGTGCCAGTATTGTACAATGAACAGACAGGAGAGTTCCACAATGTGGCTGTGTCAGTATTGTACAATATACGGACAGAAGAGTCCCACAATGTGACTGTGTCATTATTGTACAATATACAGACAGGAGAGTTCCACAATGTGACTGTGCCAGTATTGTACAATATACAGACAGGAGAGTTCCACAATGTGACTGTGTCAGTATTGTACAATATACAGACAGGAGAGTTCCACAATGTGACTGTGTCATTATTGTACAATATACAGACAGGAGAGTTCCACAATGTGACTGTGCCAGTATTGTACAATATACAGACAGGAGAGTTCCACAATGTGACTGTGTCAGTATTGTACAATGAACAGACAGGAGAGTTCCACAATGTGGCTGTGCCAGTATTGTACAATATACAGACAGGAGAGTTCCACAATGTGACTGTGTCAGTATTGTACAACATACAGACAGGAGAGTTCCACAATGTGACTGTGCCAGTATTGTACAATATACAGACAGGAGGGTTCCACAATGTGACTGTGCCAGTATTGTACAATGAACAGACAGGAGAGTTCCACAATGTGGCTGTGCCAGTATTGTACAATATACAGACAGGAGAGTTCCACAATGTGACTGTGTCAGTATTGTACAATGAACAGACAGGAGAGTTCCACAATGTGGCTGTGCCAGTATTGTACAATATACAGACAGGAGAGTTCCACAATGTGACTGTGTCAGTATTGTACAATATACAGACAGGAGAGTTCCACAATGTGACTGTGTCAGTATTGTACAATATACAGACAGGAGAGTTCCACAATGTGACTGTGCCAGTATTGTACAATATACAGACAGGAGAGTTCCACAATGTGACTGTGTCAGTATTGTACAATATACAGACAGGAGAGTTCCACAATGTGACTGTGCCAGTATTGTACAATATACAGACAGGAGAGTTCCACAATGTGACTGTGTCAGTATTGTACAATGAACAGACAGGAGAGTTCCACAATGTGACTGTGTCAGTATTGTACAACATACAGACAGGAGAGTTCCACAAAGTGACTGTGCCAGTATTGTACAATGAACAGACAGGAGAGTTCCACAATGTGGCTGTGCCAGTATTGTACAATATACAGACAGGAGAGTTCCACAATGTGACTGTGTCAGTATTGTACAATGAACAGACAGGAGAGTTCCACAATGTGGCTGTGCCAGTATTGTACAATATACAGACAGGAGAGTTCCACAATGTGACTGTGTCAGTATTGTACAATGAACAGACAGGAGAATTCCACAATGTGGCTGTGCCAGTATTGTACAATATACAGACAGGAGAGTTCCACACTGAGACTGTGTCAGTATTGTACAATATACAGACAGGAGAGTTCCACAATGTGACTGTGTCAGTATTGTACAATATACAGACAGGAGAGTTCCACAATGTGACTGTGCCAGTATTGTACAATATACAGACAGGAGAGTTCCACAATGTGATTGTGTCATTATTGTACAATATACAGACAGGAGAGTTCCACAATGTGACTGTGCCAGTATTGTACAATGAACAGACAGGAGAGTTCCACAATGTGACTGTGTCAGTATTGCACAATATACAGACAGGAGAGTTCCACAATGTGCCTGTGTCAGTATTGTACAACATACAGACAGGAGAGTTCCACAATGTGACTGTGCCAGTATTGTACAATGAACAGACAGGAGAGTTCCACAATGTGACTGTGTCAGTATTGTACAATGAACAGACAGGAGAGTTCCACAATGTGACTGTGCCAGTATTGTACAATATACAGACAGGCGAGTTCCACAATGTGGCTGTGCCAGTATTGTACAATATACGGACAGAAGAGTCCCACAATGTGACTGTGTCATTATTGTACAATATACAGACAGGAGAGTTCCACAATGTGACTGTGCCATTATTGTACAATATACAGACAGGAGAGTTCCACAATGTGGTTGTGTCATTATTGTACAATATACAGACAGGAGAGTTCCACAATGTGCCTGTGCCAGTATTGTACAATATCCATACAGGAGAGTTCCACAATGTGATTGTGTCATTATTGTACAATATACAGACAGGAGAGTTCCACAATGTGACTGTGCCAGTATTGTACAATATACAGACAGGAGAGTTCCACAATGTGACTGTGTCAGTATTGTACAATATACAGACAGGAGAGTTCCACAATGTGACTGTCAGTATTGTACAATATACAGACAGGAGAGTTCCACAATGTGACTGTCAGTATTGTACAATATACAGACAGGAGAGTTCCACAATGTGACTGTGCCAGTAATGTACAATATAGAGACAGGAGAGTCTCACAATGTGACTGTGTCAGTATTGTACAATGAACAGACAGGAGAGTTCCACAATGTGACTGTGTCAGTATTGTACAATATACAGACAGGAGACTTCCACAATGTGACTGTGTCAGTATTGTACAATGAACAGACAGGAGAGTTCCACAATATGACTGTGCCAGTATTGTACAATATACAGACAGGAGAATCCCACAATGTGACTGTGTCATTATTGTACAATGAACAGAAAGAAGAGCTCCACACTGTGACTGGGCCAATATTGTACAATATACAGACAGGAGAGTTCCACAATGTGACTGTGTCAGTATTGTACAATATACAGACAGGAGAGTTCCACAATGTGACTGTGCCAGTATTGTACAATGAACAGACAGGAGAGTTCCACAGTGTGACTGTGTCAGTATTGTACAATATACAGACAGGAGAGTTCCACAATGTGGCTGTGCCAGTATTGTACAATGAACAGACAGGAGAGTTCCACAATGTGACTGTGTCAGTATTGTACAATATGCAGACAGGAGAGTTCCACAATGTGACTGTACCAGTATTGTACAATATACAGACAGGAGAGTTCCACAATGTGACTGTGTCAGTATTGTACAATATGCAGACAGGAGAGTTCCACAATGTGACTGTTTCAGTATTGTACAATATACAGACAGGAGAGTTCCACACTGAGACTGTGTCAGTATTGTTCAATATACAGACAGGAGAGTTCCACAATGTGACTGTGTCAGTATTGTACAATATACAGACAGGAGTGTTCCACAATGTGACTGTGCCATTATTGTACAATGAACAGACAGGAGAGTTCCATAATGTGACTGTGCCATTATTGTACAATGAACAGACAGGAGAGTTCCACAATGTGACTGTGCCAGTATTGTACAATGAACAGACAGGAGAGTTCCACAATGTGACTGTGCCAGTATTGTACAATGAACAGACAGGAGAGTTCCACAATATGACTGTGCCATTATTGTACAATGAACAGACAGGAGAGTTCCACAATGTGACTGTGTCAGTATTGTACAATATACAGACAGGAGAGTTCCACAATGTGACTGTGTCAGTATTGTACAATATACAGCCAGGAGAGTTCCACAATGTTACTGTGTCATTATTGTACAATATACAGGCAGGAGAGTTCCACAATGTGACTGTGTCAGTATTGTACAATATACAGACAGGAGAGTTCCACAATGTGACTGAGTCAGTATTGTACAATATACAGACAGGAGAGTTCCACAATGTGACTGTGTCAGTATTGTACAATATACAGACAGGAGAGTTCCACAATGTGACTGAGTCAGTATTGTACAATATACAGACAGGCGAGTTCCACAATGTAGCTGTGCCAGTATTGTACAATGAACAGACAGGAGAGTTCCACAATGTGACTGAGTCAGTATTGTACAATATACAGACAGGAGAGTTCCACAATGTGACTGTGTCAGTATTGTACAATATACAGCCAGGAGAGTTCCACAATGTTACTGTGTCATTATTGTACAATATACAGGCAGGAGAGTTCCACAATGTGACTGTGTCAGTATTGTACAATATACAGACAGGAGAGTTCCACAATGTGACTGAGTCAGTATTGTACAATATACAGACAGGAGAGTTCCACAATGTGACTGTGTCAGTATTGTACAATATACAGACAGGAGAGTTCCACAATGTGACTGTGTCAGTATTGTACAATGAACAGACAGGAGAGTTCCACAATGTGACTGTGCCATTATTGTACAATATACAGACAGGAGAGTTCCACAATGAGACTGTGTCAGTATTGTACAATATACAGACAGGAGAGTTCCACAATGTGACTGTGTCAGTATTGTACAATGAACAGACAGGAGAGTTCCACAATGTGACTGTGCCAGTATTGTACAATATACAGACAGGAGAGTTCCACAATGTGACTGAGTCAGTATTGTACAATATACAGACAGGCGAGTTCCACAATGTAGCTGTGCCAGTATTGTACAATGAACAGACAGGAGAGTTCCACAAAGTGACTGTGTCAGTATTGTACAATATGCAGACAGGAGAGTTCCACAATGTGACTGTGTCAGTATTGTACAATATACAGACAGGAGAGTTCCACAATGTGACTGTGCCTGTATTGTACAATATACAGACAGGAGAGTTCCACAATGTGACTGTGTCATTATTGTACAATATACAGGCAGGAGAGTTCCACAATGTGACTGTGTCAGTATTGTACAATATACAGACAGGAGAGTTCCACAATGTGACTGTGTCAGTATTGTACAATATACAGACAGGAGAGTTCCACAATGTGACTGAGTCAGTATTGTACAATATACAGACAGGAGAGTTCCACAATGTGACTGAGTCAGTATTGTACAATATACAGACAGGCGAGTTCCACAATGTAGCTGTGCCAGTATTGTACAATGAACAGACAGGAGAGTTCCACAATGTGACTGTGTCATTATTGTATAATATACAGGCAGGAGAGTTCCACAATGTGACTGTGTCATTATTGTATAATATACAGGCAGGAGAGTTCCACAATGTGACTGTGCCAGTATTGTACAATATGCAGACAGGAGAGTTCCACAATGTGACTGTGCCAGTATTGTACAATGAACAGACAGGAGAGTTCCACAATGTGACTGTGTCAGTATTGTATAATATACAGGCAGGAGAGTTCCACAATGTTACTGTGTCATTATTGTATAATATACAGGCAGGAGAGTTCCACAATGTGACTGTGCCAGTATTGTACAATATGCAGACAGGAGAGTTCCACAATGTGACTGTGCCAGTATTGTACAATATACAGACAGGAGAGTTCCACAATGTTTCTGAGTCAGTATTGTACAAAATACAGACAGGAGAGTTTCACAATGTGACTGTGTCAGTATTGTACAATATACAGACAGGAGAGTTCCACAATGTGACTGAGTCAGTATTGTACAAAATACAGACAGGAGAGTTTCACAATGTGACTGAGTCAGTATTGTACAAAATACAGACAGGAGAGTTCCACAATGTGACTGTGCCAGTATTGTACAAAATACAGACAGGAGAGATCCAAAAAGTGACTGTGTCAGTATTGTACAATATACAGACAGGAGAGTTCCACAATGTGACTGAGTCAGTATTGTACAAAATACAGACAGGAGAGATCCAAAAAGTGACTGTGTCAGTATTGTACAATATACAGACAGGAGAGTTCCACAATGTGACTGTGTCAGTATTGTACAATATACAGACAGGCGAGTTCCACAATGTAGCTGTGCCAGTATTGTACAATGAACAGACAGGAGAGTTCCACAATGTGACTGTGTCAGTATTGTACAATGAACAGACAGGAGAGTTCCACAATGTGACTGTGTCATTATTGTACAACATACAGACAGGAGAGTTCCACAATGTGACTGTGTCAGTATTGTACAATATACAGACAGGAGAGTTCCACAATGTGACTGTGTCAGTATTGTACAATGAACAGACAGGAGAGTTCCACAATGTGACTGTGCCAGTTTTGTACAATGAACAGAAAGAAGAGCTCCACACTGTGACTGGGCCAAAATTGTACAATATACAGACAGGAGAGTTCCACAATGTGACTGTGTCAGTATTGTACAATATACAGACAGGAGAGTTCCACAATGTGACTGTGCCAGTATTGTACAATGAACAGACAGGAGAGTTCCACAATGTGGCTGTGCCAGTATTGTACAATGAACAGACAGGAGAGTTCCACAATGTGACTGTGTCAGTATTGTAAAATATACAGACAGGAGAGTTCCACAATGTGACTGTGTCAGTATTGTACAATGAACAGACAGGAGAGTTCCACAATGTGACTGTGTCAGTATTGCACAATATACAGACAGGAGAGTTCCATAATGTGACTGTGTCAGTATTGTACAATGAACAGACAGGAGAGTTCCACAATGTGACTGTGTCAGTATTGCACAATATACAGACAGGAGAGTTCCACAATGTGACTGTGTCAGTATTGTACAATGAACAGACAGGAGAGTTCCACAATGTGACTGTGTCAGTATTGCACAATATACAGACAGGAGAGTTCCATAATGTGACTGTGTCAGTATTGTACAATGAACAGACAGGAGAGTTCCACAATGTGACTGTGTCAGTATTGCACAATATACAGACAGGAGAGTTCCACAATGTGACTGTGTCAGTATTGTACAATATACAGACAGGAGAGTTCCATAATGTGACTGTGTCAGTATTGTACAATATACAGACAGGAGAGTTCCATAATGTGACTGTGTCAGTATTGTACAATATACAGACAGGAGAGTTCCACAATGTGACTGTGTCAGTATTGCACAATATACAGACAGGAGAGTCCCACAATGCGACTGTGCCTGTATTGTACAATATACAGACAGGAGAGTTCCACAATGTTACTGTGTCATTATTGTACAATATACAGACAGGAGAGTTCCACAATGTGACTGTGTCAGTATTGTACAATATACAGACAGGAGAGTTCCACAATGTGATTGAGTCAGTATTGTACAAAATACATACAGGAGAGATCCACAAAGTGACTGTGTCAGTCTTGTACAATGAACAGACAGGAGAGTTCCACAATGTGACTGTGTCAGTATTGTACAATATACAGGCAGGAGAGTTCCACAATGTGCCTGAGTCAGTATTGTACAATATACAGACAGGAGAGTTCCACAATGTGACTTTGCCAGTATTGTACAATATACAGACAGGAGAGTTAAACAATGTGACTGTGCCAGTATTGTACAATGAACAGACAGGAGAGTTCCACAATGTGACTGTGCCAGTATTGTACAATATACAGACAGGAGATTTCCACAATGTGACTGTGTCAGTATTGTACAACATACAGACAGGCGAGTTCCACAATGTGACTGTGTCAGTATTGTACAATGAACAGACAGGAGAGTTCCACAATGTGACTGTGTCAGTATTGTACAATATACAGACAGGAGAGTTCCACAATGTGACTGTGTCAGTATTGTACAATATACAGACAGGAGAGTTCCACAATGTGACTGTGTCAGTATTGTACAATGAACAGACAGGAGAGTTCCACAATGTGACTGTGTCAGTATTGTACAATGAACAGACAGGAGAGTTCCACAATATGGCTGTGCCAATATTGTACAATATACAGACAGGAGAGTTCCACAATGTGACTGTGTCAGTATTGTACAATATACAGACAGGAGAGTTCCACAATGAGACTGTGCCAGTATTGTACAATATACAGACAGGCGAGTTCCACAATGTGGCTGTGCCAGTATTGTACAATGAACAGACAGGAGAGTTCCACAATGTGACTGTGTCAGTATTGTACAATATACAGACAGGAGAGTTCCACAATGTGACAGTGTCAGTATTGTACAATACACAGACAGGAGAGTTACACAATGTGACTGTGTCAGGATTGTACAATGAACAGACAGGAGAGTTCCACAATGTGACTGTGTCAGTATTGTACAATATACAGACAGGAGAGTTCCACAATGTGACTGTGCCAGTATTGTACAATGAACAGACAGGAGAGTTCCACAATGTGACTGTGTCAGTATTGTACAACATACAGACAGGAGAGTTCCACAATGTGACTGTGTCAGTATTGTACAATATACAGACAGGAGAGTTCCACAATGTGACTGTGTCAGTATTGTACAATATACAGACAGGAGAGTTCCACAATGTGACTGTGCCAGTATTGTACAATATACAGACAGGAGAGGTCCACAATGTGACTGAGTCAGTATTGTACAACATACAGACAGGAGAGTTCCACAATGTGACTGTGTCAGTATTGTACAATATACAGACAGGAGAGTTCCACAATGTGACTGTGTCAGTATTGTACAATATACAGACAGGAGAGTTCCACAATGTGACTGTGTCAGTATTGTACAATATACAGACAGGCGAGTTCCACAATGTAGCTGTGCCAGTATTGTACAATGAACAGACAGGAGAGTTCCACAATGTGACTGTGTCAGTATTGTACAATATACAGACAGGAGAGGTCCACAATGTGACTGAGTCAGTATTGTACAATATACAGACAGGCGAGTTTCACAATGTGACTGTGTCAGTATTGTACAATATACAGACAGGAGAGTTCCACAATGTGACTGTGCCAGTTTTGTACAATGAACAGAAAGAAGAGCTCCACAATGTGACTGTGTCAGTATTGTACAATATACAGACATGAGAGTTCCACAATGTGACTGTGTCAGTATTGTACAATATACAGACAGGAGAGTTCCACAGTGTGACTGTGTCAGTATTGTACAATATACAGACAGGAGAGTTCCACAATGTGACTGTGTCAGTATTGTACAATTTACAGACAGGAGAGTTCCACAGTGTGACTGTGCCAGTATTGTACAATATACAGACAGGAGAGTTCCACAATGTGACTGTGCCAGTATTGTACAATGAACAGACAGGAGAGTTCCACAATGTGACTGTGTCAGTATTGTACAATATACAGACAGGAGAGTTCCACAATGTGACTGTGTCATTATTGTACAATGAACAGAAAGACGAGCTTCACACTGTGACTGGGCCAATATTGTACAATATACAGACAGGAGAGTTCCACAATGTGACTGTGTCAGTATTGTACAATATACAGACAGGAGAGTTCCACAATGTGACTGTGCCAGTATTGTACAATGAACAGACAGGAGAGTTCCACAATGTGACTGTGCCAGTATTGTACAATGAACAGACAGGAGAGTTCCACAATATGACTGTGCCAGTATTGTACAATATACAGACAGGAGAATCCCACAATGTGACTGTGTCAGTATTGTACAATATACAGACAGGAGAGTTCCACAATGTGACTGTGCCAGTATTGTACAATGAACAGACAGGAGAGTTCCACAATATGACTGTGCCAGTATTGTACAATATACAGACAGGAGAATCCCACAATGTGACTGTGTCAGTATTGTACAATATACAGACAGGAGAGTTCCACAATGTGACTGTGCCAGTATTGTACAATGAACAGACAGGAGAGTTCCACAATATGACTGTGCCAGTATTGTACAATATACAGACAGGAGAATCCCACAATGTGACTGTGTCAGTATTGTACAATGAACAGACAGGAGAGTTCCACAATGTGACTGTGTCAGTATTGTACAATGAACAGACAGGAGAGTTCCACAATGTGACTGTGTCAGTATTGTACAATATACAGACAGGAGAGTTCCACAATGTGACTGTGTCATTATTGTACAATGAACAGAAAGAAGAGCTTCACACTGTGACTGGGCCAATATTGTACAATATACAGACAGGAGAGTTCCACAATGTGACTGTGTCAGTATTGTACAATATACAGACAGGAGAGTTCCACAATGTGACTGTGCCAGTATTGTACAATGAACAGACAGGAGAGTTCCACAATGTGACTGTGCCAGTATTGTACAATGAACAGACAGGAGAGTTCCACAGTGTGACTGTGTCAGTATTGTACAATATACAGACAGGAGAGTTCCACAATGTGGCTGTGCCAGTATTGTACAATATACAGACAGGAGAGTTCCACAATGTGACTGTGTCAGTATTGTACAATATACAGACAGGAGAGTTCCACAATGTGGCTGTGCCAATATTGTACAATATACAGACAGGAGAGTTCCACAATGTGACTGTGCCAGTATTGTACAATGAACAGACAGGAGAGTTCCACAATGTGACTGTGCCAATATTGTACAATATACAGACAGGAGAGTTCCACAATGTGACTGTGCCAGTATTGTACAATATGCAGACAGGAGAGTTACACAATGTGGCTGTGTCAGTATTGTTCAATATACAGACAGGAGAGTTCCACAATGTGACTGTGTCAGTATTGTACAATATACAGACAGGAGAGTTCCACAATGTGACTGTGCCATTATTGTACAATGAACAGACAGGAGAGTTCCATAATGTGACTGTGCCAGTATTGTACAATATACAGACAGGAGAGTTCCACAATGTGGCTGTGCCAATATTGTACAATATACAGACAGGCGAGTTCCACAATGTGACTGTGTCAGTATTGTACAATGAACAGACAGGAGAGTTCCACAATGTGACTGTGTCAGTATTGTACAATATGCAGACAGGAGAGTTACACAATGTGGCTGTGTCAGTATTGTTCAATATACAGACAGGAGAGTTCCACAATGTGACTGTGTCAGTATTGTACAATGAACAGACAGGAGAGTTCCACAATGTGACTGTGCCAGTATTGTACAATATACAGACAGGAGTGTTCCACAATGTGACTGTGTCCGTATTGTACAATATACAGACAGGAGAGTTCCACAATGTGACTGTGCCATTATTGTACAATGAACAGACAGGAGAGTTCCATAATGTGACTGTGCCATTATTGTACAATGAACAAACAGGAGAGTTCCACAATGTGACTGTGCCAGTATTGTACAATGAACAGACAGGAGAGTTCCACAATGTGACTGTGCCAGTATTGTACAATGAACAGACAGGAGAGTTCCACAATGTGACTGTGCCAGTATTGTACAATGAACAGACAGGAGAGTTCCACAATGTGACTGTGTCAGTATTGTACAATATACAGACAGGAGAGGTCCACAATGTGACTGAGTCAGTATTGTACAATATACAGACAGGCGAGTTCCACAATGTAGCTGTGCCAGTATTGTACAATGAACAGACAGGAGAGTTCCACAATGTGACTGTGTCAGTATTGTACAATATACAGACAGGAGAGGTCCACAATGTGACTGAGTCAGTATTGTACAATATACAGACAGGCGAGTTCCACAATGTAGCTGTGCCAGTATTGTACAATGAACAGACAGGAGAGTTCCACAATGTGACTGTGTCAGTATTGTACAATATACAGACAGGAGAGTTCCACAATGTGGCTGTGCCAGTATTGTACAATATACAGACAGGAGAGTTCCACAATGTTACTGTGTCATTATTGTACAATATACAGGCAGGAGAGTTCCACAATGTGACTGTGTCAGTATTGTACAATATACAGACAGGAGAGTTCCACAATGTGACTGAGTCAGTATTGTACAAAATACAGACAGGAGAGATCCAAAAAGTGACTGTGTCAGTATTGTACAATGAACAGACAGGAGAGTTCCACAATGTGACTGTGTCAGTATTGTACAATGAACAGACAGGAGAGTTCCACAATGTGACTGTGTCAGTATTGTACAATATACAGACAGGAGAGTTCCACAATGTGACTGTGCCAGTATTGTACAATATACAGACAGGAGAGTTCCACAATGTGACTGAGTCAGTATTGTACAAAATACAGACAGGAGAGATCCAAAAAGTGACTGTGTCAGTATTGTACAATGAACAGACAGGAGAGTTCCACAATGTGACTGTGTCAGTATTGTACAATGAACAGACAGGAGAGTTCCACATTGTGACTGTGTCAGTATTGTACAATATACAGACAGGAGAGTTCCACAATGTGACTGTGCCAGTATTGTACAATATACAGACAGGAGAGTTCCACAATGTGACTGAGTCAGTATTGTACAATATACAGACAGGTGAGTTCCACAATGTGACTGAGTCAGTATTGTACAAAATACAGACAGGAGAGATCCAAAAAGTGACTGTGTCAGTATTGTACAATATACAGACAGGAGAGTTCCACAATGTGACTGTGCCAGTATTGTACAATGAACAGACAGGAGAGTTCCACAATGTGACTGTGTCAGTATTGTGCAATATACAGACAGGAGAGTTCCACAATGTTACTGTGTCATTATTGTACAATATACAGACAGGAGAGTTCCACAATGTGACTTTGTCAGTATTGTACAATGAACAGACAGGAGAGTTCCACAATGGGACTGTGTCAATATTGTACAATATACAGACAGGAGAGTCCCACAATGTGACTGTGTCAGTATTGTACAATATACAGACAGGAGAGTTCCACAATGTGACTGTGTCAGTATTGTACAATATACAGACAGGAGAGTTCCACAATGTGACTGAGTCAGTATTGTACAAAATACAGACAGGAGAGTTTCACAATGTGACTGTGCCAGTATTGTACAATATACAGACAGGAGAGTTCCACAATGTGACTGAGTCAGTATTGTACAAAATACAGACAGGAGAGTTCCACAATGTGACTGTGCCATTATTGTACAATATACAGACAGGAGAGTTCCACAATGTGACTGTGTCAGTATTGTACAATATACAGACAGGAGAGTTCCACAATGAGACTGTGTCAGTATTGTACAATATACAGACAGGAGAGTTCCACAATGTGACTGAGTCAGTATTGTACAAAATACAGACAGGAGAGTTTCACAATGTGACTGTGCCAGTATTGTACAATATACAGACAGAAGAGTTCCACAATGTGACTGTGCCAGTATTGTACAATATACAGACAGGAGAGTTCCACAATGTGACTGTGCCAGTATTGTACAATATACAGACAGGAGAGTTCCACAATGTGACTGTGTCAGTATTGTACAATGAACAGACAGGAGAGTTCCACAATGTGACTGAGTCAGTATTGTACAAAATACAGACAGGAGAGATCCAAAAAGTGACTGTGTCAGTATTGTACAATATACAGACAGGAGAGTTCCACAATGTGACTGTGTCAGTATTGTACAATATACAGACAGGAGAGTTCCACAATGTGACTGTGCCAGTGTTGTACAATGAACAGACAGGAGAGTTCCACAATGTGACTGTGCCAGTGTTGTACAATGAACAGACAGGAGAGTTCCACAATGTGACTGTGTCAGTATTGTACAATATACAGACAGGAGAGTTCCACAATGTGACTGTGTCAGTATTGTACAATATACAGACAGGCGAGTTCCACAATTTAGCTGTGCCAGTATTGTACAATGAACAGACAGGAGAGTTCCACAATGTGACTGTGCCAGTATTGTACAATGAACAGACAGGAGAGTTCCACAATGTGACTGTGCCAGTATTGTACAATATACAGACAGGAGAGTTCCACAATGTGACTGTGTCAGTATTGTACAATATACAGACAGGAGAGGTCCACAATGTGACTGAGTCAGTATTGTACAATATACAGACAGGCGAGTTCCACAATGTAGCTGTGCCAGTATTGTACAATGAACAGACAGGAGAGTTCCACAATGTGACTGTGTCAGTATTGTACAATATACAGACAGGAGAGGTCCACAATGTGACTGAGTCAGTATTGTACAATATACAGACAGGCGAGTTCCACAATGTAGCTGTGCCAGTATTGTACAATGAACAGACAGGAGAGTTCCACAATGTGACTGTGTCAGTATTGTACAATATACAGACAGGAGAGTTCCACAATGTGGCTGTGCCAGTATTGTACAATATACAGACAGGAGAGTTCCACAATGTGACTGTGCCAGTATTGTACAATATACAGACAGGAGAGTTCCACAATGTGACTGAGTCAGTATTGTACAATATACATACAGGTGAGTTCCACAATGTGACTGAGTCAGTATTGTACAAAATACAGACAGGAGAGATCCAAAAAGTGACTGTGTCAGTATTGTACAATATACAGACAGGAGAGTTCCACAATGTGACTGTGCCAGTATTGTACAATGAACAGACAGGAGAGTTCCACAATGTGACTGTGTCAGTATTGTACAATATACAGACAGGAGAGTTCCACAATGTGACTGTGCCAGTATTGTACAATGAACAGACAGGAGAGTTCCACAATGTGACTGAGTCAGTATTGTACAAAATACAGACAGGAGAGTTCCACAATGTGACTGTGCCATTATTGTACAATATACAGACAGGAGAGTTCCACAATGTGACTGTGTCAGTATTGTACAATATACAGACAGGAGAGTTCCACAATGAGACTGTGTCAGTATTGTACAATATACAGACAGGAGAGTTCCACAATGTGACTGAGTCAGTATTGTACAAAATACAGACAGGAGAGTTTCACAATGTGACTGTGCCAGTATTGTACAATATACAGACAGAAGAGTTCCACAATGTGACTGTGCCAGTATTGTACAATATACAGACAGGAGAGTTCCACAATGTGACTGTGCCAGTATTGTACAATATACAGACAGGAGAGTTCCACAATGTGACTGTGTCAGTATTGTACAATGAACAGACAGGAGAGTTCCACAATGTGACTGAGTCAGTATTGTACAAAATACAGACAGGAGAGATCCAAAAAGTGACTGTGTCAGTATTGTACAATATACAGACAGGAGAGTTCCACAATGTGACTGTGTCAGTATTGTACAATATACAGACAGGAGAGTTCCACAATGTGACTGTGCCAGTGTTGTACAATGAACAGACAGGAGAGTTCCACAATGTGACTGTGCCAGTGTTGTACAATGAACAGACAGGAGAGTTCCACAATGTGACTGTGTCAGTATTGTACAATATACAGACAGGAGAGTTCCACAATGTGACTGTGTCAGTATTGTACAATATACAGACAGGCGAGTTCCACAATTTAGCTGTGCCAGTATTGTACAATGAACAGACAGGAGAGTTCCACAATGTGACTGTGCCAGTATTGTACAATGAACAGACAGGAGAGTTCCACAATGTGACTGTGCCAGTATTGTACAATATACAGACAGGAGAGTTCCACAATGTGACTGTGTCAGTATTGTACAATATACAGACAGGAGAGGTCCACAATGTGACTGAGTCAGTATTGTACAATATACAGACAGGCGAGTTCCACAATGTAGCTGTGCCAGTATTGTACAATGAACAGACAGGAGAGTTCCACAATGTGACTGTGTCAGTATTGTACAATATACAGACAGGAGAGGTCCACAATGTGACTGAGTCAGTATTGTACAATATACAGACAGGCGAGTTCCACAATGTAGCTGTGCCAGTCTTGTACAATGAACAGACAGGAGAGTTCCACAATGTGACTGTGTCAGTATTGTACAATATACAGACAGGAGAGTTCCACAATGTGGCTGTGCCAGTATTGTACAATATACAGACAGGAGAGTTCCACAATGTGACTGTGCCAGTATTGTACAATATACAGACAGGAGAGTTCCACAATGTGACTGAGTCAGTATTGTACAATATACAGACAGGTGAGTTCCACAATGTGACTGAGTCAGTATTGTACAAAATACAGACAGGAGAGATCCAAAAAGTGACTGTGTCAGTATTGTACAATATACAGACAGGAGAGTTCCACAATGTGACTGTGCCAGTATTGTACAATGAACAGACAGGAGAGTTCCACAATGTGACTGTGTCAGTATTGTACAATATACAGACAGGAGAGTTGCACAATGTTACTGTGTCATTATTGTACAATATACAGACAGGAGAGTTCCACAATGTGACTGTGTCAGTATTGTACAATGAACAGACAGGAGAGTTCCACAATGGGACTGTGTCAATATTGTACAATATACAGACAGGAGAGTTCCACAATGTGACTGTGTCAGTATTGTACAATATACAGACAGGAGAGTTCCACACTGAGACTGTGTCAGTATTGTACAATATACAGACAGGAGAGTTCCACAATGTGACTGAGTCAGTATTGTACAAAATACAGACAGGAGAGTTTCACAATGTGACTGTGCCAGTATTGTACAATATACAGACAGGAGAGTTCCACAATGTGACTGAGTCAGTATTGTACAAAATACAGACAGGAGAGTTCCACAATGTGACTGTGCCATTATTGTACAATATACAGACAGGAGAGTTCCACAATGTGACTGTGTCAGTATTGTACAATATACAGACAGGAGAGTTCCACAATGTGACTGTGCCATTATTGTACAATATACAGACAGGAGAGTTCCACAATGAGACTGTGTCAGTATTGTACAAAATACAGACAGGAGAGTTCCACAATGTGACTGTGCCATTATTGTACAATATACAGACAGGAGAGTTCCACAATGTGACTGTGTCAGTATTGTACAATATACAGACAGGAGAGTTCCACAATGTGACTGAGTCAGTATTGTACAAAATACAGACAGGAGAGTTTCACAATGTGACTGTGCCAGTATTGTACAATATACAGACAGGAGAGTTCCACAATGTGACTGTGCCAGTATTGTACAATATACAGACAGGAGAGTTCCACAATGTAGCTGTGCCAGTATTGTACAATATACAGACAGGAGAGTTCCACAATGTGACTGTGTCAGTATTGTACAATGAACAGACAGGAGAGTTCCACAATGTGACTGAGTCAGTATTGTACAAAATACAGACAGGAGAGATCCAAAAAGTGACTGTGTCAGTATTGTACAATATACAGACAGGAGAGTTCCACAATGTGACTGTGTCAGTATTGTACAATATACAGACAGGAGAGTTCCACAATGTGACTGTGTCAGTATTGTACAATATACAGACAGGAGAGTTCCACAATTTAGCTGTGCCAGTATTGTACAATGAACAGACAGGAGAGTTCCACAATGTGACTGTGCCAGTATTGTACAACATACAGACAGGAGAGTTCCACAATGTGACTGTGCCAGTTTTGTACAATATACAGACAGGAGAGTTCCACAATGTGACTGTGTCAGTATTGTACAATGAACAGAAAGAAGAGCTCCACACTGTGACTGGGCCAATATTGTACAATATACAGACAGGAGAGTTCCACAATGTGACTGTGTCAGTATTGTACAATATACAGACAGGAGAGTTCCACAATGTTACTGTGTCATTATTGTACAATATACAGACAGGAGAGTTCCACAATCTGACTGTGCCAGTATTGTACAATATACAGACAGGAGAGTCCCACAATGTGACTGTGCCAGTATTGTACAATATACAGACAGGAGAGTTCCACAATGTGACTGTGTCAGTATTGTACAATATACAGACAGGAGAGTTCCACAATGTGGCTGTGCCAGTATTGTACAATGAACAGACAGGAGAGTTCCACAATGTGACTGTGTCAGTATTGTACAATATACAGACAGGAGAGTTCCACAATGTGACTGAGTCAGTATTGTACAATATACAGACAGGCGAGTTCCACAATGTGGCTGTGCCAGTATTGTACAATGAACAGACAGGAGAGTCCCACAATGTGGCTGTGCCAGTATTGTACAATGAACAGACAGGAGAGTTCCACAATGTGACTGTGTCAGTATTGTACAATGAACAGACAGGAGAGTTCCACAATGTGACTGTGTCAGTATTGTACAATATACAGACAGGCGAGTTCCACAATGTGGCTGTGCCAGTATTGTACAATGAACAGACAGGAGAGTTCCACAATGTGACTGTGTCAGTATTGTACAACATACAGACAGGAGAGTTCCACAATGTGACTGTGCCAGTATTGTACAATATACAGACAGGAGAGTTCCACAATCTGACTGTGCCAGTATTGTACAATGAACAGACAGGAGAGTTCCACACTGTGACTGTGTCAGTATTGTACAATGAACAGACAGGAGAGTTCCACAATCTGACTGTGCCAGTATTGTACAATGAACAGACAGGAGAGTTCCACAATGTGACTGTGCCAGTATTGTACAATATACAGACAGGAGAGTTCCACACTGTGACTGTGTCAGTATTGTACAATATACAGACAGGAGAGTTCCACAATCTGACTGTGCCAGTATTGTACAATGAACAGACAGGAGAGTTCCACAATGTGACTGTGTCATTATTGTACAATATACAGACAGGAGAGTTCCACAATCTGACTGTGCCAGTATTGTACAATGAACAGACAGGAGAGTTCCACAATCTGACTGTGCCAGTATTGTACAATGAACAGACAGGAGATTTCCACAATGTGACTGTGTCATTATTGTACAATATACACACAGGAGAGTTCCACAATGTGACTGTGCCAGTAATGTACAATATACAGACAGGAGAGTTCCACAATGTGACTGTGTCAGTATTGTACAATATACAGACAGGAGAGTTCCACAATGTGACTGTGTCAGTATTGTACAATATACAGACAGGAGAGTTCCACAATGTGACTGTGCCAGTATTGTACAATATACAGACAGGAGAGTTCCACAATGTGACTGTGCCAGTATTGTACAACATACAGACAGGAGAGTTCCACAATGTGACTGTGTCAGTATTGTACAATATACAGACAGGAGAGTTCCACAATGTGACTGTGTCAGTATTGTACAATATACAGACAGGCGAGTTCCACAATGTGGCTGTGCCAGTATTGTACAATATACAGACAGGAGAGTTCCACAATGTGGCTGTGCCAGTATTGTACAATGAACAGACAGGAGAGTTCCACAATGTGACTGTGTCAGTATTGTACAATATACAGACAGGAGAGTTCCACAATGTGACTGTGTCAGTATTGTACAATATACAGACAGGAGAGTTCCACAATGTGACTGTGTCAGTATTGTACAATGAACAGACAGGAGAGTTCCACAATGTGACTGTGCCAGTATTGTACAATATACAGACAGGCGAGTTCCACAATGTGGCTGTGCCAGTATTGTACAATATACAGACAGGAGAGTTCCACAATGTGGCTGTGCCAGTATTGTACAATGAACAGACAGGAGAGTTCCACAATGTGACTGTGTCAGTATTGTACAATATACAGACAGGAGAGTTCCACAATGTGACTGTGTCAGTATTGTACAAAATACAGACAGGAGAGATCCACAAAGTGACTGTGTCAGTATTGTACAATATACAGACAGGAGAGTTCCACAATGTGGCTGTGCCAGTATTGTACAATGAACAGACAGGAGAGTTCCACAATGTGACTGTGTCAGTATTGTACAACATACAGACAGGAGAGTTCCACAATGTGACTGTGCCAGTATTGTACAATATACAGACAGGAGAGTTCCACAATCTGACTGTGCCAGTATTGTACAATGAACAGACAGGAGAGTTCCACACTGTGACTGTGTCAGTATTGTACAATGAACAGACAGGAGAGTTCCACAATCTGACTGTGCCAGTATTGTACAATGAACAGACAGGAGAGTTCCACAATGTGACTGTGCCAGTATTGTACAATATACAGACAGGAGAGTTCCACACTGTGACTGTGTCAGTATTGTACAATATACAGACAGGAGAGTTCCACAATCTGACTGTGCCAGTATTGTACAATGAACAGACAGGAGAGTTCCACAATGTGACTGTGTCATTATTGTACAATATACAGACAGGAGAGTTCCACAATCTGACTGTGCCAGTATTGTACAATGAACAGACAGGAGAGTTCCACAATCTGACTGTGCCAGTATTGTACAATGAACAGACAGGAGATTTCCACAATGTGACTGTGTCATTATTGTACAATATACAGACAGGAGAGTTCCACAATGTGACTGTGCCAGTAATGTACAATATACAGACAGGAGAGTTCCACAATGTGACTGTGTCAGTATTGTACAATGAACAGACAGGAGAGTTCCACAATGTGACTGTGTCAGTATTGTACAATATACAGACAGGCGAGTTCCACAATGTGGCTGTGCCAGTATTGTACAATGAACAGACAGGAGAGTTCCACAATGTGACTGTGTCAGTATTGTACAACATACAGACAGGAGAGTTCCACAATGTGACTGTGCCAGTATTGTACAATATACAGACAGGAGAGTTCCACAATCTGACTGTGCCAGTATTGTACAATGAACAGACAGGAGAGTTCCACACTGTGACTGTGTCAGTATTGTACAATGAACAGACAGGAGAGTTCCACAATGTGACTGTGCCAGTATTGTACAATATACAGACAGGAGAGTTCCACAATGTGACTGTGCCAGTATTGTACAACATACAGACAGGAGAGTTCCACAATGTGACTGTGTCAGTATTGTACAATGAACAGACAGGAGAGTTCCACAATGTGACTGTGTCAGTATTGTACAATATACAGACAGGAGAGTTCCACAATGTGACTGTGTCAGTATTGTACAATATACAGACAGGAGAGTTCCACAATGTGACTGTGTCAGTATTGTACAATGAACAGACAGGAGAGTTCCACAATGTGACTGTGCCAGTATTGTACAATATACAGACAGGCGAGTTCCACAATGTGGCTGTGCCAGTATTGTACAATATACAGACAGGAGAGTTCCACAATGTGGCTGTGCCAGTATTGTACAATGAACAGACAGGAGAGTTCCACAATGTGACTGTGTCAGTATTGTACAATATACAGACAGGAGAGTTCCACAATGTGACTGTGTCAGTATTGTACAAAATACAGACAGGAGAGATCCACAAAGTGACTGTGTCAGTATTGTACAATATACAGACAGGAGAGTTCCACAATGTGGCTGTGCCAGTATTGTACAATGAACAGACAGGAGAGTTCCACAATGTGACTGTGTCAGTATTGTACAACATACAGACAGGAGAGTTCCACAATGTGACTGTGCCAGTATTGTACAATATACAGACAGGAGAGTTCCACAATCTGACTGTGCCAGTATTGTACAATGAACAGACAGGAGAGTTCCACACTGTGACTGTGTCAGTATTGTACAATGAACAGACAGGAGAGTTCCACAATCTGACTGTGCCAGTATTGGACAATGAACAGACAGGAGAGTTCCACAATGTGACTGTGCCAGTATTGTACAATATACAGACAGGAGAGTTCCACACTGTGACTGTGTCAGTATTGTACAATATACAGACAGGAGAGTTCCACAATCTGACTGTGCCAGTATTGTACAATGAACAGACAGGAGAGTTCCACAATGTGACTGTGTCATTATTGTACAATATACAGACAGGAGAGTTCCACAATCTGACTGTGCCAGTATTGTACAATGAACAGACAGGAGAGTTCCACAATCTGACTGTGCCAGTATTGTACAATGAACAGACAGGAGATTTCCACAATGTGACTGTGTCATTATTGTACAATATACAGACAGGAGAGTTCCACAATGTGACTGTGCCAGTAATGTACAATATACAGACAGGAGAGTTCCACAATGTGACTGTGTCAGTATTGTACAATATACAGACAGGAGAGTTCCACAATGTGACTGTGTCAGTATTGTACAATATACAGACAGGAGAGTTCCACAATGTGACTGTGCCAGTATTGTACAATATACAGACAGGAGAGTTCCACAATGTGACTGTGCCAGTATTGTACAACATACAGACAGGAGAGTTCCACAATGTGACTGTGTCAGTATTGTACAATGAACAGACAGGAGAGTTCCACAATGTGACTGTGTCAGTATTGTACAATATACAGACAGGAGAGTTCCACAATGTGACTGTGTCAGTATTGTACAATATACAGACAGGAGAGTTCCACAATGTGACTGTG
The DNA here is from genome assembly GCF_037043375.1 of Chiloscyllium plagiosum. Classification (NCBI taxonomy): domain Eukaryota; kingdom Metazoa; phylum Chordata; class Chondrichthyes; order Orectolobiformes; family Hemiscylliidae; genus Chiloscyllium; species Chiloscyllium plagiosum. The sequence goes on from NW_028270141.1 coordinate 159,480,691, forward strand.
TCAGTATTGTACAATGAACAGACAGGAGAGTTCCACAATGTGACTGTGCCAGTATTGTACAATATACAGACAGGCGAGTTCCACAATGTGGCTGTGCCAGTATTGTACAATATACAGACAGGAGAGTTCCACAATGTGGCTGTGCCAGTATTGTACAATGAACAGACAGGAGAGTTCCACAATGTGACTGTGTCAGTATTGTACAATATACAGACAGGAGAGTTCCACAATGTGACTGTGTCAGTATTGTACAATATACAGACAGGAGAGTTCCACAATGTGACTGTGTCAGTATTGTACAATGAACAGACAGGAGAGTTCCACAATGTGACTGTGCCAGTATTGTACAATATACAGACAGGCGAGTTCCACAATGTGGCTGTGCCAGTATTGTACAATATACAGACAGGAGAGTTCCACAATGTGGCTGTGCCAGTATTGTACAATGAACAGACAGGAGAGTTCCACAATGTGACTGTGTCAGTATTGTACAATATACAGACAGGAGAGTTCCACAATGTGACTGTGTCAGTATTGTACAAAATACAGACAGGAGAGATCCACAAAGTGACTGTGTCTGTATTGTACAATGAACAGACAGGAGAGTTCCACAATGTGACTGTGTCAGTATTGTACAATATACAGACAGGCGAGTTCCACAATGTGGCTGTGCCAGTATTGTACAATGAACAGACAGGAGAGTTCCACAATGTGACTGTGTCAGTATTGTACAATATACAGACAGGAGAGTTCCACAATCTGACTGTGCCAGTATTGTACAATATACAGACAGGAGAGTTCCACAATGTGACTGTGTCATTATTGTACAATATACAGACAGGAGAGTTCCACAATCAGACTGTGCCAGTATTGTACAATGAACAGACAGGAGAGTTCCACAATGTGACTGTGCCAGTATTGTACAATATACAGACAGGAGAGTTCCACAATGTGACTGTGTCAGTATTGTACAATGAACAGACAGGAGAGTTCCACAATGTGACTGTGCCAGTATTTTACAATATACAGACAGGAGAGTTCCACAATGTGATTGTGTCATTATTGTACAATATACAGACAGGAGAGTTCCACAATGTGACTGTGTCAGTATTGTACAATGAACAGACAGGAGAGTTCCACAATGTGACTGTGCCAGTATTGTACAATATACAGACAGGAGAGTTCCACAATGTGATTGTGTCATTATTGTACAATATACAGACAGGAGAGTTCCACAATGTGACTGTGCCAGTATTGTACAATATACAGACAGGAGAGTTCCACAATGTGACTGTGCCAGTATTGTACAATGAACAGACAGGAGAGTTCCACAATGTGACTGTGTCAGTATTGTACAATATGCAGACAGGAGTGTTCCACAATGTGACTGTGCCAGTAATGTACAATATAGAGACAGGACAGTCTCACAATGTGACTGTGTCAGTATTGTACAATGAACAGACAGGAGAGTTCCACAATGTGACTGTGCCAGTATTGTACAATGAACAGACAGGAGAGTTCCACAATGTGAATGTGCCAGTTTTGTACAATATACAGACAGGAGAGTTCCACAATGTGACTGTGCCAGTATTGTACAATATACAGACAGGAAAGTTCCACAATGTGACTGTGTCAGTATTGTACAATATACAGGCAGGAGAGTTCCACAATGTGACTGTGCCAGTTTTGTACAATGAACAGACAGGAGAGTTCCACAATGTGACTGGGCCAATATTGTACAATATACAGACAGGAGAGTTCCACAATGTGACTGTGTCAGTATTGTACTATATACAGACAGGAGAGTTCCACAATGTGACTGTGTCAGTATTGTACAATATACAGACAGGAGAGTTCCACAATGTGACTGTGTCAGTATTGTACAATATACAGACAGGAGAGTTCCACAATGTGACTGTGCCAATATTGTACAATATACAGACAGGAGAGTTCCACAATGTGACTGTGTCAGTATTGTACAATATACAGACAGGAGAGTTCCATAATGTGACTGTGCCAGTATTGTACAATATACAGACAGGAGAGTTCCACAATGTGACTGTGTCAGTATTGTACAATATACAGACAGGAGAGTTCCACAATGTGACTGTGCCAATATTGTACAATATACAGACAGGAGAGTTCCACAATGTGACTGTGCCATTATTGTACAATGAACAGACAGGAGAGTTCCACAATGTGACTGTGCCAGTTTTGTACAATGAACAGAAAGAAGAGCTCCACACTGTGACTGGGCCAATATTGTACAATATACAGACAGGAGAGTTCCACAATGTGACTGTGTCAGTATTGTACAATATACAGACAGGAGAGTTCCACAATGTGACTGTGCCAGTATTGTACAATGAACAGACAGGAGAGTTCCATAATGTGACTGTGCCAGTATTATACAATGAACAGACAGGAGAGTTCCACAATGTGACTGTGCCAGTATTGTACAATATACAGACAGGAGAGTTCCACAATGTGACTGTGTCAATATTGCACAATATACAGACAGGAGAGTTCCACAATGTGACTGTGTCAGTATTGTACAATATACAGACAGGAGAGTTCCACAATGTGACTGTGCCATTATTGTACAATGAACAGACAGGAGAGTTCCATAATGTGACTGTGCCAGTATTGTACAATATACAGACAGGAGAGTTCCACAATGTGACTGTGTCAGTATTGTACAATATACAGACAGGAGAGTTCCACAATGTGACTGTGTCAGTATTGTACAATATACAGACAGGCGAGTTCCACAATGTGACTGTGTCAGTATTGTACAATGAACAGACAGGAGAGTTCCACAATGTGACTGTGCCATTATTGTACAATGAACAGACAGGAGAGTTCCACAATGTGACTGTGCCAGTATTGTACAATGAACAGACAGGAGAGTTCCACAATGTGACTGTGCCAGTATTGTACAATATACAGACAGGAGAGTTCCACAATGTGACTGTGTCAATATTGCACAATATACAGACAGGAGAGTTCCACAATGTGACTGTGTCAGTATTGTACAATGAACAGACAGGAGAGTTCCACAATGTGACTGTGCCATTATTGTACAATGAACAGACAGGAGAGTTCCATAATGTGACTGTGCCAGTATTGTACAATGAACAGACAGGAGAGTTCCACAATGTGACTGTGTCATTATTGTACAATATACAGACAGGAGAGTTCCACAATGTGACTGTGTCAGTATTGTACAATATACAGACAGGAGAGTTCCACACTGAGACTGTGTCAGTATTGTACAATATACAGACAGGAGAGTTCCACACTGAGACTGTGTCAGTATTGTACAATATACAGACAGGAGAGTTCCACAATGTGACTGTGTCAGTATTGTACAATATACAGACAGGAGAGTTCCACAATGTGACTGTGTCAGTATTGTACAATATACAGACAGGAGAGTTCCACAATGTGACTGTGCCATTATTGTACAATGAACAGACAGGAGAGTTCCATAATGTGACTGTGCCAGTATTGTACAATGAACAGACAGGAGAGTTCCACAATGTGACTGTGTCATTATTGTACAATATACAGACAGGAGTGTTCCACAATGTGACTGTGCCATTATTGTACAATGAACAGACAGGAGAGTTCCACAATGTGACTGTGCCAGTATTGTACAATGAACAGACAGGAGAGTTCCACAATGTGACTGTGCCAGTATTGTACAATGAACAGACAGGAGAGTTCCACAATATGACTGTGCCATTATTGTACAATGAACAGACAGGAGAGTTCCACAATGTGACTGTGCCAGTATTGTACAATGAACAGACAGGAGAGTTCCACAATGTGACTGTGTCATTATTGTACAATATACAGACAGGAGAGTTCCACAATGTGACTGTGCCATTATTGTACAATGAACAGACAGGAGAGTTCCACAATGTGACTGTGTCAGTATTGTACAATATACAGACAGGAGAGTTCCACAATGTGACTGTGTCAGTATTGCACAATATACAGACAGGAGAGTCCCACAATGTGACTGTGCCTGTATTGTACAATATACAGACAGGAGAGTTCCACAATGTTACTGTGTCAGTATTGTACAATATACAGACAGGAGAGTCCCACAATGTGACTGTGCCAGTATTGTACAATATACAGACAGGAGAGTTCCACAATGTGATTGTGCCAGTATTGTACAATATACAGACAGGAGAGTCCCACAATGTGACTGTGCCAGTATTGTACAATGAACAGACAGGAGAGTTCCACAATGTGATTGTGTCAGTATTGTACAATATACAGACAGGAGAGTTCCACAATGTTACTGTGTCATTATTGTACAATATACAGACAGGAGAGTTCCACAATGTGACTGTGTCAGTATTGTACAATATACAGACAGGAGAGTTCCACAATGTGACTGAGTCAGTATTGTACAAAATACAGACAGGAGAGATCCACAAAGTGACTGTGTCAGTATTGTACAATGAACAGACAGGAGAGTTCCACAATGTGACTGTGTCAGTATTGTACAATATACAGACAGGAGAGTTCCACAATGTGCCTGTGTCAGTATTGTACAATATACAGACAGGAGAGTTCCACAATGTGACTGTGTCAGTATTGTACAATATACAGACAGGAGAGTTCCACAATGTGGCTGTGCCAGTACTGTACAATATACAGACAGGAGAGTTCCACAATGTGATTGTGTCAGTATTGTACAATGAACAGACAGGAGAGTTCCACAATGTGACTGTGTCAGTATTGTACAACATACAGACAGGCGAGTTCCACAATGTGACTGTGTCAGTATTGTACAATATACAGACAGGCGAGTTCCACAATGTGACTGTGCCAGTATTGTACAATGAACAGACAGGAGAGTTCCACAATGTGGCTGTGCCAGTACTGTACAATATACAGACAGGAGAGTTCCACAATGTGATTGTGTCAGTATTGTACAATGAACAGACAGGAGAGTTCCACAATGTGACTGTGTCAGTATTGTACAACATACAGACAGGAGAGTTCCACAATGTGACTGTGTCAGTATTGTACAATATACAGACAGGAGAGTTCTACAATGTGACTGTGCCAGTATTGTACAATATACAGACAGGAGAGTTCCACAATGTGACTGTGCCAGTATTGTACAATGAACAGACAGGAGAGTTCCACAATGTGACTGTGTCAGTATTGTACAACATACAGACAGGAGAGTTCCACAATGTGACTGTGTCAGTATTGTACAATATACAGACAGGAGAGTTCCACAATGTGGCTGTGCCAGTATTGTACAATATACAGACAGGAGAGTTCTACAATGTGACTGTGCCAGTATTGTACAATATACAGACAGGAGAGTTCCACAATGTGACTGTGCCAGTATTGTACAATATACAGACAGGAGAGTTCCACAATGTGACTGTGCCAGTATTGTACAAAATACAGACAGGAGAGATCCACAAAGTGACTGTGTCAGTATTGTACAATGAACAGACAGGAGAGTTCCACAATGTGACTGTGTCAGTATTGTACAACATACAGACAGGAGAGTTCCACAATGTGACTGTGTCAGTATTGTACAATATACAGACAGGAGAGTTCCACAATGTGACTGTGTCATTATTGTACAATATACAGACAGAAGAGTTCCACAATGTGACTGTGTCAGTATTGTACAATGAACAGACAGGAGAGTTCCACAATGTGACTGTGCCAGTATTGTACAATATACAGACAGGAGAGTTCCACAATGTGGCTGTGCCAGTATTGTACAATATACAGACAGGAGAGTTCTACAATGTGACTGTGCCAGTATTGTACAATATACAGACAGGAGAGTTCCACAATGTGACTGTGCCAGTATTGTACAATATACAGACAGGAGAGTTCCACAATGTGACTGTGCCATTATTGTACAATATACAGACAGGAGAGTTCCACAATGTGACTGTGCCAGTATTGTACAATATACAGACAGGAGAGTTCCACAATGTGACTGTGCCAGTATTGTACAATATACAGACAGGAGAGTTCCACAATGTGACTGTGCCAGTATTGTACAAAATACAGACAGGAGAGATCCACAAAGTGACTGTGTCAGTATTGTACAATGAACAGACAGGAGAGTTCCACAATGTGACTGTGTCAGTATTGTACAATATACAGACAGGAGAGTTCCACAATGTGCCTGTGTCAGTATTGTACAATATACAGACAGGAGAGTTCCACAATGTGGCTGTGCCAGTATTGTACAATGAACAGACAGGAGAGTTCCACAATGTGACTGTGTCAGTATTGTACAATATACAGACAGGAGAGTTCCACAATGTGACTGTGTCAGTATTGTACAACATACAGACAGGAGAGTTCCACAATGTGACTGTGTCAGTATTGAACAATATACAGACAGGAGAGTTCCACAATGTGACTGTGTCAGTATTGTACAATGAACAGACAGGAGAGTTCCACAATGTGACTGTGCCAGTATTGTACAATGAACAGACAGGAGAGTTCCACAATGTGACTGTGCCAGTATTGTACAATGAACAGACAGGAGAGTTCCACAATGTGACTGTGCCAGTAATGTACAATGAACAGACAGGAGAGTTCCACAATGTGGCTGTGCCAGTATTGTACAATATACAGACAGGAGAGTTCCACAATGTGACTGTGCCAGTATTGTACAATATACAGACAGGAGAGTTCCACAATGTGATTGTGTCAGTATTGTACAATGAACAGACAGGAGAGTTCCACAATGTGACTGTGTCAGTATTGTACAATGAACAGACAGGAGAGTTCCACAATGTGACTGTGTCAGTATTGTACAATATACAGACAGGAGAGTTCCACAATGTGACTGTGTCAGTATTGTACAATATACAGACAGGAGAGTTCCACAATGTGACTGTGTCAGTATTGTACAATATACAGACAGGAGAGTTCCACAATGTGACTGTGCCAGTATTGTACAATGAACAGACAGGAGAGTTCCACAATGTGACTGTGTCAGTATTGTACAATGAACAGACAGGAGAGTTCCACAATGTGACTGTGTCAGTATTGTACAATATACAGACAGGAGAGTTCCACAATGTGACTGTGTCAGTATTGTACAATATACAGACAGGAGAGTTCCACAATGTGACTGTGCCAGTATTGTACAATATACAGACAGGAGAGTTCCACAATGTGATTGTGTCATTATTGTACAATATACAGACAGGAGAGTTCCACAATGTGACTGTGCCAGTATTGTACAATGAACAGACAGGAGAGTTCCACAATGTGACTGTGTCAGTATTGTACAATATACAGACAGGCGAGTTCCACAATGTGGCTGTGCCAGTATTGTACAATATACAGACAGGAGAGTTCCACAATGTGACTGTGCCAGTATTGTACAATGAACAGACAGGAGAGTTCCACAATGTGACTGTGTCAGTATTGTACAATATACAGACAGGAGAGTTCCACAATGTGACTGTGCCAGTATTGAACAATATACAGACAGGAGAGTTCCACAATGTGATTGTGTCATTATTGTACAATATACAGACAGGAGAGTTCCACAATGTGACTGTGCCAGTATTGTACAATGAACAGACAGGAGAGTTCCACAATGTGACTGTGTCAGTATTGTACAATGAACAGACAGGAGAGTTCCGCAATGTGACTGTGCCAGTATTGTACAATGAACAGACAGGAGAGTTCCACAATGTGACTGTGCCATTATTGTACAATGAACAGACAGGAGAGTTCCACAATGTGACTGTGCCAGTATTGTACAATGAACAGACAGGAGAGTTCCACAATATGACTGTGCCATTATTGTACAATGAACAGACAGGAGAGTTCCACAATGTGGCTGTGCCAGTATTGTACAATATACAGACAGGAGAGTCCCACAATGTGACTGTGCCTGTATTGAACAATATACAGACAGGAGAGTTCCACAATGTTACTGTGTCATTATTGTACAATAAACAGACAGGAGAGTTCCACAATGTTACTGTGTCAGTATTGTACAATATACAGACAGGAGAGTCCCACAATGTGACTGTGTCAGTATTGTACAATGAACAGACAGGAGAGTTCCACAATGTGGCTGTGCCAGTATTGTACAATATACAGACAGGAGAGTTCCACAATGTTACTGTGTCATTATTGTACAATATACAGACAGGAGAGTTCCACAATGTGACTGTGTCAGTATTGTACACTATACAGACAGTAGAGTTCCACAATGTGACTGTGTCAGTATTGTACAATATACAGACAGGAGAGTTCCACAATGTGACTGTGCCAGTATTGTACAATGAACAGACAGGAGAGTTCCACAATGTGACTGTGTCAGTATTGTACAATATACAGACAGGAGAGTTCCACAATGTGACTGTGCCAGTATTGTACAATGAACAGACAGGAGAGTTCCACAATGTGACTGTGTCAGTATTGTACAATGAACAGACAGGAGAGTTCCACAATGTGACTGTGTCAGTATTGTACAATATACAGACAGGAGAGTTCCACAATGTGACTGTGTCAGTATTGTACAATATACAGACAGGAGAGTTCCACAATGTGACTGTGCCAGTATTGTACAATATACAGACAGGAGAGTTCCACAATGTGACTGTGCCAGTATTGTACAATATACAGACAGGAGAGTTCCACAATGTGACTGTGCCAGTATTGTACAATGAACAGACAGGAGAGTTCCACAATGTGACTGTGTCAGTATTGTACAATATACAGACAGGAGAGTTCCACAATGTGACTGTGCCAGTAATGTACAATATAGAGACAGGACAGTCTCACAATGTGACTGTGTCAGTATTGTACAATGAACAGACAGGAGAGTTCCACAATGTGACTGTGCCATTATTGTACAATATACAGACAGGCGAGTTCCACAATGTGGCTGTGCCAGTATTGTACAATGAACAGACAGGAGAGTTCCACAATGTGGCTGTGCCAGTATTGTACAATGAACAGACAGGAGAGTTCCACAATGTGACTGTGCCATTATTGTACAATGAACAGACAGGAGAGCTCCATAATGTGACTGTGCCAGTATTGTACAATGAACAGACAGGAGATTTCCATAATGTGACTGTGCCAGTATTGTACAATGAACAGACAGGAGAGTTCCAAACTGAGACTATGTCAGTATTGTACAATATACAGACAGGAGAGTTCCACAATGTGACTGTGCCATTATTGTACAATGGACAGACAGGAGAGTTCCATAATGTGACTGTGCCAGTATTGTACAATGAACAGACAGGAGAGTTCCACAATGTGACTGTGTCATTATTGTACAATATACAGACAGGAGAGTTCCACAATGTGACTGTGCCATTATTGTACAATGAACAGACAGGAGAGTTCCATAATGTGACTGTGCCAGTATTGTACAATGAACAGACAGGAGAGTTCCATAATGTGACTGTGCCAGTATTGTACAATGAACAGACAGGAGAGTTCCACAATGTGACTGTGCCATTTTTGTACAATGAACAGAGAGGAGAGTTCCACTATATGACTGTGTCAGTATTGTACAATATGCAGACAGGAGAGTTCCACACTGCGACTGTGCCATTATTGTACAATGAACAGACAGGAGAGTTCCACAATGTGACTGTGTCAGTATTGTACAATATGCAGACAGGAGAGTTCCACACTGAGACTGTGCCATTATTGTACAATGAACAGACAGGAGAGTTCCACAATGTGACTGTGCCAGTATTGTACAATGAACAGTCAGGAGAGTTCCACAATGTGACTGTGCCAGTATTGTACAATGAACAGACAGGAGAGTTCCACAATATGACTGTGCCATTATTGTACAATGAACAGACAGGAGAGTTCCACAATGTGACTGTGCCAGTATTGTACAATGAACAGACAGGAGAGTTCCACAATATGACTGTGCCAGTATTGTACAATGAACAGACAGGAGAGTTCCACAATATGACTGTGCCATTATTGTACAATGAACAGACAGGAGAGTTCCATAATGTGACTGTGCCAGTATTGTACAATGAACAGACAGGAGAGTTCCACAATGTGACTGTGTCATTATTGTACAATATACAGACAGGAGAGTTCCACAATGTGACTGTGCCAGTATTGTACAATGAACAGACAGGAGAGTTCCACAATGTGACTGTGCCAGTATTGTACAATGAACAGACAGGAGAGTTCCACAATGTGACTGTGCCAGTATTGTACAATGAACAGACAGGAGAGTTCCACAATATGACTGTGCCATTATTGTACAATGAACAGACAGGAGAGTTCCACAATGTGACTGTGCCATTATTGTACAATATGCAGACAGGAGAGTTCCACACTGAGACTGTGTCAGTATTGTACAATATACAGACAGGAGAGTTCCACAATGTGACTGTGTCAGTATTGTACAATATACAGACAGGAGAGTTCCACAATGTGACTGTGACAGTATTGTACAATATACAGACAGGAGAGTTCCACAATGTGACTGTGCCATTATTGTACAATGAACAGACAGGAGAGTTCCATAATGTGACTGTGCCAGTATTGTACAATGAACAGACAGGAGAGTTCCACAATGTGACTGTGTCATTATTGTACAATATACAGACAGGAGAGTTCCACAATGTGACTGTGCCATTATTGTACAATGAACAGACAGGAGAGTTCCACAATGTGACTGTGCCAGTATTGTACAATGAACAGACAGGAGAGTTCCACAATGTGACTGTGCCAGTATTGTACAATGAACAGACAGGAGAGTTCCACAATATGACTGTGCCATTATTGTACAATGAACAGACAGGAGAGTTCCACAATGTGACTGTGTCAGTATTGTACAATATGCAGACAGGAGAGTTCCACACTGAGACTGTGTCAGTATTGTACAATATACAGACAGGAGAGTTCCACAATGTGACTGTGTCAGTATTGTACAATATACAGACAGGAGAGTTCCACAATGTGACTGTGTCAGTATTGTACAATATACAGACAGGCGAGTTCCACAATGTGACTGTGTCAGTATTGTACAATGAACAGACAGGAGAGTTCCACACTGTGACTGTGCCATTATTGTACAATGAACAGACAGGAGAGTTCCATAATGTGACTGTGCCAGTATTGTACAATGAACAGACAGGAGAGTTCCATAATGTGACTGTGCCAGTATTGTACAATGAACAGACAGGAGAGTTCCACACTGAGACTGTGTCAGTATTGTACAATATACAGACAGGAGAGTTCCACAATGTGGCTGTGCCAGTATTGTACAATATACAGACAGGAGAGTTCCACAATGTTACTGTGTCATTATTGTACAATATACAGACAGGAGAGTTCCACAATGTGACTGTGTCAGTATTGTACAATATACAGACAGTAGAGTTCCACAATGTGACTGTGTCAGTATTGTACAATATACAGACAGGAGAGTTCCACAATGTGACTGTGTCAGTATTGTACAATGAACAGACAGGAGAGTTCCACAATGTGACTGTGTCAGTATTGTACAATATACAGACAGGAGAGTTCCACAAAGTGACTGTACCAGTATTGTACAATATACAGACAGGAGAGTTCCACAATGTTACTGTGTCATTATTGTACAATATACAGACAGGAGAGTTCCACAATGTGACTGTGTCAGTATTGTACAATATACAGACAGGAGAGTTCCACAAAGTGACTGTACCAGTATTGTACAATATACAGACAGGAGAGTTCCACAATGTTACTGTGTCATTATTGTACAATATACAGACAGGAGAGTTCCACAATGTGACTGTGTCAGTATTGTACAATATACAGACAGGAGAGTTCCACAATGTTACTGTGTCAGTATTGTACAATGAACAGACAGGAGAGTTCCACAATGTGACTGTGTCAGTATTGTACAATATACAGACAGGAGAGTTCCACAAAGTGACTGTACCAGTATTGTACAATATACAGACAGGAGAGTTCCACAATGTTACTGTGTCATTATTGTACAATATACAGACAGGAGAGTTCCACAATGTGACTGTGTCAGTATTGTACAATATACAGACAGTAGAGTTCCACAATGTGACTGTGTCAGTATTGTACAATATACAGACAGGAGAGTTCCACAATGTGACTGTGCCAGTATTGTAAAATATACAGACAGGAGAGTTCCACAATGTGACTGTGTCAGTATTGTACAATGAACAGACAGGAGAGTTCCACAATGTGACTGTGCCAGTATTGTACAATATACAGACAGGAGAGTTCCACAATGTGACTGTGCCAGTATTGTACAATGAACAGACAGGAGAGTTCCACAATGTGACTGTGTCAGTATTGTACAATATACAGACAGGAGAGTTCCACAATGTGACTGTGCCAGTAATGTACAATATAGAGACAGGACAGTCTCACAATGTGACTGTGTCAGTATTGTACAATGAACAGACAGGAGAGTTCCACAATGTGACTGTGCCATTATTGTACAATATACAGACAGGCGAGTTCCACAATGTGGCTGTGCCAGTATTGTACAATATACAGACAGGAGAGTTCCACAATGTGACTGTGCCAGTTTTGTACAATATACAGACAGGAGAGTTCCACAATGTGACTGTGTCAATATTGCACAATATACAGACAGGAGAGTTCCACAATGTGACTGTGTCAGTATTGTACAATATACAGACAGGAGAGTTCCACAATGTGACTGTGTCAGCATTGTACAATATACAGACAGGAGAGTTCCACAATGTGACTGTGCCAGTATTGTACAATGAACAGACAGGAGAGTTCCACAATGTGACTGTGTCAGTATTGTACAATGAACAGACAGGAGAGTTCCACAATGTGACTGTGTCATTATTGTACAATATACAGACAGGAGAGTTCCACAATGTGACTGTGTCAGTATTGTACAATATACAGACAGTAGAGTTCCACAATGTGACTGTGTCAGTATTGTACAATATACAGACAGGAGAGTTCCACAATGTGACTGTGCCAGTATTGTACAATGAACAGACAGGAGAGTTCCACAATGTGACTGTGTCAGTATTGTACAATGAACAGACAGGAGAGTTCCACAATGTGACTGTGCCAGTATTGTACAATATACAGACAGGAGAGTTCCACAATGTGACTGTGCCAGTATTGTACAATGAACAGACAGGAGAGTTCCACAATGTGACTGTGTCAGTATTGTACAATATACAGACAGGAGAGTTCCACAATGTGACTGTGCCAGTAATGTACAATATAGAGACAGGACAGTCTCACAATGTGACTGTGTCAGTATTGTACAATGAACAGACAGGAGAGTTCCACAATGTGACTGTGCCATTATTGTACAATATACAGACAGGCGAGTTCCACAATGTGGCTGTGCCAGTATTGTACAATATACAGACAGGAGAGTTCCACAATGTGACTGTGCCAGTTTTGTACAATATACAGACAGGAGAGTTCCACAATGTGACTGTGTCAATATTGCACAATATACAGACAGGAGAGTTCCACAATGTGACTGTGTCAGTATTGTACAATATACAGACAGGAGAGTTCCACAATGTGACTGTGTCAGTATTGTACAATATACAGACAGGAGAGTTCCACAATGTGACTGTGCCAGTATTGTACAATGAACAGACAGGAGAGTTCCACAATGTGACTGTGTCAGTATTGTACAATATACAGACAGGAGAGTTCCACAATGTGACTGTGCCAGTATTGTACAATGAACAGACAGGAGAGTTCCACAATGTGACTGTGTCAGTATTGTACAATATACAGACAGGAGAGTTCCACAATGTGACTGTGCCAGTATTGTACAATGAACAGACAGGAGAGTTCCACAATGTCACTGTGTCAGTATTGTACAATATACAGACAGGAGAGTTCCACAATGTGACTGTGTCAGTATTGTACAATATGCAGACAGGAGAGTTCCACACTGAGACTGTGTCAGTATTGTACCTTATACAGACAGGAGAGTTCCACAATGTGACTGTGTCAGTATTGTACAATATACAGACAGGAGAGTTCCACAATGTGACTGTGCCAGTATTGTACAATATACAGACAGGAGAGTTCCACAATGTGACTGTGTCAGTATTGTACAATATACAGACAGGAGAGTTCCACAATGTGACTGTGTCAGTATTGTACAATATACAGACAGGAGAGTTCCACAATGTGACTGTGCCATTATTGTACAATGAACAGACAGGAGAGTTCCATAATGTGACTGTGCCAGTATTGTACAATGAACAGACAGGAGAGTTCCACAATGTGACTGTGTCATTATTGTACAATATACAGACAGGAGAGTTCCACAATGTGACTGTGCCATTATTGTACAATGAACAGACAGGAGAGTTCCACAATGTGACTGTGCCAGTATTGTACAATGAACAGACAGGAGAGTTCCACAATGTGACTGTGCCAGTATTGTACAATGAACAGACAGGAGAGTTCCACAATATGACTGTGCCATTATTGTTCAATGAACAGACAGGAGAGTTCCACAATGTGACTGTGTCAGTATTGTACAATATGCAGACAGGAGAGTTCCACACTGAGACTGTGTCAGTATTGTACAATATACAGACAGGAGAGTTCCACATTGTGACTGTGTCAGTATTGTACAATATACAGACAGGAGAGTTCCACAATGTGACTGTGCCATTATTGTACAATGAACAGACAGGAGAGTTCCACAATGTGACTGTGCCAGTATTGTACAATGAACAGACAGGAGAGTTCCACAATGTGACTGTGCCAGTATTGTACAATGAACAGACAGGAGAGTTCCACAATATGACTGTGCCATTATTGTACAATGAACAGACAGGAGAGTTCCACAATGTGACTGTGTCAGTATTGTACAATGAACAGACAGGAGAGTTCCACAATGTGACTGTGTCATTATTGTACAATATACAGACAGGAGAGTTCCACAATGTGACTGTGCCATTATTGTACAATGAACAGACAGGAGAGTTCCACAATGTGACTGTGCCAGTATTGTACAATGAACAGACAGGAGAGTTCCATAATGTGACTGTGCCAGTATTGTACAATGAACAGACAGGAGAGTTCCACAATATGACTGTGCCATTATTGTACAATGAACAGACAGGAGAGTTCCATAATGTGACTGTGCCAGTATTGTACAATGAACAGACAGGAGAGTTCCACAATGTGACTGTGTCATTATTGTACAATATACAGACAGGAGAGTTCCACAATGTGACTGTGCCATTATTGTACAATGAACAGACAGGAGAGTTCCACAATGTGACTGTGCCAGTATTGTACAATGAACAGACAGGAGAGTTCCACAATGTGACTGTGCCAGTATTGTACAATGAACAGACAGGAGAGTTCCACAATATGACTGTGCCATTATTGTACAATGAACAGAGAGGAGAGTTCCACTATATGACTGTGTCAGTATTGTACAATATGCAGACAGGAGAGTTCCACAATGTGACTGTGTCAGTATTGTACAATATACAGACAGGAGAGTTCCACACTGCGACTGTGTCAGTATTGTACAATATACAGACAGGAGAGTTCCACAATGTGACTGTGTCATTATTGTACAATATACAGACAGGAGAGTTCCACAATGTGACTGTGCCATTATTGTACAATGAACAGACAGGAGAGTTCCACAATGTGACTGTGCCAGTATTGTACAATGAACAGTCAGGAGAGTTCCACAATGTGACTGTGCCAGTATTGTACAATGAACAGACAGGAGAGTTCCACAATATGACTGTGCCATTATTGTACAATGAACAGACAGGAGAGTTCCACAATGTGACTGTGTCATTATTGTACAATATACAGACAGGAGAGTTCCACACTGAGACTGTGTCAGTATTGTACAATATACAGACAGGAGAGTTCCACAATGTGACTGTGTCAGTATTGTACAATATACAGACAGGAGAGTTCCACAATGTGACTGTGCCAGTATTGTACAATGAACAGACAGGAGAGTTCCACAATGTGACTGTGTCAGTATTGTACAATGAACAGACAGGAGAGTTCCACAATATGACTGTGCCATTATTGTACAATGAACAGACAGGAGAGTTCCACAATGTGACTGTGTCAGTATTGTACAATATGCAGACAGGAGAGTTCCACACTGAGACTGTGTCAGTATTGTACAATATACAGACAGGAGAGTTCCACAATGTGACTGTGTCAGTATTGTACAATATACAGACAGGAGAGTTCCACAATGTGACTGTATCAGTATTGTACAATATACAGACAGGCGAGTTCCACAATGTGACTGTGTCAGTATTGTACAATGAACCGACAGGAGAGTTCCACAATGTCACTGTGCCATTATTGTACAATGAACAGACAGGAGAGTTCCATAATGTGACTGTGCCAGTATTGTACAATGAACAGACAGGAGAGTTCCATAATGTGACTGTGCCAGTATTGTACAATGAACAGACAGGAGAGTTCCACACTGAGACTGTGTCAGTATTGTACAATATACAGACAGGAGAGTTCCACAATGTGACTGTGTCAGTATTGTACAATGAACAGACAGGAGAGTTCCACAATGTGACTGTGCCATTATTGTACAATGAACAGACAGGAGAGTTCCATAATGTGACTGTGCCAGTATTGTACAATGAACAGACAGGAGAGTTCCACAATGTGACTGTGTCATTATTGTACAATATACAGACAGGAGAGTTCCACAATGTGACTGTGCCATTATTGTACAATGAACAGACAGGAGAGTTCCACAATGAGACTGTGCCAGTATTGTACAATGAACAGACAGGAGAGTTCCACAATGTGACTGTGTCAGTATTGTACAATGAACAGACAGGAGAGTTCCACAATGTGACTGTGTCAGTATTGTACAATGAACAGACAGGAGAGTTCCACAATGTGACTGTGTCAGTATTGTACAATGAACAGACAGGAGAGTTCCAAAATATGACTGTGCCATTATTGTACAATGAACAGACAGGAGAGTTCCACAATATGACTGTGCCATTATTGTACAATGAACAGACAGGAGAGTTCCACAATGTGACTGTGTCAGTATTGTACAATATGCAGACAGGAGAGTTCCACACTGAGACTGTGTCAGTATTGTACAATGAACAGACAGGAGAGTTCCAAAATATGACTGTGCCATTATTGTACAATGAACAGACAGGAGAGTTCCACAATATGACTGTGCCATTATTGTACAATGAACAGACAGGAGAGTTCCACAATGTGACTGTGTCAGTATTGTACAATATGCAGACAGGAGAGTTCCACACTGAGACTGTGTCAGTATTGTACAATGAACAGACAGGAGAGTTCCAAAATATGACTGTGCCATTATTGTACAATGAACAGACAGGAGAGTTCCACAATATGACTGTGCCATTATTGTACAATGAACAGACAGGAGAGTTCCACAATGTGACTGTGTCAGTATTGTACAATATACAGACAGGAGAGTTCCACAATGTGACTGTGTCAGTATTGTACAATATGCAGACAGGAGAGTTCCACACTGAGACTGTGTCAGTATTGTACAATATACAGACAGGAGAGTTCCACATTGTGACTGTGTCAGTATTGTACAATATACAGACAGGAGAGTTCCACAATGTGACTGTGCCGGTATTGTACAATATACAGGCAGGAGAGTTCCACAATGTGACTGTGCCATTATTGTACAATGAACAGACAGGAGAGTTCCACAATGTGACTGTGCCAGTATTGTACAATGAACAGACTGGAGAGTTCCACAATGTGACTGTGCCATTATTGTACAATGAACAGACAGGAGAGTTCCACAATGTGACTGTGCCAGTATTGTACAATGAACAGACTGGAGAGTTCCACAATGTGATTGTGCCATTATTGTACAATGAACAGACAGGAGAGTTCCACAATGTGACTGTGCCAGTATTGTACAATATGCAGACAGGAGAGTTCCACACTGAGACTGTGTCAGTATTGTACAATATACAGACAGGAGAGTTCCACAATGTGACTGTGTCAGTATTGTACAATATACAGACAGGAGAGTTCCACAATGTGACTGTGTCAGTATTGTACAATATACAGACAGGAGAGTTCCACAATGTGACTGTGCCATTATTGTACAATGAACAGACAGGAGAGTTCCATAATGTGACTGTGCCAGTATTGTACAATGAACAGACAGGAGAGTTCCACAATGTGACTGTGTCATTATTGTACAATATACAGACAGGAGAGTTCCACAATGTGACTGTGCCATTATTGTACAATGAACAGACAGGAGAGTTCCACAATGTGACTGTGCCAGTATTGTACAATGAACAGACAGGAGAGTTCCACAATGTTCCTGTGTCAGTATTGTACAATATACAGACAGGAGAGTTCCACAATATGACTGTGCCATTATTGTACAATGAACAGACAGGAGAGTTCCACAATGTGACTGTGTCAGTATTGTACAATATGCAGACAGGAGAGTTCCACACTGAGACTGTGTCAGTATTGTACAATATACAGACAGGAGAGTTCCACAATGTGACTGTGTCAGTATTGTACAATATACAGACAGGAGAGTTCCACAATGTGACTGTGTCAGTATTGTACAATATACAGACAGGCGAGTTCCACAATGTGACTGTGTCAGTATTGTACAATGAACAGACAGGAGAGTTCCACAATGTGACTGTGCCATTATTGTACAATGAACAGACAGGAGAGTTCCATAATGTGACTGTGCCAGTATTGTACAATGAACAGACAGGAGAGTTCCATAATGTGACTGTGCCAGTATTGTACAATGAACAGACAGGAGAGTTCCACACTGAGACTGTGTCAGTATTGTACAATATACAGACAGGAGAGTTCCACAATGTGGCTGTGCCAGTATTGTACAATATACAGACAGGAGAGTTCCACAATGTTACTGTGTCATTATTGTACAATATACAGACAGGAGAGTTCCACAATGTGACTGTGTCAGTATTGTACAATATACAGACAGTAGAGTTCCACAATGTGACTGTGTCAATATTGCACAATATACAGACAGTAGAGTTCCACAATGTGACTGTGTCAGTATTGTAAAATATACAGACAGGAGAGTTCCACAATGTTACTGTGTCAGTATTGTACAATATACAGACAGGAGAGTTCCACAATGTGACTGTGTCAGTATTGTACAATGAACAGACAGGAGAGTTCCACAATGTGACTGTGTCAGTATTGTACAATATACAGACAGTAGAGTTCCACAATGTGACTGTGTCAATATTGCACAATATACAGACAGGAGAGTTCCACAATGTGACTGTGTCAGTATTGTACATTATACAGACAGGAGAGTTCCACAATGTTACTGTGCCAGTATTGTACAATATACAGACAGGAGAGTTCCACAATGTGACTGTGCCAGTATTGTACAATGAACAGACAGGAGAGTTCCACAATGTGACTGTGTCAATATTGTACAATATACAGACAGGAGAGTTCCACAATGTGACTGTGTCATTATTGTACAATATACAGACAGGAGAGTTCCACAATGTCACTGTGCCAGTATTGTACAATGAACAGACAGGAGAGTTCCACAATGTGACTGTGCCAGTATTGTTCAATATACAGACAGGAGAGTTCCACAATGTGACTGTGCCAGTATTGTACAATGAACAGACAGGAGAGTTCCACAATGTGACTGTGTCAGTATTGTACAATATACAGACAGGAGAGTTCCACAATGTGACTGTGCCAGTATTGTACAATGAACAGACAGGAGAGTTCCACAATGTGACAGTGCCAGTATTGTACAATGAACAGACAGGAGAGTTCCACAATGTGACTGTGTCAGTATTGTACAATATAGAGACAGGACAGTCTCACAATGTGACTGTGTCAGTATTGTACAATGAACAGACAGGAGAGTTCCACAATGTGACAGTGCCATTATTGTACAATATACAGACAGGCGAGTTCCACAATGTGGCTGTGCCAGTATTGTACAATATACAGACAGGAGAGTTCCACAATGTGACTGTGCCAGTTTTGTACAATATACAGACAGGAGAGTTCCACAATGTGACTGTGCCAGTATTGTACAATATACAGACAGGAGAGTTCCACAATGTGACTGTGCCAGTATTGTACAATATACAGACAGGAGAGTTCCACAATGTGACTGTGTCAGTATTGTACAATATACAGACAGGAGAGTTCCACAATGTGACTGTGTCAATATTGCACAATATACAGACAGGAGAGTTCCACAATGTGACTGTGTCAGTATTGTACAATATACAGACAGGAGAGTTCCACAATGTGACTGTGCCAGTATTGTACAATGAACAGACAGGAGAGTTCCACAATGTGACTGTGTCAGTATTGTACAATGAACAGACAGGAGAGTTCCACAATGTGACTGTGTCAGTATTGTACAATATACAGACAGGAGTGTTCCACAATGTGACTGTGCCAGTATTGTACAATGAACAGACAGGAGAGTTCCACAATGTCACTGTGTCAGTATTGTACAATATACAGACAGGAGAGTTCCACAATGTGACTGTGTCAGTATTGTACAATATACAGACAGGAGAGTTCCACAATGTGACTGTGTCAGTATTGTACAATATACAGACAGGAGAGTTCCACAATGTGACTGTGTCAGTATTGTACAATATACAGACAGGAGAGTTCCACAATGTGACTGTGTCAGTATTGTACAATATACAGACAGGAGAGTTCCACAATGTGACTGTGCCAGTATTGTACAATGAACAGACAGGAGAGTTCCACAATGTCACTGTGTCAGTATTGTACAATATACAGACAGGAGAGTTCCACAATGTGACTGTGTCAGTATTGTACAATATACAGACAGGAGAGTTCCAGAATGTCACTGTGTCAGTATTGTACAATATACAGACAGGAGAGTTCCACAATGTGACTGTGCCAGTATTGTACAATGAACAGACAGGAGAGTTCCACAATGTGACTGTGTCAGTATTGTACAATATACAGACAGGAGTGTTCCACAATGTGACTGTGCCAGTATTGTACAATGAACAGACAGGAGAGTTCCACAATGTGACTGTGTCAGTATTGTACCTTATACAGACAGGAGAGTTCCACAATGTGACTGTGTCAGTATTGTACAATATACAGACAGGAGAGTTCCACAATGTGACTGTGTCAGTATTGTACAATATACAGACAGGAGAGTTCCACAATGTGACTGTGCCATTATTGTACAATGAACAGACAGGAGAGTTCCATAATGTGACTGTGCCAGTATTGTACAATGAACAGACAGGAGAGTTCCACAATGTGACTGTGTCATTATTGTACAATATACAGACAGGAGAGTTCCACAATGTGACTGTGCCATTATTGTACAATGAACAGACAGGAGAGTTCCACAATGTGACTGTGCCAGTATTGTACAATGAACAGACAGGAGAGTTCCACAATGTGACTGTGCCAGTATTGTACAATGAACAGACAGGAGAGTTCCACAATATGACTGTGCCATTATTGTACAATGAACAGACAGGAGAGTTCCACAATGTGACTGTGTCAGTATTGTACAATATGCAGACAGGAGAGTTCCACACTGAGACTGTGTCAGTATTGTACAATATACAGACAGGAGAGTTCCACAATGTGACTGTGTCAGTATTGTACAATATACAGACAGGAGAGTTCCACAATGTGACTGTGCCATTATTGTACAATGAACAGACAGGAGAGTTCCACAATGTGACTGTGCCAGTATTGTACAATGAACAGACAGGAGAGTTCCACAATGTGACTGTGCCATTATTGTACAATGAACAGACAGGAGAGTTCCACAATGTGACTGTGTCAGTATTGTACAATGAACAGACAGGAGAGTTCCACATTGTGACTGTGTCAGTATTGTACAATATACAGACAGGAGAGTTCCACAATGTGACTGTGCCAGTATTGTACAATGAACAGACAGGAGAGTTCCACAATATGACTGTGCCATTATTGTACAATGAACAGACAGGAGAGTTCCACAATGTGACTGTGCCAGTATTGTACAATGAACAGACAGGAGAGTTCCACAATATGACTGTGCCATTATTGTACAATGAACAGACAGGAGAGTTCCACAATGTGACTGTGTCAGTATTGTACAATGAACAGACAGGAGAGTTCCACAATGTGACTGTGTCATTATTGTACAATATACAGACAGGAGAGTTCCACAATGTGACTGTGCCATTATTGTACAATGAACAGACAGGAGAGTTCCACAATGTGACTGTGCCAGTATTGTACAATGAACAGACAGGAGAGTTCCATAATGTGACTGTGCCAGTATTGTACAATGAACAGACAGGAGAGTTCCACAATATGACTGTGCCATTATTGTACAATGAACAGACAGGAGAGTTCCATAATGTGACTGTGCCAGTATTGTACAATGAACAGACAGGAGAGTTCCACAATGTGACTGTGTCATTATTGTACAATATACAGACAGGAGAGTTCCACAATGTGACTGTGCCATTATTGTACAATGAACAGACAGGAGAGTTCCACAATGTGACTGTGCCAGTATTGTACAATGAACAGACAGGAGAGTTCCACAATGTGACTGTGCCAGTATTGTACAATGAACAGACAGGAGAGTTCCACAATATGACTGTGCCATTATTGTACAATGAACAGAGAGGAGAGTTCCACTATATGACTGTGTCAGTATTGTACAATATGCAGACAGGAGAGTTCCACACTGCGACTGTGTCAGTATTGTACAATATACAGACAGGAGAGTTCCACAATGTGACTGTGTCATTATTGTACAATATACAGACAGGAGAGTTCCACAATGTGACTGTGCCAGTATTGTACAATGAACAGACAGGAGAGTTCCACAATATGACTGTGCCATTATTATACAATGAACAGACAGGAGAGTTCCACAATGTGACTGTGTCAGTATTGTACAATATGCAGACAGGAGAGTTCCACACTGAGACTGTGTCAGTATTGTACAATATACAGACAGGAGAGTTCCACAATGTGACTGTGCCATTATTGTACAATGAACAGACAGGAGAGTTCCATAATGTGACTGTGCCAGTATTGTACAATGAACAGACAGGAGAGTTCCATAATGTGACTGTGTCATTATTGTACAATGAACAGACAGGAGAGTTCCACACTGAGACTGTGTCAGTATTGTACAATATACAGACAGGAGAGTTCCACAATGTGACTGTGTCAGTATTGTACAATGAACAGACAGGAGAGTTCCACAATGTGACTGTGTCAGTATTGTACAATATACAGACAGGAGTGTTCCACAATGTGACTGTGCCAGTATTGTACAATGAACAGACAGGAGAGTTCCACAATGTCACTGTGTCAGTATTGTACAATATACAGACAGGAGAGTTCCACAATGTGACTGTGTCAGTATTGTACAATATACAGACAGGAGAGTTCCACAATGTGACTGTGTCAGTATTGTACAATATACAGACAGGAGAGTTCCACAATGTGACTGTGTCAGTATTGTACAATATACAGACAGGAGAGTTCCACAATGTGACTGTGTCAGTATTGTACAATATACAGACAGGAGAGTTCCACAATGTGACTGTGCCAGTATTGTACAATGAACAGACAGGAGAGTTCCACAATGTCACTGTGTCAGTATTGTACAATATACAGACAGGAGAGTTCCACAATGTGACTGTGTCAGTATTGTACAATATACAGACAGGAGAGTTCCACAATGTCACTGTGTCAGTATTGTACAATATACAGACAGGAGAGTTCCACAATGTGACTGTGCCAGTATTGTACAATGAACAGACAGGAGAGTTCCACAATGTGACTGTGTCAGTATTGTACAATATAGAGACAGGAGTGTTCCACAATGTGACTGTGCCAGTATTGTACAATGAACAGACAGGAGAGTTCCACAATGTGACTGTGTCAGTATTGTACCTTATACAGACAGGAGAGTTCCACAATGTGACTGTGTCAGTATTGTACAATATACAGACAGGAGAGTTCCACAATGTGACTGTGTCAGTATTGTACAATATACAGACAGGAGAGTTCCACAATGTGACTGTGCCATTATTGTACAATGAACAGACAGGAGAGTTCCATAATGTGACTGTGCCAGTATTGTACAATGAACAGACAGGAGAGTTCCACAATGTGACTGTGTCATTATTGTACAATATACAGACAGGAGAGTTCCACAATGTGACTGTGCCATTATTGTACAATGAACAGACAGGAGAGTTCCACAATGTGACTGTGCCAGTATTGTACAATGAACAGACAGGAGAGTTCCACAATGTGACTGTGCCAGTATTGTACAATGAACAGACAGGAGAGTTCCACAATATGACTGTGCCATTATTGTACAATGAACAGACAGGAGAGTTCCACAATGTGACTGTGTCAGTATTGTACAATATACAGACAGGAGAGTTCCACAATGTGACTGTGTCAGTATTGTACAATATACAGACAGGAGAGTTCCACAATGTGACTGTGTCAGTATTGTACAATATACAGACAGGAGAGTTCCACAATGTGACTGTGCCAGTATTGTACAATGAACAGACAGGAGAGTTCCACAATGTCACTGTGTCAGTATTGTACAATATACAGACAGGAGAGTTCCACAATGTGACTGTGTCAGTATTGTACAATATACAGACAGGAGAGTTCCACAATGTCACTGTGTCAGTATTGTACAATATACAGACAGGAGAGTTCCACAATGTGACTGTGCCAGTATTGTACAATGAACAGACAGGAGAGTTCCACAATGTGACTGTGTCAGTATTGTACAATATACAGACAGGAGTGTTCCACAATGTGACTGTGCCAGTATTGTACAATGAACAGACAGGAGAGTTCCACAATGTGACTGTGTCAGTATTGTACCTTATACAGACAGGAGAGTTCCACAATGTGACTGTGTCAGTATTGTACAATATACAGACAGGAGAGTTCCACAATGTGACTGTGTCAGTATTGTACAATATACAGACAGGAGAGTTCCACAATGTGACTGTGCCATTATTGTACAATGAACAGACAGGAGAGTTCCATAATGTGACTGTGCCAGTATTGTACAATGAACAGACAGGAGAGTTCCACAATGTGACTGTGTCATTATTGTACAATATACAGACAGGAGAGTTCCACAATGTGACTGTGCCATTATTGTACAATGAACAGACAGGAGAGTTCCACAATGTGACTGTGCCAGTATTGTACAATGAACAGACAGGAGAGTTCCACAATGTGACTGTGCCAGTATTGTACAATGAACAGACAGGAGAGTTCCACAATATGACTGTGCCATTATTGTACAATGAACAGACAGGAGAGTTCCACAATGTGACTGTGTCAGTATTGTACAATATGCAGACAGGAGAGTTCCACACTGAGACTGTGTCAGTATTGTACAATATACAGACAGGAGAGTTCCACAATGTGACTGTGTCAGTATTGTACAATATACAGACAGGAGAGTTCCACAATGTGACTGTGCCATTATTGTACAATGAACAGACAGGAGAGTTCCACAATGTGACTGTGCCAGTATTGTACAATGAACAGACAGGAGAGTTCCACAATGTGACTGTGCCATTATTGTACAATGAACAGACAGGAGAGTTCCACAATGTGACTGTGTCAGTATTGTACAAT
This sequence comes from Chiloscyllium plagiosum, assembly GCF_037043375.1. Taxonomy (NCBI): domain Eukaryota; kingdom Metazoa; phylum Chordata; class Chondrichthyes; order Orectolobiformes; family Hemiscylliidae; genus Chiloscyllium; species Chiloscyllium plagiosum. Next base: position 159,506,434 of record NW_028270141.1, read on the forward strand.
GAACAGACAGGAGAGTTCCACATTGTGACTGTGTCAGTATTGTACAATATACAGACAGGAGAGTTCCACAATGTGACTGTGCCAGTATTGTACAATGAACAGACAGGAGAGTTCCACAATATGACTGTGCCATTATTGTACAATGAACAGACAGGAGAGTTCCACAATGTGACTGTGCCAGTATTGTACAATGAACAGACAGGAGAGTTCCACAATATGACTGTGCCATTATTGTACAATGAACAGACAGGAGAGTTCCACAATGTGACTGTGTCAGTATTGTACAATGAACAGACAGGAGAGTTCCACAATGTGACTGTGTCATTATTGTACAATATACAGACAGGAGAGTTCCACAATGTGACTGTGCCATTATTGTACAATGAACAGACAGGAGAGTTCCACAATGTGACTGTGCCAGTATTGTACAATGAACAGACAGGAGAGTTCCATAATGTGACTGTGCCAGTATTGTACAATGAACAGACAGGAGAGTTCCACAATATGACTGTGCCATTATTGTACAATGAACAGACAGGAGAGTTCCATAATGTGACTGTGCCAGTATTGTACAATGAACAGACAGGAGAGTTCCACAATGTGACTGTGTCATTATTGTACAATATACAGACAGGAGAGTTCCACAATGTGACTGTGCCATTATTGTACAATGAACAGACAGGAGAGTTCCACAATGTGACTGTGCCAGTATTGTACAATGAACAGACAGGAGAGTTCCACAATGTGACTGTGCCAGTATTGTACAATGAACAGACAGGAGAGTTCCACAATATGACTGTGCCATTATTGTACAATGAACAGAGAGGAGAGTTCCACTATATGACTGTGTCAGTATTGTACAATATGCAGACAGGAGAGTTCCACACTGCGACTGTGTCAGTATTGTACAATATACAGACAGGAGAGTTCCACAATGTGACTGTGTCATTATTGTACAATATACAGACAGGAGAGTTCCACAATGTGACTGTGCCAGTATTGTACAATGAACAGACAGGAGAGTTCCACAATATGACTGTGCCATTATTATACAATGAACAGACAGGAGAGTTCCACAATGTGACTGTGTCAGTATTGTACAATATGCAGACAGGAGAGTTCCACACTGAGACTGTGTCAGTATTGTACAATATACAGACAGGAGAGTTCCACAATGTGACTGTGCCATTATTGTACAATGAACAGACAGGAGAGTTCCATAATGTGACTGTGCCAGTATTGTACAATGAACAGACAGGAGAGTTCCATAATGTGACTGTGTCATTATTGTACAATGAACAGACAGGAGAGTTCCACACTGAGACTGTGTCAGTATTGTACAATATACAGACAGGAGAGTTCCACAATGTGACTGTGTCAGTATTGTACAATGAACAGACAGGAGAGTTCCACAATGTGACTGTGTCAGTATTGTACAATATACAGACAGGAGTGTTCCACAATGTGACTGTGCCAGTATTGTACAATGAACAGACAGGAGAGTTCCACAATGTCACTGTGTCAGTATTGTACAATATACAGACAGGAGAGTTCCACAATGTGACTGTGTCAGTATTGTACAATATACAGACAGGAGAGTTCCACAATGTGACTGTGTCAGTATTGTACAATATACAGACAGGAGAGTTCCACAATGTGACTGTGTCAGTATTGTACAATATACAGACAGGAGAGTTCCACAATGTGACTGTGTCAGTATTGTACAATATACAGACAGGAGAGTTCCACAATGTGACTGTGCCAGTATTGTACAATGAACAGACAGGAGAGTTCCACAATGTCACTGTGTCAGTATTGTACAATATACAGACAGGAGAGTTCCACAATGTGACTGTGTCAGTATTGTACAATATACAGACAGGAGAGTTCCACAATGTCACTGTGTCAGTATTGTACAATATACAGACAGGAGAGTTCCACAATGTGACTGTGCCAGTATTGTACAATGAACAGACAGGAGAGTTCCACAATGTGACTGTGTCAGTATTGTACAATATACAGACAGGAGTGTTCCACAATGTGACTGTGCCAGTATTGTACAATGAACAGACAGGAGAGTTCCACAATGTGACTGTGTCAGTATTGTACCTTATACAGACAGGAGAGTTCCACAATGTGACTGTGTCAGTATTGTACAATATACAGACAGGAGAGTTCCACAATGTGACTGTGTCAGTATTGTACAATATACAGACAGGAGAGTTCCACAATGTGACTGTGCCATTATTGTACAATGAACAGACAGGAGAGTTCCATAATGTGACTGTGCCAGTATTGTACAATGAACAGACAGGAGAGTTCCACAATGTGACTGTGTCATTATTGTACAATATACAGACAGGAGAGTTCCACAATGTGACTGTGCCATTATTGTACAATGAACAGACAGGAGAGTTCCACAATGTGACTGTGCCAGTATTGTACAATGAACAGACAGGAGAGTTCCACAATGTGACTGTGCCAGTATTGTACAATGAACAGACAGGAGAGTTCCACAATATGACTGTGCCATTATTGTACAATGAACAGACAGGAGAGTTCCACAATGTGACTGTGTCAGTATTGTACAATATGCAGACAGGAGAGTTCCACACTGAGACTGTGTCAGTATTGTACAATATACAGACAGGAGAGTTCCACATTGTGACTGTGTCAGTATTGTACAATATACAGACAGGAGAGTTCCACAATGTGACTGTGCCATTATTGTACAATGAACAGACAGGAGAGTTCCACAATGTGACTGTGCCAGTATTGTACAATGAACAGACAGGAGAGTTCCACAATGTGACTGTGCCAGTATTGTACAATGAACAGACAGGAGAGTTCCACAATATGACTGTGCCATTATTGTACAATGAACAGACAGGAGAGTTCCACAATGTGACTGTGTCAGTATTGTACAATGAACAGACAGGAGAGTTCCACAATGTGACTGTGTCATTATTGTACAATATACAGACAGGAGAGTTCCACAATGTGACTGTGCCATTATTGTACAATGAACAGACAGGAGAGTTCCACAATGTGACTGTGCCAGTATTGTACAATGAACAGACAGGAGAGTTCCATAATGTGACTGTGCCAGTATTGTACAATGAACAGACAGGAGAGTTCCACAATATGACTGTGCCATTATTGTACAATGAACAGACAGGAGAGTTCCATAATGTGACTGTGCCAGTATTGTACAATGAACAGACAGGAGAGTTCCACAATGTGACTGTGTCATTATTGTACAATATACAGACAGGAGAGTTCCACAATGTGACTGTGCCATTATTGTACAATGAACAGACAGGAGAGTTCCACAATGTGACTGTGCCAGTATTGTACAATGAACAGACAGGAGAGTTCCACAATGTGACTGTGCCAGTATTGTACAATGAACAGACAGGAGAGTTCCACAATATGACTGTGCCATTATTGTACAATGAACAGAGAGGAGAGTTCCACTATATGACTGTGTCAGTATTGTACAATATGCAGACAGGAGAGTTCCACACTGCGACTGTGTCAGTATTGTACAATATACAGACAGGAGAGTTCCACAATGTGACTGTGTCATTATTGTACAATATACAGACAGGAGAGTTCCACAATGTGACTGTGCCATTATTGTACAATGAACAGACAGGAGAGTTCCACAATGTGACTGTGCCAGTATTGTACAATGAACAGTCAAGAGAGTTCCACAATGTGACTGTGCCAGTATTGTACAATGAACAGACAGGAGAGTTCCACAATATGACTGTGCCATTATTATACAATGAACAGACAGGAGAGTTCCACAATGTGACTGTGTCAGTATTGTACAATATGCAGACAGGAGAGTTCCACACTGAGACTGTGTCAGTATTGTACAATATACAGACAGGAGAGTTCCACAATGTGACTGTGCCATTATTGTACAATGAACAGACAGGAGAGTTCCATAATGTGACTGTGCCAGTATTGTACAATGAACAGACAGGAGAGTTCCATAATGTGACTGTGTCATTATTGTACAATGAACAGACAGGAGAGTTCCACACTGAGACTGTGTCAGTATTGTACAATATACAGACAGGAGAGTTCCACAATGTGACTGTGCCAGTACTGTACAATGAACAGACAGGAGAGTTCCACAATGTCACTGTGCCATTATTGTACAATGAACAGACAGGAGAGTTCCATAATGTGACTGTGCCAGTATTGTACAATGAACAGACAGGAGAGTTCCATAATGTGACTGTGCCAGTATTGTACAATGAACAGACAGGAGAGTTCCACACTGAGACTGTGTCAGTATTGTACAATATACAGACAGGCGAGTTCCACAATGTGACTGTGTCAGTATTGTACAATGAACAGACAGGAGAGTTCCACAATGTCACTGTGCCATTATTGTACAATGAACAGACAGGAGAGTTCCATAATGTGACTGTGCCAGTATTGTACAATGAACAGACAGGAGAGTTCCATAATGTGACTGTGCCAGTATTGTACAATGAACAGACAGGAGAGTTCCACACTGAGACTGTGTCAGTATTGTACAATATACAGACAGGAGAGTTCCACAATGTGGCTGTGTCAGTATTGTACAATATACAGACAGGAGAGTTCCACACTGAGACTGTGTCAGTATTGTACAATATACAGACAGGAGAGTTCCACAATGTGACTGTGTCAGTATTGTACAATATACAGACAGGAGAGTTCCACAATGTGACTGTGCCATTATTGTACAATGAACAGACAGGAGAGTTCCACAATGTGACTGTGTCAGTATTGTACAATATACAGACAGGAGAGTTCCACAATGTGACTGTGTCAGTATTGTACAATGAACAGACAGGAGAGTTCCAAAATATGACTGTGCCATTATTGTACAATGAACAGACAGGAGAGTTCCACAATGTGACTGTGTCAGTATTGTACAATATACAGACAGGAGAGTTCCACAATGTGACTGTGCCATTATTGTACAATGAACAGACAGGAGAGTTCCACAATGTGACTGTGTCAGTATTGTACAATATACAGACAGGAGAGTTCCACAATGTGACTGTGCCGGTATTGTACAATGAACAGACAGGAGAGTTCCACAATGTGACTGTGTCAGTATTGTACAATATACAGACAGGAGAGTTCCACAATGTGACTGTGCCGGTATTGTACAATGAACAGACAGGAGAGTTCCACAATGTGACTGTGTCAGTATTGTACAATATACAGACAGGAGAGTTCCACAATGTGACTGTGCCATTATTGTACAATGAACAGACAGGAGAGTTCCACAATGTGACTGTGTCAGTATTGTACAATATACAGACAGGAGAGTTCCACAATGTGACTGTGTCATTATTGTACAATATACAGACAGGAGAGTTCCACAATGTGACTGTGCCATTATTGTACAATGAACAGACAGGAGAGTTCCACAATGTGACTGTGTCAGTATTGTACAATATACAGACAGGAGAGTTCCACAATGTGACTGTGTCAGTATTGTACAATGAACAGACAGGAGAGTTCCAAAATATGACTGTGCCATTATTGTACAATGAACAGACAGGAGAGTTCCACAATGTGACTGTGCCAGTATTGTACAATGAACAGACAGGAGAGTTCCACAATGTGACTGTGTCAGTATTGTACAATATACAGACAGGAGAGTTCCACAATGTGACTGTGCCAGTATTGTACAATATACAGACAGGAGAGTTCCACAATGTGACTGTGCCAGTATTGTACAATATGCAGACAGGAGAGTTCCACACTGAGACTGTGTCAGTATTGTACAATATACAGACAGGAGAGTTCCACAATGTGACTGTGTCAGTATTGTACAATGAACAGACAGGAGAGTTCCAAAATGTGACTGTGTCAGTATTGTACAATGAACAGACAGGAGAGTTCCACAATGTGACTGTGTCAGTATTGTACAATATACAGACAGGAGAGTTCCACAATGTGACTGTGTCAGTATTGTACAATGAACAGACAGGAGAGTTCCACAATGTGACTGTGTCAGTATTGTACAATATACAGACAGGAGAGTTCCACAATGTGACTGTGTCAGTATTGTACAATGAACAGACAGGAGAGTTCCAAAATATGACTGTGCCATTATTGTACAATGAACAGACAGGAGAGTTCCACAATGTGACTGTGCCAGTATTGTACAATGAACAGACAGGAGAGTTCCACAATGTGACTGTGTCAGTATTGTACAATATGCAGACAGGAGAGTTCCACACTGAGACTGTGTCAGTATTGTACAATATACAGACAGGAGAGTTCCACAATGTGACTGTGTCAGTATTGTACAATGAACATACAGGAGAGTTCCACAATGTGACTGTGTCAGTATTGTACAATGAACAGACAGGAGAGTTCCAAAATATGACTGTGCCTTTATTGTACAATGAACAGACAGGAGAGTTCCACAATATGACTGTGCCATTATTGTACAATGAACAGACAGGAGAGTTCCACAATGTGACTGTGTCAGTATTGTACAATATGCAGACAGGAGAGTTCCACACTGAGACTGTGTCAGTATTGTACAATATACAGACAGGAGAGTTCCACAATGTGACTGTGCCATTATTGTACAATGAACAGACAGGAGAGTTCCACAATGTGACTGTGCCAGTATTGTACAATGAACAGACTGGAGAGTTCCACAATGTGACTGTGCCAGTATTGTACAATGAACAGACAGGAGAGTTCCACAATATGACTGTGCCATTATTGTACAATGAACAGACAGGAGAGTTCCACAATGTGACTGTGTCAGTATTGTACAATGAACAGACAGGAGAGTTCCACAATGTGACTGTGTCATTATTGTACAATATACAGACAGGAGAGTTCCACAATGTGACTGTGCCATTATTGTACAATGAACAGACAGGAGAGTTCCACAATGTGACTGTGCCAGTATTGTACAATGAACAGACAGGAGAGTTCCATAATGTGACTGTGCCAGTATTGTACAATGAACAGACAGGAGAGTTCCACAATATGACTGTGCCATTATTGTACAATGAACAGACAGGAGAGTTCCATAATGTGACTGTGCCAGTATTGTACAATGAACAGACAGGAGAGTTCCACAATGTGACTGTGTCATTATTGTACAATATACAGACAGGAGAGTTCCACAATGTGACTGTGCCATTATTGTACAATGAACAGACAGGAGAGTTCCACAATGTGACTGTGCCAGTATTGTACAATGAACAGACTGGAGAGTTCCACAATGTGACTGTGCCAGTATTGTACAATGAACAGACAGGAGAGTTCCACAATATGACTGTGCCATTATTGTACAATGAACAGACAGGAGAGTTCCACAATGTGACTGTGTCAGTATTGTACAATGAACAGACAGGAGAGTTCCACAATGTGACTGTGTCATTATTGTACAATATACAGACAGGAGAGTTCCACAATGTGACTGTGCCATTATTGTACAATGAACAGACAGGAGAGTTCCACAATGTGGCTGTGCTAGTATTGTACAATGAACAGACAGGAGAGTTCCATAATGTGACTGTGCCAGTATTGTACAATGAACAGACAGGACAGTTCCACAATGTGACTGTGTCAGTATTGTACAATGAACAGACAGGAGAGTTCCACAATATGACTGTGCCATTATTGTACAATGAACAGACAGGAGAGTTCCATAATGTGACTGTGCCAGTATTGTACAATGAACAGACAGGAGAGTTCCACAATGTGACTGTGTCATTATTGTACAATATACAGACAGGAGAGTTCCACAATGTGACTGTGCCATTATTGTACAATGAACAGACAGGAGAGTTCCACAATGTGACTGTGCCAGTATTGTACAATGAACAGACAGGAGAGTTCCACAATGTGACTGTGCCAGTATTGTACAATGAACAGACAGGAGAGTTCCACAATATGACTGTGCCATTATTGTACAATGAACAGAGAGGAGAGTTCCACTATATGACTGTGTCAGTATTGTACAATATGCAGACAGGAGAGTTCCACTCTGAGACTGTGTCAGTATTGTACAATATACAGACAGGAGAGTTCCACAATGTGACTGTGTCATTATTGTACAATATACAGACAGGAGAGTTCCACAATGTGACTGTGCCATTATTGTAAAATGAACAGACAGGAGAGTTCCACAATGTGACTGTGCCAGTATTGTACAATGAACAGTCAGGAGAGTTCCACAATGTGACTGTGCCAGTATTGTACAATATACAGCCAGGAGATTTCCACAATGTGACTGTGTCATTATTGTACAATATACAGACAGGAGAGTTCCACAATGTGACTGTGCCATTATTGTACAATGAACAGACAGGAGAGTTCCACAATGTGACTGTGCCAGTATTGTACAATGAACACTCAGGAGAGTTCCACAATGTGACTGTGCCAGTATTGTACAATGAACAGACAGGAGAGTTCCACAATATGACTGTGCCATTATTGTACAATGAACAGACAGGAGAGTTCCACAATGTGACTGTGTCAGTATTGTACAATATACAGACAGGAGAGTTCCACAATGTGACTGTGTCAGTGTTGTACAATATACAGACAGGAGAGTTCCACAATGTGACTGTGCCAGTATTGTACAATGAACAGACAGGAGAGTTCCACAATGTGACTGTGCCAGTATTGTACAATGAACAGACAGGCGAGTTCCACAATGTGACTGTGCCAGTATTGTACAATGAACAGACAGGAGAGTTCCACAATATGACTGTGCCATTATTGTACAATGAACAGACAGGAGAGTTCCACAATGTGACTGTGTCAGTATTGTACAATATGCAGACAGGAGAGTTCCACACTGAGACTGTGTCAGTATTGTACAATATACAGACAGGAGAGTTCCACAATGTGACTGTGTCAGTATTGTACAATATACAGACAGGCGAGTTCCACAATGTGACTGTGTCAGTATTGTACAATGAACAGACAGGAGAGTTCCACAATGTGACTGTGCCATTATTGTACAATGAACAGACAGGAGAGTTCCATAATGTGACTGTGCCAGTATTGTACAATGAACAGACAGGAGAGTTCCATAATGTGACTGTGCCAGTATTGTACAATGAACAGACAGGAGAGTTCCACACTGAGACTGTGTCAGTATTGTACAATATACAGACAGGAGAGTTCCACAATGTGACTGTGTCAGTATTGTACAATGAACAGACAGGAGAGTTCCATAATGTGACTGTGCCAGTATTGTACAATGAACAGACAGGAGAGTTCCAAAATATGACTGTGCCATTATTGTACAATGAACAGACAGGAGAGTTCCACAATATGACTGTGCCATTATTGTACAATGAACAGACAGGAGAGTTCCACAATGTGACTGTGTCAGTATTGTACAATATGCAGACAGGAGAGTTCCACACTGAGACTGTGTCAGTATTGTACAATATACAGACAGGAGAGTTCCACAATGTGACTGTGCCATTATTGTACAATGAACAGACAGGAGAGTTCCACAATGTGACTGTGCCAGTATTGTACAATGAACAGACTGGAGAGTTCCACAATGTGACTGTGCCAGTATTGTACAATGAACAGACAGGAGAGTTCCACAATATGACTGTGCCATTATTGTACAATGAACAGACAGGAGAGTTCCACAATGTGACTGTGTCAGTATTGTACAATGAACAGACAGGAGAGTTCCACAATGTGACTGTGTCATTATTGTACAATATACAGACAGGAGAGTTCCACAATGTGACTGTGCCATTATTGTACAATGAACAGACAGGAGAGTTCCACAATGTGACTGTGCCAGTATTGTACAATGAACAGACATGAGAGTTCCATAATGTGACTGTGCCAGTATTGTACAATGAACAGACAGGAGAGTTCCACAATATGACTGTGCCATTATTGTACAATGAACAGACAGGAGAGTTCCATAATGTGACTGTGCCAGTATTGTACAATGAACAGACAGGAGAGTTCCACAATGTGACTGTGTCATTATTGTACAATATACAGACAGGAGAGTTCCACAATGTGACTGTGCCATTATTGTACAATGAACAGACAGGAGAGTTCCACAATGTGACTGTGCCAGTATTGTACAATGAACAGACTGGAGAGTTCCACAATGTGACTGTGCCAGTATTGTACAATGAACAGACAGGAGAGTTCCACAATATGACTGTGCCATTATTGTACAATGAACAGACAGGAGAGTTCCACAATGTGACTGTGTCAGTATTGTACAATGAACAGACAGGAGAGTTCCACAATGTGACTGTGTCATTATTGTACAATATACAGACAGGAGAGTTCCACAATGTGACTGTGCCATTATTGTACAATGAACAGACAGGAGAGTTCCACAATGTGACTGTGCTAGTATTGTACAATGAACAGACAGGAGAGTTCCATAATGTGACTGTGCCAGTATTGTACAATGAACAGACAGGACAGTTCCACAATGTGACTGTGTCAGTATTGTACAATGAACAGACAGGAGAGTTCCACAATATGACTGTGCCATTATTGTACAATGAACAGACAGGAGAGTTCCATAATGTGACTGTGCCAGTATTGTACAATGAACAGACAGGAGAGTTCCACAATGTGACTGTGTCATTATTGTACAATATACAGACAGGAGAGTTCCACAATGTGACTGTGCCATTATTGTACAATGAACAGACAGGAGAGTTCCACAATGTGACTGTGCCAGTATTGTACAATGAACAGACAGGAGAGTTCCACAATGTGACTGTGCCAGTATTGTACAATGAACAGACAGGAGAGTTCCACAATATGACTGTGCCATTATTGTACAATGAACAGAGAGGAGAGTTCCACTATATGACTGTGTCAGTATTGTACAATATGCAGACAGGAGAGTTCCACTCTGAGACTGTGTCAGTATTGTACAATATACAGACAGGAGAGTTCCACAATGTGACTGTGTCATTATTGTACAATATACAGACAGGAGAGTTCCACAATGTGACTGTGCCATTATTGTAAAATGAACAGACAGGAGAGTTCCACAATGTGACTGTGCCAGTATTGTACAATATACAGACAGGAGAGTTCCACAATGTGACTGTGCCAGTATTGTACAATATACAGACAGGAGATTTCCACAATGTGACTGTGTCATTATTGTACAATATACAGACAGGAGAGTTCTACAATGTGACTGTGCCATTATTGTACAATGAACAGACAGGAGAGTTCCACAATGAGACTGTGCCAGTATTGTACAATGAACAGTCAGGAGAGTTCCACAATGTGACTGTGCCAGTATTGTACAATGAACAGACAGGAGAGTTCCACAATATGACTGTGCCATTATTGTACAATGAACAGACAGGAGAGTTCCACAATGTGACTGTGTCAGTATTGTACAATATACAGACAGGAGAGTTCCACAATGTGACTGTGTCAGTGTTGTACAATATACAGACAGGAGAGTTCCACAATGTGACTGTGCCAGTATTGTACAATGAACAGACAGGAGAGTTCCACAATGTGACTGTGCCAGTATTGTACAATGAACAGACAGGAGAGTTCCACAATGTGACTGTGCCAGTATTGTACAATGAACAGACAGGAGAGTTCCACAATATGACTGTGCCATTATTGTACAATGAACAGACAGGAGAGTTCCACAATGTGACTGTGTCAGTATTGTACAATATGCAGACAGGAGAGTTCCACACTGAGACTGTGTCAGTATTGTACAATATACAGACAGGAGAGTTCCACAATGTGACTGTGTCAGTATTGTACAATATACAGACAGGCGAGTTCCACAATGTGACTGTGTCAGTATTGTACAATGAACAGACAGGAGAGTTCCACAATGTGACTGTGCCATTATTGTACAATGAACAGACAGGAGAGTTCCATAATGTGACTGTGCCAGTATTGTACAATGAACAGACAGGAGAGTTCCATAATGTGACTGTGCCAGTATTGTACAATGAACAGACAGGAGAGTTCCACACTGAGACTGTGTCAGTATTGTACAATATACAGACAGGAGAGTTCCACAATGTGACTGTGTCAGTATTGTACAATGAACAGACAGGAGAGTTCCATAATGTGACTGTGCCAGTATTGTACAATGAACAGACAGGAGAGTTCCACAATGTGACTGTGTCATTATTGTACAATATACAGACAGGAGAGTTCCACAATGTGACTGTGCCATTATTGAGCAATGAACAGACAGGAGAGTTCCACAATGTGACTGTGTCAGTATTGTACAATATACAGACAGGAGAGTTCCACAATGTGACTGTGTCAGTATTGTACAATGAACAGACAGGAGAGTTCCAAAATATGACTGTGCCATTATTGTACAATGAACAGACAGGAGAGTTCCACAATGTGACTGTGCCAGTATTGTACAATGAACAGACAGGAGAGTTCCAAAATATGACTGTGCCATTACTGTACAATGAACAGACAGGAGAGTTCCACAATGTGACTGTGCCAGTATTGTACAATGAACAGACAGGAGAGTTCCACAATGTGACTGTGTCAGTATTGTACAATGAACAGACAGGAGAGTTCCAAAATATGACTGTGCCATTATTGTACAATGAACAGACAGGAGAGTTCCACAATGTGACTGTGCCAGTATTGTACAATGAACAGACAGGAGAGTTCCACAATGGGACTGTGCCAGTATTGTACAATGAACAGACAGGAGAGTTCCACAATGTGACTGTGCCAGTAATGTACAATATAGAGACAGGACAGTCTCACAATGTGACTGTGCCAGTATTGTACAATGAACAGACAGTAGAGTTCCACAATGTGACTGTGCCAGTATTGTACAATGAACAGACAGGAGAGTTCCACAATGTGACTGTGCCATTATTGTACAATGAACAGACAGGAGAGTTCCACAATGTGACTGTGCCAGTATTGTACAATGAACAGACAGGAGAGTTCCACAATATGACTGTGTCAGTATTGTACAATGAACAGATAGGAGAGTTCCACAATGTGACTGTGCCAGTATTGTACAATATACAGACAGGCGAGTTCCACAATGTGGCTGTGCCAGTATTGTACAATATACAGACAGGAGAGTTCCACAATGTGACTGTGCCAGTATTGTACAATATACAGACAGGAGAGTTCCACAATGTGACTGTGCCAGTATTGTACAATATACAGACAGGAGAGTTCCACAATGTGATTGTGTCATTATTGTACAATATACAGACAGGAGAGATCCACAATGTGACTGTGCCAGTATTGTACAATATACAGACAGGAGAGTTCCACAATGTGATTGTGTCAGTATTGTACAATATACAGACAGGAGAGTTCCACAATGTGATTGTGTCATTATTGTAAAATATACAGACAGGAGAGTTCCACAATGTGACTGTGTCAGTATTGTACAATATACAGACAGGAGAGTTCCACAATGTGACTGTACCAGTATTGTACAATATACAGACAGGAGAGTCCCACAATGTGACTGTACCAGTATTGTACAATATACAGACAGGAGAGTTCCACAATGTGATTGTGTCAGTATTGTACAATATACAGACAGGAGAGTTCCACAATGTGACTGTACCAGTATTGTACAATATACAGACAGGAGAGTTCCACAATGTGATTGTGTCAGTATTGTACAATATACAGACAGGAGAGTTCCACAATGTGATTGTGTCAGTATTGTACAATATACAGACAGGAGAGTTCCACAATGTGACTGTGTCAGTATTGTAAAATATACAGACAGGAGAGTTCCACAATGTGACTGTGTCAGTATTGTAAAATATACAGACAGGAGAGTTCCACAATGTGACTGTGTCAGTATTGTACAATATACAGACAGGAGAGTTCCACAATGTGGCTGTGCCAGTATTGCACAATATACAGACAGGAGAGTCCCACAATGTGACTGTACCAGTATTGTACAATATACAGACAGGAGAGTTCCACAATGTGACTGTGCCAGTACTGTACAATGAACAGACAGGAGAGTTCCACAATGTGACTGTGCCAGTATTGTACAATGAACAGACAGGAGAGTTCCACAATGTGACTGTGTCAGTATTGTACAATGAACAGACAGGAGAGTTCAACAATGTGACTGTGCCAGTATTGTACAATATACAGACAGGAGAGTTCCACAATGTGATTGTGTCATTATTGTACAATATACAGACAGGAGAGTTCCACAATGTGACTGTGCCAGTATTGTACAATGAACAGACAGGAGAGTTCCACAATGTGACTGTGCCAGTATTGTACAATGAACAGACAGGAGAGTTCCACAATGTGACTGTGCCAGTATTGTACAATGAACAGACATGAGAGTTCCATAATGTGACTGTGCCAGTATTGTACAATGAACAGACAGGAGAGTTCCACAATATGACTGTGCCATTATTGTACAATGAACAGACAGGAGAGTTCCATAATGTGACTGTGCCAGTATTGTACAATGAACAGACAGGAGAGTTCCACAATGTGACTGTGTCATTATTGTACAATATACAGACAGGAGAGTTCCACAATGTGACTGTGCCATTATTGTACAATGAACAGACAGGAGAGTTCCACAATGTGACTGTGCCAGTATTGTACAATGAACAGACTGGAGAGTTCCACAATGTGACTGTGCCAGTATTGTACAATGAACAGACAGGAGAGTTCCACAATATGACTGTGCCATTATTGTACAATGAACAGACAGGAGAGTTCCACAATGTGACTGTGTCAGTATTGTACAATGAACAGACAGGAGAGTTCCACAATGTGACTGTGTCATTATTGTACAATATACAGACAGGAGAGTTCCACAATGTGACTGTGCCATTATTGTACAATGAACAGACAGGAGAGTTCCACAATGTGACTGTGCTAGTATTGTACAATGAACAGACAGGAGAGTTCCATAATGTGACTGTGCCAGTATTGTACAATGAACAGACAGGACAGTTCCACAATGTGACTGTGTCAGTATTGTACAATGAACAGACAGGAGAGTTCCACAATATGACTGTGCCATTATTGTACAATGAACAGACAGGAGAGTTCCATAATGTGACTGTGCCAGTATTGTACAATGAACAGACAGGAGAGTTCCACAATGTGACTGTGTCATTATTGTACAATATACAGACAGGAGAGTTCCACAATGTGACTGTGCCATTATTGTACAATGAACAGACAGGAGAGTTCCACAATGTGACTGTGCCAGTATTGTACAATGAACAGACAGGAGAGTTCCACAATGTGACTGTGCCAGTATTGTACAATGAACAGACAGGAGAGTTCCACAATATGACTGTGCCATTATTGTACAATGAACAGAGAGGAGAGTTCCACTATATGACTGTGTCAGTATTGTACAATATGCAGACAGGAGAGTTCCACTCTGAGACTGTGTCAGTATTGTACAATATACAGACAGGAGAGTTCCACAATGTGACTGTGTCATTATTGTACAATATACAGACAGGAGAGTTCCACAATGTGACTGTGCCATTATTGTAAAATGAACAGACAGGAGAGTTCCACAATGTGACTGTGCCAGTATTGTACAATATACAGACAGGAGAGTTCCACAATGTGACTGTGCCAGTATTGTACAATATACAGACAGGAGATTTCCACCATGTGACTGTGTCATTATTGTACAATATACAGACAGGAGAGTTCCACAATGTGACTGTGCCATTATTGTACAATGAACAGACAGGAGAGTTCCACAATGTGACTGTGCCAGTATTGTACAATGAACAGTCAGGAGAGTTCCACAATGTGACTGTGCCAGTATTGTACAATGAACAGACAGGAGAGTTCCACAATATGACTGTGCCATTATTGTACAATGAACAGACAGGAGAGTTCCACAATGTGACTGTGTCAGTATTGTACAATATACAGACAGGAGAGTTCCACAATGTGACTGTGTCAGTGTTGTACAATATACAGACAGGAGAGTTCCACAATGTGACTGTGCCAGTATTGTACAATGAACAGACAGGAGAGTTCCACAATGTGACTGTGCCAGTATTGTACAATGAACAGACAGGAGAGTTCCACAATGTGACTGTGCCAGTATTGTACAATGAACAGACAGGAGAGTTCCACAATATGACTGTGCCATCATTGTACAATGAACAGACAGGAGAGTTCCACAATGTGACTGTGTCAGTATTGTACAATATGCAGACAGGAGAGTTCCACACTGAGACTGTGTCAGTATTGTACAATATACAGACAGGAGAGTTCCACAATGTGACTGTGTCAGTATTGTACAATATACAGACAGGCGAGTTCCACAATGTGACTGTGTCAGTATTGTACAATGAACAGACAGGAGAGTTCCACAATGTGACTGTGCCATTATTGTACAATGAACAGACAGGAGAGTTCCATAATGTGACTGTGCCAGTATTGTACAATGAACAGACAGGAGAGTTCCATAATGTGACTGTGCCAGTATTGTACAATGAACAGACAGGAGAGTTCCACACTGAGACTGTGTCAGTATTGTACAATATACAGACAGGAGAGTTCCACAATGTGACTGTGTCAGTATTGTACAATGAACAGACAGGAGAGTTCCATAATGTGACTGTGCCAGTATTGTACAATGAACAGACAGGAGAGTTCCACAATGTGACTGTGTCATTATTGTACAATATACAGACAGGAGAGTTCCACAATGTGACTGTGCCATTATTGTACAATGAACAGACAGGAGAGTTCCACAATGTGACTGTGTCAGTATTGTACAATATACAGACAGGAGAGTTCCACAATGTGACTGTGTCAGTATTGTACAATGAACAGACAGGAGAGTTCCAAAATATGACTGTGCCATTATTGTACAATGAACAGACAGGAGAGTTCCACAATGTGACTGTGCCAGTATTGTACAATGAACAGACAGGAGAGTTCCAAAATATGACTGTGCCATTACTGTACAATGAACAGACAGGAGAGTTCCACAATGTGACTGTGCCAGTATTGTACAATGAACAGACAGGAGAGTTCCACAATGTGACTGTGTCAGTATTGTACAATGAACAGACAGGAGAGTTCCAAAATATGACTGTGCCATTATTGTACAATGAACAGACAGGAGAGTTCCACAATGTGACTGTGCCAGTATTGTACAATGAACAGACAGGAGAGTTCCACAATGGGACTGTGCCAGTATTGTACAATGAACAGACAGGAGAGTTCCACAATGTGACTGTGCCAGTAATGTACAATATAGAGACAGGACAGTCTCACAATGTGACTGTGCCAGTATTGTACA
The DNA here is from genome assembly GCF_037043375.1 of Chiloscyllium plagiosum. NCBI lineage: Eukaryota > Metazoa > Chordata > Chondrichthyes > Orectolobiformes > Hemiscylliidae > Chiloscyllium > Chiloscyllium plagiosum. Next base: position 159,523,760 of record NW_028270141.1, read on the forward strand.
ATGAACAGACAGTAGAGTTCCACAATGTGACTGTGCCAGTATTGTACAATGAACAGACAGGAGAGTTCCACAATGTGACTGTGCCATTATTGTACAATGAACAGACAGGAGAGTTCCACAATGTGACTGTGCCAGTATTGTACAATGAACAGACAGGAGAGTTCCACAATATGACTGTGTCAGTATTGTACAATGAACAGATAGGAGAGTTCCACAATGTGACTGTGCCAGTATTGTACAATATACAGACAGGCGAGTTCCACAATGTGGCTGTGCCAGTATTGTACAATATACAGACAGGAGAGTTCCACAATGTGACTGTGCCAGTATTGTACAATATACAGACAGGAGAGTTCCACAATGTGACTGTGCCAGTATTGTACAATATACAGACAGGAGAGTTCCACAATGTGATTGTGTCATTATTGTACAATATACAGACAGGAGAGATCCACAATGTGACTGTGCCAGTATTGTACAATATACAGACAGGAGAGTTCCACAATGTGATTGTGTCAGTATTGTACAATATACAGACAGGAGAGTTCCACAATGTGACTGTGTCAGTATTGTACAATATACAGACAGGAGAGTCCCACAATGTGACTGTGTCAGTATTGTACAATATACAGACAGGAGAGTTCCACAATGTGATTGTGTCATTATTGTAAAATATACAGACAGGAGAGTTCCACAATGTGACTGTGTCAGTATTGTACAATATACAGACAGGAGAGTTCCACAATGTGACTGTGCCAGTATTGTACAATGAACAGACAGGAGAGTCCCACAATGTGACTGTACCAGTATTGTACAATATACAGACAGGAGAGTTCCACAATGTGATTGTGTCAGTATTGTACAATATACAGACAGGAGAGTTCCACAATGTGACTGTACCAGTATTGTACAATATACAGACAGGAGAGTTCCACAATGTGATTGTGTCAGTATTGTACAATATACAGACAGGAGAGTTCCACAATGTGATTGTGTCAGTATTGTACAATATACAGACAGGAGAGTTCCACAATGTGACTGTGTCAGTATTGTAAAATATACAGACAGGAGAGTTCCACAATGTGACTGTGTCAGTATTGTAAAATATACAGACAGGAGAGTTCCACAATGTGACTGTGTCAGTATTGTACAATATACAGACAGGAGAGTTCCACAATGTGGCTGTGCCAGTATTGCACAATATACAGACAGGAGAGTCCCACAATGTGACTGTACCAGTATTGTACAATATACAGACAGGAGAGTTCCACAATGTGACTGTGCCAGTACTGTACAATGAACAGACAGGAGAGTTCCACAATGTGACTGTGCCAGTATTGTACAATGAACAGACAGGAGAGTTCCACAATGTGACTGTGTCAGTATTGTACAATGAACAGACAGGAGAGTTCAACAATGTGACTGTGCCAGTATTGTACAATATACAGACAGGAGAGTTCCACAATGTGATTGTGTCATTATTGTACAATATACAGACAGGAGAGTTCCACAATGTGACTGTGCCAGTATTGTACAATGAACAGACAGGAGAGTTCCACAATGTGACTGTGCCAGTATTGTACAATGAACAGACAGGAGAGTTCCACAATGTGACTGTGTCAGTATTGTACAATGAACAGACAGGAGAGTTCCACAATGTGACTGTGCCAGTAATGTACAATATAGAGACAGGACAGTCTCACAATGTGACTGTGTCAGTATTGTACAATGAACAGACAGGAGAGTTCCACAATGTGACTGTGCCAGTATTGTACAATATACAGACAGGAGAGTTCCACAATGTGACTGTGTCAGTATTGTACAATGAACAGACAGGAGAGTTCCACAATGTGACTGTGCCAGTATTGTACAATATACAGACAGGAGAGTTCCATAATGTGACTGTGTCAGTATTGTACAATGAACAGACAGGAGAGTTCCACAATGTGACTGTGTCAGTATTGTACAATGAACAGACAGGAGAGTTCCACAATGTGACTGTGCCAGTAATGTACAATATAGAGACAGGACAGTCTCACAATGTGACTGTGTCAGTATTGTACAATGAACAGACAGGAGAGTTCCACAATGTGACTGTGCCAGTATTGTACAATATACAGACAGGAGAGTTCCACAATGTGACTGTGTCAGTATTGTACAATGAACAGACAGGAGAGTTCCACAATGTGACTGTGTCAGTATTGTACAATGAACAGACAGGAGAGTTCCACAATGTGACTGTGTCAGTATTGTACAATGAACAGACAGGAGAGTTCCACAATGTGACTGTGCCAGTAATGTACAATATAGAGACAGGACAGTCTCACAATGTGACTGTGTCAGTATTGTACAATGAACAGACAGGAGAGTTCCACAATGTGACTGTGCCAGTATTGTACAATATACAGACAGGAGAGTTCCACAATGTGACTGTGTCAGTATTGTACAATATACAGACAGGAGAGTTCCACAATGTGACTGTGCCAGTATTGTACAATATACAGACAGGAGAGTTCCATAATGTGACTGTGTCAGTATTGTACAATGAACAGACAGGAGAGTTCCACAATGTGACTGTGTCAGTATTGTACAATGAACAGACAGGAGAGTTCCACAATGTGACTGTGCCAGTAATGTACAATATAGAGACAGGACAGTCTCACAATGTGACTGTGTCAGTATTGTACAATGAACAGACAGGAGAGTTCCACAATGTGACTGTGCCAGTATTGTACAATATACAGACAGGAGAGTTCCACAATGTGACTGTGTCAGTATTGTACAATGAACAGACAGGAGAGTTCCACAATGTGACTGTGTCAGTATTGTACAATGAACAGACAGGAGAGTTCCACAATGTGACTGTGCCAGTATTGTACAATATACAGACAGGAGAGTTCCATAATGTGACTGTGTCAGTATTGTACAATGAACAGACAGGAGAGTTCCACAATGTGACTGTGCCAGTATTGTACAATGAACAGACAGGAGAGTTCCACAATATGACTGTGTCAGTATTGTACAATGAACAGATAGGAGAGTTCCACAATGTGACTGTGCCAGTATTGTACAATATACAGACAGGCGAGTTCCACAATGTGGCTGTGCCAGTATTGTACAATATACAGACAGGAGAGTTCCACAATGTGACTGTGCCAGTATTGTACAATATACAGACAGGAGAGTTCCACAATGTGACTGTGCCAGTATTGTACAATATACAGACAGGAGAGTTCCACAATGTGATTGTGTCATTATTGTACAATATACAGACAGGAGAGTTCCACAATGTGACTGTGCCAGTATTGTACAATATACAGACAGGAGAGTTCCACAATGTGACTGTGTCAGTATTGTAAAATATACAGACAGGAGAGTTCCACTATGTGACTGTGTCAGTATTGTACAATATACAGACAGGAGAGTTCCACAATGTGACTGTGCCAGTATTGTACAATATACAGACAGGAGAGTTCCACAATGTGATTGTGTCAGTATTGTACAATATACAGACAGGAGAGTTCCACAATGTGACTGTGTCAGTATTGTACAATATACAGACAGGCGAGTTCCACAATGTGGCTGTGCCAGTATTGTACAATATACAGACAGGCGAGTTCCACAATGTGGCTGTGCCAGTATTGTACAATATACAGACAGGAGAGTTCCACAATGTGACTGTGCCAGTATTGTACAATATACAGACAGGAGAGTTCCACAATGTGACTGTGCCAGTATTGTACAATATACAGACAGGAGAGTTCCACAATGTGATTGTGTCATTATTGTACAATATACAGACAGGAGAGTTCCACAATGTGACTGTGTCAGTATTGTACAATATACAGACAGGAGAGTTCCACAATGTGACTGTGCCAGTATTGTACAATATACAGACAGGAGAGTTCCACAATGTGATTGTGTCAGTATTGTACAATATACAGACAGGAGAGTTCCACAATGTGACTGTGTCAGTATTGTACAATGAACAGACAGGAGAGTTCCACAATGTGACTGTACCAGTATTGTACAATATACAGACAGGAGAGTCCCACAATGTGACTGTACCAGTATTGTACAATATACAGACAGGAGAGTTCCACAATGTGATTGTGTCAGTATTGTACAATATACAGACAGGAGAGTTCCACAATGTGACTGTGCCAGTATTGTACAATATACAGACAGGAGAGTTCCACAATGTGATTGTGTCAGTATTGTACAATATACAGACAGGAGAGTTCCACAATGTGACTGTGCCAGTATTGTACAATATACAGACAGGAGAGTTCCACAATGTGATTGTGTCAGTATTGTACAATATACAGACAGGAGAGTTCCACAATGTGACTGTGTCAGTATTGTAAAATATACAGACAGGAGAGTTCCACAATGTGACTGTGTCAGTATTGTAAAATATACAGACAGGAGAGTTCCACAATGTGACTGTGTCAGTATTGTACAATATACAGACAGGAGAGTTCCACAATGTGGCTGTGCCAGTATTGCACAATATACAGACAGGAGAGTCCCACAATGTGACTGTACCAGTATTGTACAATATACAGACAGGAGAGTTCCACAATGTGACTGTGCCAGTACTGTACAATGAACAGACAGGAGAGTTCCACAATGTGACTGTGCCAGTATTGTACAATGAACAGACAGGAGAGTTCCACAATGTGACTGTGTCAGTATTGTACAATGAACAGACAGGAGAGTTCAACAATGTGACTGTGCCAGTATTGTACAATATACAGACAGGAGAGTTCCACAATGTGATTGTGTCATTATTGTACAATATACAGACAGGAGAGTTCCACAATGTGACTGTGCCAGTATTGTACAATGAACAGACAGGAGAGTTCCACAATGTGACTGTGCCAGTATTGTACAATGAACAGACAGGAGAGTTCCACAATGTGACTGTGTCAGTATTGTACAATGAACAGACAGGAGAGTTCCACAATGTGACTGTGCCAGTAATGTACAATATAGAGACAGGACAGTCTCACAATGTGACTGTGTCAGTATTGTACAATGAACAGACAGGAGAGTTCCACAATGTGACTGTGCCAGTATTGTACAATATACAGACAGGAGAGTTCCACAATGTGACTGTGTCAGTATTGTACAATGAACAGACAGGAGAGTTCCACAATGTGACTGTGCCAGTATTGTACAATATACAGACAGGAGAGTTCCATAATGTGACTGTGTCAGTATTGTACAATGAACAGACAGGAGAGTTCCACAATGTGACTGTGTCAGTATTGTACAATGAACAGACAGGAGAGTTCCACAATGTGACTGTGCCAGTAATGTACAATATAGAGACAGGACAGTCTCACAATGTGACTGTGTCAGTATTGTACAATGAACAGACAGGAGAGTTCCACAATGTGACTGTGCCAGTATTGTACAATGAACAGACAGGAGAGTTCCACAATGTGACTGTGCCAGTATTGTACAATGAACAGACAGGAGAGTTCCACAATGTGACTGTGCCATTATTGTACAATGAACAGACAGGAGAGTTCCACAATATGACTGTGCCATTATTGTACAATGAACAGACAGGAGAGTTCCACAATGTCACTGTGTCAGTATTGCACAATATACAGACAGGAGAGTCCCACAATGTGACTGTGCCTGTATTGTACAATATACAGACAGGAGAGTTCCACAATGTTACTGTGTCATTATTGTACAATAAACAGACAGGAGAGTTCCACAATGTTACTGTGTCAGTATTGTACAATATACAGACAGGAGAGTCCCACAATGTGACTGTGCCAGTATTGTACAATGAACAGACAGGAGAGTTCCACAATGTGGCTGTGCCAGTATTGTACAATATACAGACAGGAGAGTTCCACAATGTTACTGTGTCATTATTGTACAATATACAGACAGGAGAGTTCCACAATGTGACTGTGTCAATATTGCACAATATACAGACAGGAGAGTTCCACAATGTGACTGTGTCAGTATTGTACAATATACAGACAGGAGAGTTCCACAATGTGACTGTGCCAGTATTGTACAATGAACAGACAGGAGAGTTCCACAATGTGACTGTGCCAGTATTGTACAATATACAGACAGGAGAGTTCCACAATGTGACTGTGCCAGTATTGTACAATGAACAGACAGGAGAGTTCCAAAATAGGACTGTGCCATTATTGTACAATGAACAGACAGGAGAGTTCCACAATGTGACTGTGCCAGTATTGTACAATGAACAGACAGGAGAGTTCCAAAATATGACTGTGCCATTATTGTACAATGAACAGACAGGAGAGTTCCACAATGTGACTGTGCCAGTATTGTACAATGAACAGACAGGAGAGTTCCACAATGTGACTGTGCCAGTATTGTACAATGAACAGACAGGAGAGTTCCAAAATATGACTGTGCCATTATTGTACAATGAACAGACAGGAGAGTTCCACAATGTGACTGTGCCAGTATTGTACAATGAACAGACAGGAGAGTTCCACAATGTGACTGTGCCAGTATTGTACAATGAACAGACAGGAGAGTTCCACAATGTGACTGTGCCAGTAATGTACAATATAGAGACAGGACAGTCTCACAATGTGACTGTGCCAGTATTGTACAATGAACAGACAGGAGAGTTCCACAATGTGACTGTGCCAGTATTGTACAATGAACAGACAGGAGAGTTCCACAATGTGACTGTGCCATTATTGTACAATGAACAGACAGGAGAGTTCCACAATGTGACTGTGCCAGTATTGTACAATGAACAGACAGGAGAGTTCCACAATGTGACTGTGTCAGTATTGTACAATATACAGACAGGAGAGTTCCACAATGTGACTGTGTCAGTATTGTACAATATACAGACAGGAGAGTTCCACAATGTGACTGTGCCAGTATTGTACAATATACAGACAGGAGAGTTCCACAATGTGACTGTGCCAGTATTGTACAATATACAGACAGGAGAGTTCCACAATGTGATTGTGTCATTATTGTACAATATACAGACAGGAGAGTTCCACAATGTGGCTGTGCCAGTATTGTACAATATACAGACAGGAGAGTTCCACAATGTGACTGTGCCAATATTGTACAATATACAGACAGGAGAGTTCCACAATGTGACTGTGTCAGTATTGTACAATATACAGACAGGAGAGTTCCACAATGTGATTGTGTCATTATTGTACAATATACAGACAGGAGAGTTCCACAATGTGGCTGTGCCAGTATTGTACAATGAACAGACAGGAGAGTTCCACAATATGACTGTGCCATTATTGTACAATATACAGACAGGAGAGTTCCACAATGTGACTGTGCCAGTATTGTACAATGAACAGACAGGAGAGTTCCACAATATGACTGTGCCATTATTGTACAATGAACAGACAGGAGAGTTCCACAATGTGACTGTGTCAGTATTGTACAATATGCAGACAGGAGAGTTCCACTCTGAGACTGTGTCAGTATTGTACAATGAACAGACAGGAGATTTCCACAATGTGACTGTGTCATTATTGTACAATATACAGACAGGAGAGTTCCACAATGTGACTGTGCCAGTATTGTACAATATACAGACAGGAGAGTTCCACAATGTGACTGTGTCAGTATTGTACAATATACAGACAGGAGAGTTCCACAATGTGACTGTGTCAGTATTGTACAATATACAGACAGGAGAGTTCCACAATGTGACTGTGCCAGTATTGTACAATATACAGACAGGAGAGTTCCACAATGTGGCTGTGCCAGTATTGTACAATATACAGACAGGAGAGTTCCACAATGTGACTGTGTCAGTATTGTACAATATACAGACAGGAGAGTTCCACAATGTGACTGTGCCAGTATTGTACAATATACAGACAGGAGAGTTCCACACTGAGACTGTGTCAGTATTGTACAATATACAGACAGGAGAGTTCCACAATGTGACTGTGTCAGTATTGTACAATGAACAGACAGGAGAGTTCCACAATGTGACTGTGCCAGTATTGTACAATATACAGACAGGAGAGTTCCACAATGTGACTGTGCCAGTATTGTACAATATACAGACAGGAGAGTTCCACAATGTGGCTGTGCCAGTATTGTACAATATACAGACAGGAGAGTTCCACAATGTGACTGTGTCAGTATTGTACAATATACAGACAGGAGAGTTCCACAATGTGACTGTGCCAGTATTGTACAATATACAGACAGGAGAGTTCCACAATGTGGCTGTGCCAGTATTGTACAATATACAGACAGGAGAGTTCCACAATGTGACTGTGTCAGTATTGTACAATGAACAGACAGGAGAGTTCCACAATGTGACTGTGCCAGTATTGTACAATATACAGACAGGAGAGTTCCACAATGTGACTGTGCCAGTATTGTACAATATACAGACAGGAGAGTTCCACAATGTGGCTGTGCCAGTATTGTACAATATACAGACAGGAGAGTTCCACAATGTGACTGTGTCAGTATTGTACAATGAACAGACAGGAGAGTTCCACAATGTGACTGTGTCAGTATTGTACAATGAACAGACAGGAGAGTTCCACAATGTGACTGTGCCAGTATTGTACAATGAACAGACAGGAGAGTTCCACAATGTGACTGTGTCAGTATTGTACAATATACAGACAGGAGAGTTCCACAATGTGACTGTGCCAGTATTGTACAATATACAGACAGGAGAGTTCCACAATGTGACTGTGTCAGTATTGTACAATATACAGACAGGAGAGTTCCACAATGTGACTGTGCCAGTATTGTACAATATACAGACAGGAGAGTTCCACAATGTGACTGTGCCAGTATTGTACAATATACAGACAGGAGAGTTCCACAATGTGACTGTGCCATTATTGTACAATGAACAGACAGGAGAGTTCCACAATGTGACTGTGTCAGTATTGTACAATATACAGACAGGAGGGTTCCACAATGTGACTGTGCCAGTATTGTACAATATACAGACAGGAGAGTTCCACAATGTGACTGTGTCAGTATTGTACAATATACAGACAGGAGGGTTCCACAATGAGACTGTGTCAGTATTGTACAATATACAGACAGGAGAGTTCCACAATGTGACTGTGTCAGTATTGTACAATATACAGACAGGAGAGTTCCACAATGTGACTGTGCCAGTATTGTACAATGAACAGACAGGAGAGTTCCACAATGTGACTGTGTCAGTATTGTACAATGAACAGACAGGAGAGTTCCACAATGTGACTGTGCCAGTATTGTACAATGAACAGACAGGAGAGTTCCACAATGTGACTGTGTCAGTATTGTACAATATACAGACAGGAGAGTTCCACAATGTGACTGTGCCAGTATTGTACAATATACAGACAGGAGAGTTCCACAATGTAGCTGTGCCAGTATTGTACAATATACAGACAGGAGAGTTCCACAATGTGACTGTGCCAGTATTGTACAATATACAGACAGGAGAGTTCCACAATGTGACTGTGCCAGTATTGTACAATATACAGACAGGAGAGTTCCACAATGTGACTGTGCCAGTATTGTACAATGAACAGACAGGAGAGTTCCACAATGTGACTGTGTCAGTATTGTACAATATACAGACAGGAGAGTTCCACAATGTGACTGTGTCAGTATTGTACAATGAACAGACAGGAGAGTTCCACAATGTGACTGTGCCAGTATTGTACAATGAACAGACAGGAGAGTTCCACAATGTGACTGTGTCAGTATTGTACAATATACAGACAGGAGAGTTCCACAATGTGACTGTGTCAGTATTGTACAATGAACAGACAGGAGAGTTCCACAACGTGACTGTGCCAGTATTGTACAATATACAGACAGGAGAGTTCCACAATGTGACTGTGTCAGTATTGTACAATATACAGACAGGAGAGTTCCACAATGTGACTGTGTCAGTATTGTACAATGAACAGACAGGAGAGTTCCACAATGTGACTGTGTCAGTATTGTACAATATACAGACAGGAGAGTTCCACAATGTGACTGTGCCAGTATTGTACAACATACAGACAGGAGAGTTCCACAATGTGACTGTGCCAGTATTGTACAATATACAGACAGGAGAGTTCCACAATGTGACTGTGCCAGTATTGTACAATATACAGACAGGAGAGTTCCACAATGTGACTGTGCCAGTATTGTACAATATACAGACAGGAGAGTTCCACAATGTTACTGTGTCATTATTGTACAATATACAGACAGGAGAATCCCACAATGTGACTGTGTCAGTATTGTACAATATACAGACAGGAGAGTTCCACAATGTGATTGTGTCATTATTGTACAATATACAGACAGGAGAGTTCCACAATGTGACTGTGCCAGTATTGTACAATATACAGACAGGAGAGTTCCACAATGTGACTGTGTCAGTATTGCACAATATACAGACAGGAGAGTCCCACAATGTGACTGTGCCAGTATTGTACAATGAACAGACAGGAGAGTTCCACAATGTGACTGTGTCAGTATTGTACAATATACAGACAGGAGAATCCCACAATGTGACTGTGCCAGTATTGTACAATATACAGACAGGAGAGTTCCACAATGTGACTGTGCCAGTATTGTACAATATACAGACAGGAGAGTTCCACAATGTGACTGTGCCAGTATTGTACAATATACAGACAGGAGAGTTCCACAATGTTACTGTGTCATTATTGTACAATATACAGACAGGAGAATCCCACAATGTGACTGTGTCAGTATTGTACAATATACAGACAGGAGAGTTCCACAATGTGATTGTGTCATTATTGTACAATATACAGACAGGAGAGTTCCACAATGTGACTGTGCCAGTATTGTACAATATACAGACAGGAGAGTTCCACAATGTGACTGTGTCAGTATTGCACAATATACAGACAGGAGAGTCCCACAATGTGACTGTGCCAGTATTGTACAATGAACAGACAGGAGAGTTCCACAATGTGACTGTGCCAGTATTGTACAATATACAGACAGGAGAGTTCCACAATGTGATTGTGTCATTATTGTACAATATACAGACAGGAGAGTTCCACAATGTGACTGTGTCATTATTGTACAATATACAGACAGGAGAGTTCCACAATGTGACTGTGCCAGTATTGTACAATGAACAGACAGGAGAGTTCCACAATGTGACTGTGCCAGTATTGTACAATATACAGACAGGAGAGTTCCACAATGTGACTGTGCCAGTATTGTACAATATACAGACAGGAGAGTTCCACAATGTGACTGTGCCAGTATTGTACAATATAGAGACAGGACAGTCTCACAATGTGACTGTGTCAGTATTGTACAATGAACAGACAGGAGAGTTCGACAATGTGACTGTGCCATTATTGTACAATGAACAGACAGGAGAGTTCGACAATGTGACTGTGCCATTATTGTACAATGAACAGACAGGTGAGTTCCACAATGTGACTGTGTCAGTATTGTACAATGAACAGACAGGAGAGTTCCACAATATGACTGTGCCATTATTGTACAATGAACAGACAGGAGAGTTCCACAATGTCACTGTGTCAGTATTGCACAATATACAGACAGGAGAGTCCCACAATGTGACTGTGCCTGTATTGTACAATATACAGACAGGAGAGTTCCACAATGTTACTGTGTCATTATTGTACAATAAACAGACAGGAGAGTTCCACAATGTTACTGTGTCAGTATTGTACAATATACAGACAGGAGAGTCCCACAATGTGACTGTGCCAGTATTGTACAATGAACAGACAGGAGAGTTCCACAATGTGGCTGTGCCAGTATTGTACAATATACAGACAGGAGAGTTCCACAATGTTACTATGTCATTATTGTACAATATACAAACAGGAGAGTTCCACAATGTGACTGTGCCAGTATTGTACAATGAACAGACAGGAGAGTTCGACAATGTGACTGTGCCATTATTGTACAATGAACAGACAGGAGAGTTCCACAATGTGACTGTGCCAGTATTGTACAATGAACAGACAGGAGAGTTCCACAATATGACTGTGCCATTATTGTACAATGAACAGACAGGAGAGTTCCACAATGTCACTGTGTCAGTATTGCACAATATACAGACAGGAGAGTCCCACAATGTGACTGTGCCTGTATTGTACAATATACAGACAGGAGAGTTCCACAATGTTACTGTGTCATTATTGTACAATAAACAGACAGGAGAGTTCCACAATGTTACTGTGTCAGTATTGTACAATATACAGACAGGAGAGTCCCACAATGTGACTGTGCCAGTATTGTACAATGAACAGACAGGAGAGTTCCACAATGTGGCTGTGCCAGTATTGTACAATATACAGACAGGAGAGTTCCACAATGTTACTATGTCATTATTGTACAATATACAGACAGGAGAGTTCCACAATGTGACTGTGTCAGTATTGTACAATATACAGACAAGAGAGTTCCACAATGTGACTGTGTCAATATTGCACAATATACAGACAGGAGAGTTCCACAATGTGACTGTGTCAGTATTGTACAATATACAGACAGGGGAGATCCACAATGTGACTGTGCCAGTATTTTACAATGAACAGACAGGAGAGTTCCACAATGTGACTGTGCCAGTATTGTACAATATACAGACAGGAGAGTTCCACAATGTGACTGTGCCAGTATTGTACAATGAACAGACAGGAGAGTTCCACAATGTGACTGTGCCAGTATTGTACAATGAACAGACAGGAGAGTTCCACAATGTGACTGTGCCAGTATTGTACAATGAACAGACAGGAGAGTTCCACAATGTGACTGTGTCAATATTGCACAATATACAGACAGGAGAGTTCCACAATGTGACTGTGCCAGTATTGTACAATATACAGACAGGAGAGTTCCACAATGTGACTGTGTCAGTATTGTACAATATACAGACAGGAGAGTTCCACAATGTGACTGTGCCAGTATTGTACAATGAACAGACAGGAGAGTTCCACAATGTGACTGTGTCAGTATTGTCCAATATCCAGACAGGAGAGTTCCACAATGTGACTGTGCCAGTATTGTACAAATAACAGACAGGAGAGTTCCACTATGTGACTGTGCCAGTATTGTACAATGAACAGACAGGAGAGTTCCACAATGTGACTGTGCCAGTATTGTACAATGAACAGACAGGAGAGTTCCACAATATGACTGTGCCATTATTGTCCAATGAACAGACAGGAGAGTTCCACAATGTGACTGTGTCAGTATTGTACAATATACAGACAGGAGAGTTCCACAATGTGACTGTGTCAGTATTGTACAATATACAGACAGGAGAGTTCCACAATGTGACTGTGTCAGTATTGTACAATATACAGACAGGAGAGTTCCACAATGTGACTGTGCCAGTATTGTACAATATACAGACAGGAGAGTTCCACAATGTGACTGTGTCAGTATTGTACAATATACAGACAGGAGAGTTCCACAATGTGACTGTGTCAGTATTGTACAATATACAGACAGGAGAGTTCCACAATGTGACTGTGCCAGTATTGTACAATATGCAGACAGGAGAGTTCCACAATGTGACTGTGCCAGTATTGTACAATATACAGACAGGAGAGTTCCACACTGAGACTGTGTCAGTATTGTACAATATACAGACAGGAGTGTTCCACAATGTGACTGTGCCAGTATTGTACAATATACAGACAGGAGAGTTCCACAATGTGACTGTGTCAGTATTGTACAATGAACAGACAGGAGAGTTCCACACTGAGACTGTGTCAGTATTGTACAATATACAGACAGGAGAGTTCCACAATGTGACTGTGTCAGTATTGTACAATGAACAGACAGGAGAGTTCCACACTGAGACTGTGTCAGTATTGTACAATATACATACAGGAGAGTTCCACAATGTGACTGTGTCAGTATTGTACAATGAACAGACAGGAGAGTTCCACACTGAGACTGTGTCAGTATTGTACAATATACAGACAGGAGAGTTCCACAATGTGACTGTGTCAGTATTGTACAATATACAGACAGGAGAGTTCCACAATGTGACTGTGTCAGTATTGTGCAATGAACAGACAGGAGAGTTCCACAATGTGACTGTGCCAGTATTGTACAATATACAGACAGGAGAGTTCCACAATGTGACTGTGTCAGTATTGTACAATATACAGACAGGAGAGTTCCACAATGTGACTGTGTCAGTATTGTACAATATACAGACAGGAGTGTTCCACAATGTGACTGTGTCAGTATTGTACAATATACAGACAGGAGAGTTCCACAATGTGACTGTGTCAGTATTGTGCAATGAACAGACAGGAGAGTTCCACAATGTGACTGTGCCAGTATTGTACAATATACAGACAGGAGAGTTCCACAATGTGACTGTGTCAGTATTGTACAATATACAGACAGGAGAGTTCCACAATGTGACTGTGTCAGTATTGTACAATGAACAGACAGGAGAGTTCCACAATGTGACTGTGTCAGTATTGTACAATATACAGACAGGAGAGTTCCACAATGTGACTGTGTCAGTATTGTACAATATACAGACAGGAGAGTTCCACAATGTGACTGTGTCAGTATTGTACAATATACAGACAGGAGAGTTCCACAATGTGACTGTGTCAGTATTGTACAATGAACAGACAGGAGAGTTCCACAATGTGACTGTGTCAGTATTGTACAATATACAGACAGGAGAGTTCCACAATGTGACTGTGTCAGTATTGTACAATGAACAGACAGGAGAGTTCCACAATGTGACTGTGTCAGTATTGTACAATATACAGACAGGAGAGTTCCACAATGTGACTGTGTCAGTATTGTACAATATACAGACAGGAGAGTTCCACAATGTGACTGTGTCAGTATTGTACAATATACAGACAGGAGAGTTCCACAATGTGACTGTGTCAGTATTGTACAATGAACAGACAGGAGAGTTCCACAATGTGACTGTGTCAGTATTGTACAATATACAGACAGGAGTGTTCCACAATGTGACTGTGTCAGTATTGTACAATATACAGACAGGAGAGTTCCACAATGTGACTGTGTCAGTATTGTACAATATACAGACAGGAGAGTTCCACAATGTGACTGTGTCAGTATTGTACAATATACAGACAGGAGAGTTCCACAATGTGACTGTGTCAGTATTGTACAATATACAGACAGGAGAGTTCCACAATGTGACTGTGCCAGTATTGTACAATGAACAGACAGGAGAGTTCCACAATGTGACTGTGCCAGTATTGTACAATATACAGACAGGAGAGTTCCACAATGTGACTGTGTCAGTATTGTACAATATACAGACAGGAGAGTTCCACAATGTTACTGTGTCATTATTGTACAATATACAGACAGGAGAGTTCCACAATGTGACTGTGCCATTATTGTACAATGAACAGACAAGAGAGTTCCATAATGTGACTGTGCCAGTATTGTACAATATACAGACAGGAGAGTTCCACAATGTGACTGTGTCATTATTGTACAATATACAGACAGGAGAGTTCCACAATGTGACTGTGCCATTATTGTACAATGAACAGACAGGAGAGTTCCACAATGTGACTGTGCCAGTATTGTACAATGAACAGACAGGAGAGTTCCACAATGTGACTGTGTCATTATTGTACAATATACAGACAGGAGAGTTCCACAATGTGACTGTGCCATTATTGTACAATGAACAGACAGGAGAGTTCCACAATGTGACTGTGCCAGTATTGTACAATGAACAGACAGGAGAGTTCCACAATGTGACTGTGCCAGTATTGTACAATATAGAGACAGGAGAGTTCCACAATGTGACTGTGCCAGTATTGTACAATATACAGACAGGAGAGTTCCACAATGTGACTGTGCCAGTATTGTACAATATACAGACAGGAGAGTTCCACAATGTGACTGTGTCAGTATTGTACAATATCCAGACAGGAGAGTTCCACAATGTGACTGTGCCAGTATTGTACAATATACAGACAGGAGAGTTCCACAATGTGACTGTGCCAGTATTGTACAATGAACAGACAGGAGAGATCCAAAATATGACTGTGCCATTATTGTACAATGAACAGACAGGAGAGTTCCACAATGTGACTGTGCCAGTATTGTACAATGAACAGACAGGAGAGTTCCAAAATATGACTGTGCCATTATTGTACAATGAACAGACAGGAGAGTTCCACAATGTGACTGTGCCAGTATTGTACAATGAACAGACAGGAGAGTTCCACAATGTGACTGTGCCAGTATTGTACAATGAACAGAGAGGAGAGTTCCAAAATATGACTGTGCCATTATTGTACAATGAACAGACAGGAGAGTTCCACAATGTGACTGTGCCAGTATTGTACAACGAACAGACAGGAGAGTTCCACAATGTGACTGTGCCAGTATTGTACAATGAACAGACAGGAGAGTTCCACAATGTGACTGTGCCAGTAATGTACAATATAGAGACAGGACAGTCTCACAATGTGACTGTGCCAGTATTGTACAATGAACAGACAGGAGAGTTCCACAATGTGACTGTGTCATTATTGTACAATGAACAGACAGGAGAGTTCCACAATGTGACTGTGCCAGTATTGTACAATATACAGACAGGCGAGTTCCACAATGTGGCTGTGCCAGTATTGTACAATATACAGACAGGAGAGTTCCACAATGTGACTGTGCCAGTATTGTACAATATACAGACAGGAGAGTTCCACAATGTGGCTGTGCCAGTATTGTACAATGAACAGACAGGAGAGTTCCACAATGTGACTGTGCCAGTATTGTACAATGAACAGACAGGAGAGTTCCACAATGTGATTGTGTCATTCTTGTACAATATACAGACAGGATAGTTCCACAATGTGGCTGTGCCAGTATTGTACAATGAACAGACAGGAGAGTTCCACAATGTGACTGTGCCAGTATTGTACAATGAACAGACAGGAGAGTTCCACAATGTGACTGTGCCAGTATTGTACAATATACAGACAGGAGAGTTCCACAATGTGACTGTGCCAGTATTGTACAATATACAGACAGGAGAGTTCCACAATGTGATTGTGTCATTATTGTACAATATACAGACAGGAGAGTTCCACAATGTGACTGTGCCAGTATTGTACAATGAACAGACAGGAGAGTTCCACAATGTGACTGTGCCAGTATTGTACAATGAACAGACAGGAGAGTTCCACAATGTGACTGTGTCAGTATTGTACTATATACAGACAGGAGAGTTCCACAGTGTGACTGTGCCAGTAATGTACAATATAGAGACAGGACAGTCTCACAATGTGACTGTGTCAGTATTGTACAATGAACAGACAGGAGAGTTCCACAATGTTACTGTGCCAGTATTGTACAATGAACAGACAGGAGAGTTCCACAATGTGACTGTGCCATTATTGTACAATGAACAGACAGGAGAGTTCCACAATGTGACTGTGCCAGTATTGTACAATGAACAGACAGGAGAGTTCCACAATATGACTGTGCCAGTATTGTACAATGAACAGACAGGAGAGTTCCACAATGTCACTGTGTCAGTATTGCACAATATACAGACAGGAGAGTCCCACAATGTGACTGTGCCTGTATTGTACAATATACAGACAGGAGAGTTCCACAATGTTACTGTGTCAGTATTGTACAATATACAGACAGGAGAGTCCCACAATGTGACTGTGCCAGTATTGTACAATATACAGACAGGAGAGTCCCACAATGTGACTGTGCCAGTATTGTACAATATACAGACAGGAGAGTTCCACAATGTGACTGTGTCAGTATTGTACAATATACAGACAGGAGAGTTCCACAATGTGACTGTGTCAGTATTGTACAACATACAGACAGGAGAGTCCCACAATGTGACTTTGCCTGTATTGTACAATATACAGACAGGAGAGTTCCACAATGTTACTGTGTCAGTATTGTACAATATACAGACAGGAGAGTTCCACAATGTTACTGTGTCATTATTGTACAATATACAGACAGGAGAGTTCCACAATGTGACTGTGTCAGTATTGTACAATATACAGACAGGAGAGTTCCACAATGTGACTGTGTCAATATTGCACAATATACAGACAGGAGAGTTCAACAATGTGACTGTGCCAGTATTGTACAATGAACAGACAGGAGAGTTCCACAATGTGACTGTGCCAGTATTGTACAATGAACAGACAGGAGAGTTCCACAATGTGACTGTGCCAGTATTGTACAATGAACAGACAGGAGAGTTCCACAATGTGACGGTGCCAGTATTGTACAATGAACAGACAGGAGAGTTCCACAATGTGACTGTGCCAGTATTGTACAATATACAGACAGGAGAGTTCCACAATGTGACTGTGTCATTATTGTACAATGAACAGACAGGAGAGTTCCACACTGTAACTGTACCAGTCTTGTACAATGAACAGACAGGAGAGTTCCACAATGTGACTGTGCCAGTATTGTACAATGAACAGACAGGAGAGTTCCGCAATGTGACTGTGCCAGTATTGTACTATGAACAGACAGGAGATTTCCACAATGTGCCTGTGCCAGTATTGTACAAGATACAGACAGAAGAGTTCCGCAATGTGACTGTGCCAGTATTGTACAATGAACAGACGGGAGAGTTCCACAATGTGACTGTGCCGGTACTGTACAATGAACAGACAGGAGAGTTCCACAATGTGACTGTGCCGGTACTGTACAATGAACAGACAGGAGAGTTCCACAATGTGACTGTGTCAGTATTGTACAATGAACAGACAGGAGAGTTCCATAATGTCACTGTGTCATTACTGTACAATATACAGACAGGAGAGTTCCACAATGTGACTGTGCCAGTATTGTACAATATACAGACAGGAGAGTTCCACAATGTGACTGTGTCAGTATTGTACAATATACAGACAGGAGAGTTCCACAATATGACTGTGCCAGTATTGTGCAATATACAGACAGGAGAGTTCCACAATGTGACTGTGCCAGTATTGTACCGTGAGCAGACAGGAGAGTTCCGCAATGTGACTGTGCCAGTATTGTACAATGAACAGACAGGAGGGTTCCACAATGTGACTGTGCCCGTATTGTACAATGAACAGACAGGAGAGTCCCACAATGTGACTGTGCCAGTATTGTACAATGAACAGACAGGAGAGTTCCACAATGTGACTGTGTCAGTATTGTACAATGAACAGACAGGAGAGTCCCACAATGTGACTGTGCCAGTATTGTACAATATACAGACAGGAGAGTTCCACAATGTGACTGGGCCAATATTGTACAATGAACAGACAGGAGAGTTCCACAATGTGACTGTGCCAGTATTGTACAATGAACAGAGAGGAGAGTTCCACTATGTGACTGTGCCAGTATTGTACAATATGCAGAAAGAAGAGTTCCACAATGTGACTGTGCCAGTATTGTACAATGAACATTCCGGAGAGTTCCACAATGTGACTGTGCCAGTATTGTACAATATACAGACAGGAGAGTTCCACACTGTAACTGGGCCAATATTGTACAATATACAGACAGGAGAGTTCCACAATGTGACTGTGTCAGTATTGTACAATATACAGACAGGAGAGTTCCACAATGTGACTGTGCCAGTATTGTACAATGAACAGACAGGAGAGTTCCACAATGTGACTGTGCCATTATTGTACAATGAACAGACAGGAGAGTTCCACAATGTGACAGTGTCAGTATTGTACAATGAACAGACAGGAGAGTTCCACAATGTGACTGTGTCAGTATTGTACAATATACAGACAGGAGAGTTCCACAATGTGACTGGGCCAATATTGTACAATATACAGACAGGAGAGTTCCACACTGTAACTGTACCAGTATTGTACAATATACAGACAGGAGAGTTCCACAATGTGACTGTGTCAGTATTGTACAATGAACAGACAGGAGCGTTCCACAATGTGACTGTGCCAGTATTTTACAATGAACAGACAGGCGAGTTCCACAATGTGACTGTGCCGGTATTGTACAATGAACAGACAGGAGATTTCCACAATGTGCCTGGGCCAGTATTGTACAATATACAGACAGGAGAGTTCCACAATGTGACTGTGCCAGTATTGTACAAGATACTGACAGGTGAGTTCCGCAATGTGACTGTACCAGTATTGTACAATATACAGACAGGAGAGTTCCACAATGTGACTGTGCCAGTATTGTACAATGAACAGACAGGAGAGTTCCACAATGTGACTGTGCCAGTATTGTACAATGAACAGACAGGAGAGTTCCACAATGTGACTGTGCCAGTATTGTACAATGAACAGACAGGAGAGTTCCACAATGTGACTGTGTCAGTATTGTACAATGAACAGACAGGAGAGTTCCACAATGTGATTATGCCAGTGTTGTACAATACACAGACAGGAGAGTTCCACAATGTGACTGTGCCAGGATTGTACAACAAACGGACAGGAGAGTTCCACAATGTGACTGTGCCAATATTGTACAATGAACAGACAGGAGAGTTCCACAATGTGACTGTGCCAGTATTGTACAATGAACAGACAGGAGAGTTCCACAATGTGACTGTGCCAGTATTGTACAATGAACAGACAGGAGAGTTCCACAATGTGACTGTGCCAGTATTGTACAATATACCGACAGGAGAGTTCTTCACTGTAACTGTACCAGTATTGTACAATGAACAGACAGGAGAGTTCCACAATGTGACTGTGCCAGTATTGTACAATATACAGACAGGAGAGTTCCACAATGTGACTGTGCCAATATTGTACAATATACAGACAGGAGAGTTCCACAATGTGACTGTGCCAGTATTCTACAATATACAGACAGGAGAGTCCCACAATGTGACTGTGCCAATATTGTACAATGAACAGACAAGAAAGTTCCACAATGTGACTGTGCCAGTATTGTACAATATACAGACAGGAGAGTCCCACAATGTGACTGTGCCAATATTGTACAATGAACAGACAAGAAAGTTCCACAATGTGACTGTGCCAGTATTGTACAATATACAGACAGGAGAGTCCCACAATGTGACTGTGCCAATATTGTACAATATACAGACAGGAGAGTTCCACAATGTGCCTGTGCCAGTATTGTACAATGAACAGACAGGAGAGTTCCACAATGTGCCTGTGCCAGTATTGTACAATGAACAGACAGGAGAGTTCCACAATGTGACTGTGTCAGTATTGTACAATATGCAGACAGGAGAGTTCCACAATGTGACTGTGCCAGTATTGTACTATGAACAGACAGGAGATTTCCACAATGTGCCTGTGCCAGTATTGTACAAGATACAGAGAGAAGGGTTCCGCAATGTGACTGTGCCAGTACTGTACAATGAACAGACGGGAGAGTTCCACAATGTGACTGTGCCAGTATTGTTCAATATACCGACAGGAGATGTCCACAATGTGACTGTGCCGGTACTGTACAATGAACAGACAGGAGAGTTCCACAATGTGACTGTGCCAGTATTGTACAATGAACAGACAGGAGAGTTCCACAATGTGACTGTACCAATATTGTGCAATATACAGACAGGAGAGTTCCACAATGTGACTGTGTCAGTATTGTACAATGAACAGACAGGAGAGTTCCACAATGTGACTGTGCCAGTATTGTACAATATACCGACAGGAGAGTTCTTCACTGTAACTGTACCAGTATTGTACAATGAACAGACAGGAGAGTTCCACAATGTGACTGTGCCAGTATTGTACAATGAACAGACAAGAAAGTTCCACAATGTGACTGTGCCAGTATTGTACAATATACAGACAGGAGAGTCCCACAATGTGACTGTGCCAATATTGTACAATGAACAGACAGGAGAGTTCCACAATGTGACTGTGCCAGTATTCTACAATATACAGACAGGAGAGTCCCACAATGTGACTGTGCCAATATTGTACAATGAACAGACAAGAAAGTTCCACAATGTGACTGTGCCAGTATTCTACAATATACAGACAGGAGAGTCCCACAATGTGACTGTGCCAATATTGTACAATGAACAGACAGGAGAGTTCCACAATGTGCCTGTGCCAGTATTGTACAATGAGCAGACAGGAGAGTTCCACAATGTGCCTGTGCCAGTATTGTACAATGAACAGACAGGAGAGTTCCACAATGTGACTGTGTCAGTATTGTACAATATACAGACAGGAGAGTTCCACAATGTGACTGTGCCAGTATTGTACAATATGCAGACAGGAGAGTTCCACAATGTGACTGTGCCAGTATTGTACTATGAACAGACAGGAGATTTCCACAATGTGCCTGTGCCAGTATTGTACAAGATACAGAGAGAAGGGTTCCGCAATGTGACTGTGCCAGTACTGTACAATGAACAGACGGGAGAGTTCCACAATGTGACTGTGCCAGTATTCTACAATATACAGACAGGAGAGTCCCACAATGTGACTGTGCCAATATTGTACAATGAACAGACAAGAAAGTTCCACAATGTGACTGTGCCAGTATTGTACAATATACAGACAGGAGAGTCCCACAATGTGACTGTGCCAATATTGTACAATGAACAGACAAGAAAGTTCCACAATGTGACTGTGCCAGTATTGTACAATATACAGACAGGAGAGTCCCACAATGTGACTGTGCCAATATTGTACAATATACAGACAGGAGAGTTCCACAATGTGCCTGTGCCAGTATTGTACAATGAACAGACAGGAGAGTTCCACAATGTGCCTGTGCCAGTATTGTACAATGAACAGACAGGAGAGTTCCACAATGTGACTGTGTCAGTATTGTACAATATGCAGACAGGAGAGTTCCACAATGTGACTGTGCCAGTATTGTACTATGAACAGACAGGAGATTTCCACAATGTGCCTGTGCCAGTATTGTACAAGATACAGAGAGAAGGGTTCCGCAATGTGACTGTGCCAGTACTGTACAATGAACAGACGGGAGAGTTCCACAATGTGACTGTGCCAGTATTGTTCAATATACCGACAGGAGATGTCCACAATGTGACTGTGCCGGTACTGTACAATGAACAGACAGGAGAGTTCCACAATGTGACTGTGCCAGTATTGTACAATGAACAGACAGGAGAGTTCCACAATGTGACTGTACCAATATTGTGCAATATACAGACAGGAGAGTTCCACAATGTGACTGTGTCAGTATTGTACAATGAACAGACAGGAGAGTTCCACAATGTGACTGTGCCAGTATTGTACAATATACCGACAGGAGAGTTCTTCACTGTAACTGTACCAGTATTGTACAATGAACAGACAGGAGAGTTCCACAATGTGACTGTGCCAGTATTGTACAATGAACAGACAAGAAAGTTCCACAATGTGACTGTGCCAGTATTGTACAATATACAGACAGGAGAGTCCCACAATGTGACTGTGCCAATATTGTACAATGAACAGACAGGAGAGTTCCACAATGTGACTGTGCCAGTATTCTACAATATACAGACAGGAGAGTCCCACAATGTGACTGTGCCAATATTGTACAATGAACAGACAAGAAAGTTCCACAATGTGACTGTGCCAGTATTCTACAATATACAGACAGGAGAGTCCCACAATGTGACTGTGCCAATATTGTACAATGAACAGACAGGAGAGTTCCACAATGTGCCTGTGCCAGTATTGTACAATGAGCAGACAGGAGAGTTCCACAATGTGCCTGTGCCAGTATTGTACAATGAACAGACAGGAGAGTTCCACAATGTGACTGTGTCAGTATTGTACAATATACAGACAGGAGAGTTCCACAATGTGACTGTGCCAGTATTGTACAATATGCAGACAGGAGAGTTCCACAATGTGACTGTGCCAGTATTGTACTATGAACAGACAGGAGATTTCCACAATGTGCCTGTGCCAGTATTGTACAAGATACAGAGAGAAGGGTTCCGCAATGTGACTGTGCCAGTACTGTACAATGAACAGACGGGAGAGTTCCACAATGTGACTGTGCCAGTATTGTTCAATATACCGACAGGAGATGTCCACAATGTGACTGTGCCGGTACTGTACAATGAACAGACAGGAGAGTTCCACAATGTGACTGTGCCAGTATTGTACAATATACAGACAGGAGAGTTCCACAATGTGACTGTGTCAGTATTGTACAATGAACAGACAGGAGAGTTCCACAATGTGACTGTGCCAGTATTGTACAATATACAGACAGGAGAGTTCCACAATGAGACTGTACCAGTATTGTGCAATATACAGACAGGAGAGTTCCACAATGTGACTGTGCCAGTATTGTACAATGAACAGACAGGAAAGTTCCACACTGTAACTGTACCAGTATTGTACAATGAACAGACATGCGAGTTCCACAATGTGACTGTGCCAATATTGTACAATGAACAGAAAGGATAGTTCCACAATGTGACTGTGCCAGTATTGTACAATGAACAGAGAGGAGAGTTCCACAATGTGACTGTGCCAGTATTGTACAATATGCAGACAGAAGAGTTCCACAATGTGACTGTGCCAGTATTGTACAATGAACAGAAAGGTGAGTTCAACAATGTGACTGTGTCAGTATTGTACAATGAACAGACGGGAGAGTTCCACAATGTGACTGTGCCATTATTGTACAATGAACAGACAGGAGAGTTCCACAATGTGACTGTGCCAGTATTGTACAATGAACATTCAGGAGAGTTCCACAATGTGACTGTGCCAGTATTGTACAATATACAGACAGGAGAGTTCCACACTGTAACTGGGCCAATATTGTACAATATACAGACAGGAGAGTTCCACAATGTGACTGTGCCATTACTGTACAATGAACAGACAGGAGAGTTCCACAATGTGACTGTGCCAGTATTGTACAATATACAGACAGGAGAGTTCCACAATGTGACTGTGTCAGCATTGTACAATGAACAGACAGGAGAGTTACACAATGTGACTGTGTCAGTATTGTACAATGAACAGACAGGAGAGTTCCACAATGTGACTGTGTCAGTATTGTACAATATACAGACAGGAGAGTTCCACAATGTGACTGTGCCAGTATTGTACAATGAACAGACAGGAGAGTTCCACAATGTGACTGTGTCAGTATTGTACAATGAACAGACAGGAGAGTTCCACAATGTGACTGTGTCAGTATTGTACAATGAACAGACAGGAGAGTTCCACAATGTGACTGTGTCAGTATTGTACAATGAACAGACAGGAGAGTTCCACAATGTGACTGTTCCAGTATTGTACAATGAACAGACAGGAGAGTTCCACAATGTGACTGTTCCAGTATTGCACAATGAACAGGCAGGAGAGTTCCACAATGTGACTGTTCCAGTATTGCACAATATACAGACAGGAGAGTTCCACAATGTGACTGTGTCAGTATTGTACAATATACAGACAGGAGACTTCCACAATGTGACTGTTCCAGTATTGCACAATGAACAGACAGGAGATTTCCACACTGTTACTGTGTCAGTATTGTACAATATACAGACAGGAGAGTTCCACAATGTGACTGTGTCAGTATTGTACAATATACAGACAGGAGAGTTCCATAATGTGACTGTGCCAGTATTGTACAATGAACAGACAGGAGAGTTCCACAATGTGACTGTGCCAGTATTGTACAATATACAGACAGGAGAGTTCCACAATGTGACTGTGTCAGTATTGTACAATATACAGACAGGAGAGTTCCACAATGTGACTGTGCCAGTATTGTACAATGAACAGACAGGAGAGTTCCACAATGTGACTGTGCCAGTATTGTACAATATACAGACAGGAGAGTTCCACAATGTGACTGTGTCAGTATTTTACAATGAACAGACAGGCGAGTTCCACAATGTGACTGTGCCAGTATTGTACAATGAACAGACAGGAGATTTCCACAATGTGCCTGTGCCAGTATTGTACAAGATACAGACAGGTGAGTTCCGCAATGTGACTGTGCCGGTATTGTACAATACACAGACAGGAGAATTCCACAATGTGACTGTGCCAGGATTGTACAATGAACAGACAGGAGATTTCCACAATGTGACTGTGTCAGTATTGTACAATATACAGACAGGAGAGTTCCACAATGTGACTGTGTCAGTATTGTACAATATACAGACAGGAGAGTTCCACAATGTGACGGTGCCAGTATTGTACAATGAACAGACAGGAGAGTTCCACAATGTGACTGTGCCGGTATTGTACAATGAACAGACAGGAGAGTTCCACAATGTGACTGTGCCGGTATTGTACAATGAACAGACAGGAGAGTTCCATAATGTCACTGTGCCAGTATTGTACAATATACAGACAGGAGAGTTCCACAATGTGACTGTGCCAGTATTGTACAATGAACAGACAGGAGAGTTCCATAATGTCACTGTGCCAGGATTGTACAATATACAGACTGGAGAGTTCCACACTGTGACTGTGCCAGTATTGTACAATATACAGACAGGAGAGTTCCACAATGTGACTGTGCCAGTATTGTACAATATACCGACAGGATAGTTCTTCACTGTAACTGTACCAGTATTGTACAATGAACAGACAGGAGAGTTCCACAATGTGACTATGCCAGTATTGTACAATGAACAGACAGGAAAGTTCCACAATGTGACTGTGCCAGTATTGTACAATGAACAGACAGGAGAGTTCCACAATGTGACTGTGTCAGTATTGTACAATGAACAGACAGGAGAGTTCCACAATGTGACTGTGTCAGTATTGTACAATGAACAGACAGGAGAGTTCCACAATGTGCCTGTGCCAGTATTGTACAAGATACAGACAGGAGAGTTCCACAATGTGACTGTGCCAGTATTGTACAATATACAGACAGGAGAGTTCCACAATGTGACTGTGTCAGTATTGTACAATACACAGACAGGAGAGTTCCACAATGTGACTATGCCACTGCTGTACAATGAACAGACCGGAGAGTTCCACAATGTGACTGTGTCAGTATTGTACAATGAACAGACAGGAGAGTTCCACAATGTGACTGTGTCAGTATTGCACAATATACAGACAGGAGAGTTCCACAATGTGACTGTGTCAGTATTGTACAATATACAGACAGGAGAGTTCCACAATGTGACTGTGTCAGTTTTGTACAATGAACAGACAGGAGAGTTCCACAATGTTACTGTGCCAGTATTGTACAATGAACAGACAGGAGAGTTCCACAATGTGACTGTGCCATTATTGTACAATGAACAGACAGGAGAGTTCCACAATGTGACTGTGCCAGTATTGTACAATAAACAGACAGGAGAGTTCCACAATATGACTGTGCCATTATTGTACAATGAACAGACAGGAGAGTTCCACAATGTGACTGTGCCAGTATTGTACAATATACAGACAGGAGAGTTCCACAATGTCACTGTGTCAGTATTGCACAATATACAGACAGGAGAGTCCCACAATGTGACTGTGCCTGTATTGTACAATATACAGACAGGAGAGTTCCACAATGTTACTGTGTCAGTATTGTACAATAAACAGACAGGAGAGTTCCACAATGTTACTGTGTCAGTATTGTACAATATACAGACAGGAGAGTTCCACAATGTGACTGTGCCATTATTGTACAATGAACAGACAGGAGAGTTCCATAATGTGACTGTGCCAGTATTGTACAATGAACAGACAGGAGAGTTCCACAATGTGACTGTGTCAGTATTGTACAATATACAGACAGGAGAGTTCCACAATGTGACTGTGTCAATATTGCACAATATACAGACAGGAGAGTTCCACAATGTGACTGTGCCAGTATTGTACAATGAACAGACAGGAGAGTTCCACAATGTGACTGTGCCAGTATTGTACAATGAACAGACAGGAGAGTTCCACAATGTGACTGTGCCAGTATTGTACAATGAACAGACAGGAGAGTTCCACAATGTGACTGTGCCAGTATTGTGCAATATACAGACAGGAGAGTTCCACAATGTGACTGTGTCAATATTGTACAATATACAGACAGGAGAGTTCCACAATGTGACTGTGTCAGTATTGTACAATATACAGACAGGAGAGTTCCACAATGTGATTGTGTCAGTATTGCACAATATACAGACAGGAGAGTTCCACAATGTGACTGTGCCAGTATTGTACAATGAACAGACAGGAGAGTTCCACAATGTGACTGTGCCAGTATTGTACAATGAACAGACAGGAGAGTTCCACAATGTGACGGTGCCAGTATTGTACAATATACAGACAGGAGAGTTCCACAATGTGACTGTGCCAGTATTGTACAATGAACAGACAGGAGAGTTCCACACTGTAACTGTACCAGTATTGTACAATGAACAGACAGGAGAGTTCCACAATGTGACTGTGCCAGTATTGTACAATGAACAGACAGGAGAGTTCCACACTGTAACTGTACCAGTATTGTACAATGAACAGACAGGAGAGTTCCACAATGTGACTGTGCCAGTATTGTACAATGAACAGACAGGAGAGTTCCGCAATGTGACTGTGCCAGTATTGTACTTTGAACAGACAGGAGATTTCCACAATGTGCCTGTGCCAGTATTGTACAAGATATAGACAGAAGAGTTCCGCAATGTGACTGTGCCAGTATTGTACAATGAACAGACGGGAGAGTTCTACAATGTGACTGTGCCGGTACTGTACAATGAACAGACAGGAGAGTTCCACAATGTGACTGTGCCGGTACTGTACAATGAACAGACGGGAGAGTTCCACAATGTGACTGTGCCGGTACTGTACAATGAACAGACAGGAGAGTTCCACAATGTGACTGTGTCAGTATTGTACAATATACAGACAGGAGAGTTCCACAATGTGACTGTGTCAGTATTGTACAATATACAGACAGGAGAGTTCCACAATGTTACTGTGTCAGTATTGTACAATATACAGACAGGAGAGTTCCACAATGTGACTGTGCCAGTATTGTACAATGAACAGACAGGAGAGTTCCACAATGTGACTGTGCCAGTATTGTACAATGAACAGACAGGAGAGTTCCACAATGTGACTGTGCCAGTATTGTGCAATATACAGACAGGAGAGTTCCACAATGTGACTGTGCCAGTATTGTACCGTGAGCAGACAGGAGAGTTCCACAATGTGACTGTGCCAGTATTGTACAATGAACAGACAGGAGAGTTCCACAATGTGACTGTGCCAGTATTGTACAATATACAGACAGGAGAGTTCCACAATGTGACTGTGCCAGTATTGTACAATGAACAGACAGGAGAGTTCCACAATGTGGCTGTGCCAGTATTGTACAATATACAGACAGGAGAGTTCCACAATGTGACTGTGCCAGTATTGTACAATATACAGACAGGAGAGTTCCACAATGTGACTGTGCCAGTATTGTACAATGAACAGACAGGAGAGTTCCACAATGTGACTGTGCCAGTATTGTACAATATACAGACAGGAGAGTTCCACAATGTGACTGTGCCAGTATTGTACAATATACAGACAGGAGAGTTCCACAATGTGACTGTGCCAGTATTGTGCAATATACAGACAGGAGAGTTCCACAATGTGACTGTGCCAGTATTGTACCGTGAGCAGACAGGAGAGTTCCGCAATGTGACTGTGCCAGTATTGTACAATGAACAGACAGGAGAGTTCCACAATGTGACTGTGCCAGTATTGTACAATGAACAGACAGGAGAGTCCCACAATGTGACTGTGCCAGTATTGTACAATGAACAGACAGGAGGGTTCCACAATGTGACTGTGCCCGTATTGTACAATGAACAGACAGGAGAGTTCCACAATGTGACTGTGCCAGTATTGTACAATGAACAGACAGGAGAGTTCCACAATGTGACTGTGCCCGTATTGTACAATGAACAGACAGGAGGGTTCCACAATGTGACTGTGCCCGTATTGTACAATGAACAGACAGGAGAGTTCCACAATGTGACTGTGCCAGTATTGTACAATGAACAGACAGGAGAGTCCCACAATGTGACTGTGCCAGTATTGTACAATGAACAGACAGGAGAGTTCCACAATGTGACTGTGTCAGTATTGTACAATGAACAGACAGAAGAGTTCCACAATGTGACTGTGCCAGTATTGTACAATGAACAGACAGGAGAGTTCCACTATGTGACTGTGCCAGTATTGTACAATGAACATTCAGGAGAGTTCCACAATGTGGCTGTGCCAGTATTGTACAATATACAGACAGGAGAGTTCCACACTGTAACTGGGCCAATATTGTACAATATACAGACAGGAGAGTTCCACACTGTAACTGTACCAGTATTGTACAATATACAGACAGGTGAGTTCCACAATGTGACTGTGTCAGTATTGTACAATGAACAGACAGGAGCGTTCCACAATGTGACTGTGTCAGTATTGTACAATATACAGACAGGAGACTTCCACAATGTGACTGTTCCAGTATTGCACAATGAACAGACAGGAGATTTCCACACTGTAACTGTACCAGTATTGTACAATATACAGACAGGAGAGTTCCACAACGTGACTGTGTCAGTATTTTACAATGAACAGACAGGCGAGTTCCACAATGTGACTGTGCCGGTATTGTACAATGAACAGACAGGAGATTTCCACAATGTGCCTGTGCCAGTATTGTACAATATACAGACAGGAGAGTTCCACAATGTGACTGTGCCGGTATTGTACAATACACAGACAGGAGAATTCCACAATGTGCCTGTGCCAGTATTGTACAAGATACAGACAGGTGAGTTCCGCAATGTGACTGTACCAGTATTGTACAATATACAGACAGGAGAGTTCCACAATGTGACTGTGTCAGTATTTTACAATGAACAGACAGGAGATTTCCACAATGTGACTGTGCCATTTGTGTGCAATATACAGACAGGAGAGTTCCACTATGTGACTGTGCCAGTATTGTAGAGTGATCAGACAGGAGAATTCCGCAATGATACTGTGCCAGTATTGTACAATGAACAGACAGGAGAGTTCCACAATGTGACTGTGCCATTACTGTACAATGAACAGACAGGAGAGTTCCACAATGTGACTGTGCCGGTATTGTACAATGAACAGACAGGAGAGTTCCACAATGTGACTGTGCCAGTATTGTACAATGAACAGACAGGAGAGTTCCATAATGTCACTGTGCCAGGATTGTACAAGATACAGACTGGAGAGTTCCACAATGTGACTGTGCCAGTATTGTACAATGAACAGACAGGAGAGTTCCACAATGTGATTATGCCAGTGTTGTACAATATACAGACAGGAGAGTTCCACAATGTGACTGTGCCAGGATTGTACAACATACGGACAGGAGAGTTCCACAATGTGACTGTGTCAGTATTGTACAATGAACAGACAGGAGAGTTCCACAATGTGACTGTGCCAGTATTGTACAATGAACAGACAGGAGAGTTCCACAATGTGACTGTGTCAGTATTGTACAATATACCGACAGGAGAGTTCTTCACTGTAACTGTACCAGTATTGTACAATGAACAGACAGGAGAGTTCCACAATGTGACTGTGCCAGTATTGTACAATGAACAGACACGAGAGTTCCACAATGTGACTGTGCCAGTATTGTACAATGAACAGACACGAGAGTTCCACAATGTGACTGTGCCAGTATTGTACAATGAACAGACACGAGAGTTCCACAATGTGACTGTGCCAGTATTGTACAATGAACAGACAGGAGAGTTCCACAATGTGACTGTGCCAGTATTGTACAATGAACAGACACGAGAGTTCCACAATGTGACTGTGCCAGTATTGTACAATGAACAGACAGGAGAGTTCCACAATGTGACTGTGTCAGTATTGTACAATATACAGACAGGAGAGTTCCACAATGTGACTGTGCCAGTATTGTACAATGAACAGACACGAGAGTTCCACAATGTGACTGTGCCAGTATTGTACAATGAACAGACAGGAGAGTTCCACAATGTGACTGTGCCAGTATTGTACAATGAACAGACTAGAAAGTTCCACAATGTGACTGTGCCAGTATTCTACAATATACAGACAGGAGAGTCCCACAATGTGACTGTGCCAATATTGTACAATGAACAGACAGGAGAGTTCCACAATGTGACTGTGTCAGTATTGTACAATGAACAGACAGGAGAGTTCCACAATGTGCCTGTGCCAGTATTGTACAATGAACAGACAGGAGAGTTCCACAATGTGCCTGTGCCAGTATTGTACAAGATACAGACAGGAGAGTTCCACAATGTGACTGTGCCAGTATTGTACAATATGCAGACAGGAGAGTTCCACAATGTGACTGTGCCAGTATTGTACAATGAACAGACAGGAGATTTCCACAATGTGCCTGTGCCAGTATTGTACAAGATACAGAGAGAAGAGTTCCGCAATGTGACTGTGCCAGTACTGTACAATGAACAGACGGGAGAGTTCCACAATGTGACTGTGCCAGTATTGTACAATATACCGACAGGAGAGGTCCACAATGTGACTGTGCCATTACTGTACAATGAACAGACAGGAGAGTTCCACAATGTGACTGTGCCGGTATTGTACAATGAACAGACAGGAGAGTTCCACAATGTGACTGTGCCAGTATTGTACAATATACAGACAGGAGAGTTCCACAATGTGACTGTACCAATATTGTGCAATATACAGACAGGAGAGTTCCACAATGTGACTGTGTCAGTATTGTACAATGAACAGACAGGAGAGTTCCACAATGTGACTGTGCCAGTATTGTACAATATACAGACAGGAGAGTTCCACAATGAGACTGTACCAGTATTGTGCAATATACAGACAGGAGAGTTCCACAATGTGACGGTGCCAGTATTGTACAATGAACAGACAGGAAAGTTCCACAATGTGACTGGGCCAATATTGTACAATGAACAGACAGGAGAGTTCCACACTGTAACTGTACCAGTATTGTACAATGAACAGACAGGCGAGTTCCACAATGTGACTGGGCCAATATTGTACAATGAACAGAAAGGATAGTTCCACAATGTGACTGTGCCAGTATTGTACAATGAACAGAGAGGAGAGTTCCACTATGTGACTGTGCCAGTATTGTACAATATACAGACAGGAGAGTTCCACAATGTGACTGGGCCAATATTGTACAATGAACAGAAAGGATAGTTCCACAATGTGACTGTGCCAGTATTGTACAATGAACAGAAAGGATAGTTCCACAATGTGACTGTGCCAGTATTGTACAATGAACAGAGAGGAGAGTTCCACTATGTGACTGTGCCAGTATTGTACAATATGCAGACAGAAGAGTTCCACAATGTGACTGTGTCAGTATTGTACAATGAACAGAAAGGTGAGTTCAACAATGTGACTGTGTCAGTATTGTACAATGAACAGACGGGAGAGTTCCACAATGTGACTGTGCCAATATTGTACAATGAACAGACAGGAGAGTTCCACAATGTGACTGTGCCAGTATTGTACAATGAACATTCAGGAGAGTTCCACAATGTGACTGTGCCAGTATTGTACAATATACAGACAGGCGAGTTCCACAATGTGGCTGTGTCAGTATTGTACAATATACAGACAGGAGAGTTCCACACTGTAACTGGGCCAATATTGTACAATATACAGACAGGAGAGTTCCACAATGTGACTGTGCCAGTATTGTACAATGAACAGAAAGGTGAGTTCAACAATGTGACTGTGTCAGTATTGTACAATGAACAGACGGGAGAGTTCCACAATGTGACTGTGCCAATATTGTACAATGAACAGACAGGAGAGTTCCACAATGTGACTGTGCCAGTATTGTACAATGAACATTCAGGAGAGTTCCACAATGTGACTGTGCCAGTATTGTACAATATACAGACAGGAGAGTTCCACACTGTAACTGGGCCAATATTGTACAATATACAGACAGGAGAGTTCCACAATGTGACTGTGCCATTACTGTACAATGAACAGACAGGAGAGTTCCACAATGTGACTGTGCCAGTATTGTACAATATACAGACAGGAGAGTTCCACAATGTGACTGTGTCAGTATTGTACAATGAACAGACAGGAGAGTTACACAATGTGACTGTGTCAGTATTGTACAATGAACAGACAGGAGAGTTCCACAATGTTACTGTGTCAGTATTGTACAATATACAGACAGGAGAGTTCCACAATGTGACTGTGTCAGTATTGTACAATATACAGACAGGAGAGTTCCACAATGTGACTGTGCCAGTATTGTACAAAGAACAGACAGGAGAGTTCCACAATGTGACTGTGTCAGTATTGTACAATATACAGACAGGAGAGTTCCACAATGTGACTGTGTCAGTATTGTACAATGAACAGACAGGAGCGTTCCACAATGTGACTGTGTCAGTATTGTACAATATACAGACAGGAGACTTCCACAATGTGACTGTTCCAGTATTGCACAATGAACAGACAGGAGAGTTCCACAATGTGACTGTTCCAGTATTGCACAATGAACAGACAGGAGATTTCCACACTGTAACTGTACCAGTATTGTACAATATACAGACAGGAGAGTTCCACAATGTGACTGTGTCAGTATTTTACAATGAACAGACAGGCGAGTTCCACAATGTGACTGTGCCAGTATTGTACAATGAACAGACAGGAGATTTCCACAATGTGCCTGTGCCAGTATTGTACAAGATACAGACAGGTGAGTTCCGCAATGTGACTGTGCCGGTATTGTACAATACACAGACAGGAGAATTCCACAATGTGACTGTGCCAGTATTGTACAATGAACAGACAGGAGAGTTCCACAATGTGACTGTGTCAGTATTGTACAATATACAGACAGGAGAGTTCCACAATGTGACTGTGTCAGTATTGTACAATGAACAGACAGGAGAGTTCCACAATGTGACTGTGCCGGTATTGTACAATGAACAGACAGGAGAGTTCCACAATGTGACTGTGCCGGTATTGTACAATGAACAGACAGGAGAGTTCCATAATGTCACTGTGCCAGTATTGTACAATATACAGACAGGAGAGTTCCACAATGTGACTGTGTCAGTATTGTACAATGAACAGACAGGAGAGTTCCATAATGTCACTGTGCCAGTATTGTACAATATACAGACAGGAGAGTTCCACAATGTGACTGTGCCAGTATTGTACAATATACCGACAGGAGAGTTCTTCACTGTAACTGTACCAGTATTGTACAATGAACAGACAGGAGAGTTCCACAATGTGACTATGCCAGTATTGTACAATGAACAGACAGGAAAGTTCCACAATGTGACTGTGCCAGTATTGTACAATATACAGACAGGAGAGTCCCACAATGTGACTGTGCCAATATTGTACAATGAACAGACAGGAGAGTTCCACAATGTCACTGTGCCAGTATTGTACAATGAACAGACAGGAGAGTTCCACAATGTGCCTGTGCCAGTATTGTACAATGAACAGACAGGAGAGTTCCACAATGTGACTGTGTCAGTATTGCACAATATACAGACAGGAGAGTTCCGCAATGTGACGGTGCCAGTATTGTACAATACACAGACAGGAGAGTTCCACAATGTGACTATGCCAGTGCTGTACAATGAACAGACCGGAGAGTTCCACAATGTGACTGTGCCAGTATTGTACAATGAACAGACAGGAGAGTTCCACAATGTGACTGTGTCAGTATTGCACAATATACAGACAGGAGAGTTCCACAATGTGACTGTGTCAGTATTGTACAGTATACAGACAGGAGAGTTCCACACTGTGACTGTGTCAGTATTGTACAATATACAGACAGGAGAGTTCCACAATGTGACTGTGCCAGTTTTGTACAATGAACAGACAGGAGAGTTCCACAATGTCACTGTGTCATTATTGTACAATATACAGACAGGAGAGTTCCACAATGTGACTGTGCCAGTATTGTACAATGAACAGACAGGAGACTTCCACAATGTGACTGTGTCAGTATTGTACAATATACAGACAGGAGAGTTCCACAATGTTACTGTGTCAGTATTGTACAATATACAGACAGGAGAGTTCCACAATGTCACTGTGTCAGTTTTGTACAATGAACAGACAGGAGAGTTCCACAATGTGATTGTGTCAGTATTGTACAATGAACAGACAGGAGAGTTCCACAATGTGCCTGTGTCAGTATTGTACAATGAACAGACAGGAGAGTTCCACAATGTGCCTGTGTCAGTATTGTACAATATACAGACAGGAGAGTTCCACAATGTGACTGTGTCATTATTGTACAATGAACAGACAGGAGAGTTCCACAATGTGACTGTGCCAGTATTGTACAATGAACAGACAGGAGAGTTCCACAATGTGCCTGTGTCAGTATTGTACAATATACAGACAGGAGAGTTCCACAATGTGACTGTGTCATTATTGTACAATATACAGACAGGAGAGTTCCACAATGTGACTGTGCCAGTATTGTACAATATACAGACAGGAGAGTTCCACAATGTGACTGTGTCAGTATTGTACAATGAACAGACAGGAGAGTTCCACAATGTGACTGTGCCAGTATTGTACAATGAACAGACAGGAGAGTTCCACAATGTGGCTGTGTCAGTATTGTACAATATACAGACAGGAGAGTTCCACAATGTGACTGTGTCATTATTGTACAATGAACAGACAGGAGAGTTCCACAATGTGACTGTGCCAGTATTGTACAATGAACAGACAGGAGAGTTCCACAATGTGGCTGTGTCAGTATTGTACAATATACAGACAGGAGAGTTCCACAATGTGACTGTGTCAGTATTGTACAATGAACAGACAGGAGAGTTCCACAATGTGATTGTGTCAGTATTGTACAATATACAGACAGGAGAGTTCCACAATGTGACTGTGCCAGTATTGTACAATGAACAGACAGGAGAGTTCCACAATGTGACTGTGTCAGTTTTGTACAATGAACAGACAGGAGAGTTCCACAATGTGATTGTGTCAGTATTGTACAATGAACAGACAGGCGAGTTCCACAATGTGACTGTGCCAGTATTGTACAATATACAGACAGGAGAGTTCCACAATGTGAATGTGTCAGTTTTGTACAATGAACAGACAGGAGAGTTCCACAATGTGACTGTGTCAGTTTTGTACAATGAACAGACAGGAGAGTTCCACAATGTGACTGAGTCAGTATTGTACAATGACAGACAGGAGAGTTCCACAATGTGACTGTGTCAGTTTTGTACAATGAACAGACAGGAGAGTTCCACAATGTGACTGTGCCAGTATTGTACAATGAACAGACAGGAGAGTTCCACAATGTGACTGTGTCAGTTTTGTACAATGAACAGACAGGAGAGTTCCACAATGTGACTGTGTCAGTTTTGTACAATGAACAGACAGGAGAGTTCCACAATGTGATTGTGTCAGTAATGTACAATATACAGACAGGAGAGTTCCACACTGTGACTGTGCCAGTATTGTACAATGAACAGACAGGAGAGTTCCACAATGTGACTGTGCCAGTATTGTACCGTGAGCAGACAGGAGAGTTCCGCAATGTGACTGTGCCAGTATTGTACAATGAACAGACAGGAGAGTTCCACAATGTGACTGTGTCAGTTTTGTACAATGAACAGACAGGAGAGTTCCACAATGTGACTGTGTCAGTTTTGTACAATATACAGACAGGAGAGTTCCACAATGTGACTGTGCCAGTATTGTACAATATACAGACAGGAGTGTTCCACAATGTGACTGTGTCAGTGTTGTAGAATATACAGACAGGAGAGTTCCACAATGTGACTGGGCCATTATTGTACAATATACAGACAGGAGAGTTCCACAATGGAACTGTGCCAGTATTGTACAATGAACAGACAGGAGAGTCTCACAATGTGACTGTGTCAGTATTGTACAATGAACAGACAGGTCAGTTCCACAATGTGACTGTGTCAGTATTGTACAATATACAGACAGGAGAGTTCCACAATGTGACTGTGCCAGTATTGTACAATGAACAGAGAGGAGAGTTCCACTATGTGACTGTGCCAGTATTGTACAATATGCAGACAGGAGAGTTCCACAATGTGACTGTGCCGGTATTGTACTATGAACAGACAGGAGATTTCCACAATGTGCCTGTGCCAGTATTGTACAAGATACAGACAGAAGAGTTCCGCAATGTGACTGTGCCAGTATTGTACAATGACCACACGGGAGAGTTCCACAATGTGACTGTGTCAGTATTGTACAAGATACAGACAGGGGAGTTCCACAATGTGACTGTGTCAGTATTGTACAATGAACAGACAGGAGAGTTCCACAATGTGACTGTGCCAGTATTGAACAATATACAGACAGGAGAGTTCCACAATGTGACTGTGCCAGTATTGTACAATATACAGACAGGAGAGTTCCACAATGTGACTGTGCCAGTATTGTACAATGAACAGACAGGAGAGTTCCACAATGTGACTGTGTCAGTATTGTACAAGATACAGACAGGAGAGTTCCACAATGTGACTGTGCCAGTATTGTACAATGAACAGACAGGAGAGTTCCACAATGTGACTGTGTCAGTATTGTACAATATACAGACAGGAGAGTTCCACAATGTGACTGTGCCAGTATTGTACAATGAACAGACAGGAGAGTTCCACAATGTGACTGTGTCCGTATTGTACAATATACAGACAGGAGAGTTCCACAATGTGACTGTGCCAGTATTGTGCAATATATAGACAGGAGAGTTCCACAATGTGACTGTACCAGTATTGTACAATGAACAGACAGGAGACTTCCACAATGTGACTGCCAGTATTGTACAATGAACAGACAGGAGAGTTCCACAATGTGACTGTGCCAGTATTGTACAATGAACAGACAGGAGAGTTCCGCAATGTGACTGCGCCAGTATTGTACTATGAACAGACAGGAGAGTTCCACAATGTGACTGTGCCAGTATTGTACAAGATACAGACAGAAGAGTTCCGCAATGTGACTGTGCCAGTATTGTACAATGAACACACGGGAGAGTTCCACAATGTGACTGTGTCAGTATTGTACAAGATACAGACAGGAGAGTTCCACAATGTGCCTGTGTCAGTATTGTACAATATACAGACAGGAGAGTTCCACAATGTGACTGTGTCAGAATTGTACAATGAACAGACAGGAGAGTTCCACAATGTGACTGTGCCAATATTGTACAATGAACAGACAGGAGAGTTCCACAATGTGACTGTGTCAGTTTTGTACAATATACAGACAGGAGAGTTCCACAATGTGACTGTGTCAGAATTGTACAATGAACAGACAGGAGAGTTCCACAATGTGACTGTGTCAGTTTTGTACAATGAACAGACAGGAGAGTTCCACAATGTGACTGTGTCAGTTTTGTACAATATACAGACAGGAGAGTTCCACAATGTGACTGTGTCAGTATTGTACCGTGAGCAGACAGGAGAGTTCCGCAATGTGACTGTGCCAGTATTGTACAATATACAGACAGGAGAGTTCCACAATGTGACTGGGCCATTATTGTACAATATACAGACAGGAGAGTTCCACAATGGAACTGTGCCAGTATTGTAAAATGAACAGACAGGAGAGTCTCACAATGTGACTGTGTCAGTATTGTACAATGAACAGACAGGTCAGTTCCACAATGTGACTGTGTCAGTATTGTACAATATACAGACAGGAGAGTTCCACAATGTGCCTGTGCCAGTATTGTACAAGATACAGACAGAAGAGTTCCGCAATGTGACTGTGCCAGTATTGTACAATGAACACACGGGAGAGTTCCACAATGTGACTCTGTCAGTATTGTACAAGATACAGACAGGAGAGTTCCACAATGTGACTGTGCCAGTATTGAACAATATACAGACAGCAGTGTTCCACAATGTGACTGTGCCAGTATTGTACAATATACAGACAGGAGAGTTCCACAATGTGACTGTGCCATTATTGTACAATATACAGACAGGAGAGTTCCACAATGTGACTGTGCCAGTATTGTACAATGAACAGACAGGAGAGTTCCACAATGTGACTGTGCCAGTATTGTGCAATATATAGACAGGAGAGTTCCACAATGTGACTGTACCAGTATTGTGCAATATACAGACAGGAGAGTTCCACAATGTGACTGTGTCAGTATTTTACAATGAACAGACAGGAGAGTTCCACAATGTGACTGTTCCAGTATTGCACAATGAACAGACAGGAGAGTTCCACAATGTGACTGTGCCAGTATTTTACAATGAACAGACAGGAGAGTTCCACAATGTGACTGTGCCAGTATTGTACAATATACAGACAGGAGAGTTCCACAATGTGACTGTGCCAGTATTTTACAATGAACAGACAGGAGAGTTCCACAATGTGACTGTGTCAGTATTGTACAATATACAGACAGGAGAGTTCCACAATGTGACTGTGCCGGTATTGTACAATACACAGACAGGAGAGTTCCACAATGTGACTGTGTCAGTATTGTACAATATACAGACAGGAGAGTTCCACAATGTGACTGTGTCAGTATTGTACAATGAACAGACAGTAGAGTTCCACAATGTGACTGTGCCAGTATTGTACAATATACAGACAGGAGAGTTCCACAATGTGTCTGTGCCAGTATTGTACAATGAACAGACAGGAGAGTTCCACAATGTGACTGTGTCAGTATTGTACAATATACAGACAGGAGAGTTCCACAATGTGACTGTGTCAGTATTGTACAATATACAGACAGGAGAGTTCCACAATGTGACTGTGTCAGTATTTTACAATGAACAGACAGGCGAGTTCCACAATGTGACTGTGCCAGTATTTTACAATGAACAGACAGGCGAGTTCCACAATGTGACTGTGCCAATATTGTACAAGATACAGACAGGTGAGTTCCGCAATGTGACTGTGCCAGTATTTTACAATGAACAGACAGAAGAGTTCCACAATGTGACTGTGCCAGTATTGTACAATGAACAGACAGGTGAGTTCAACAATGTGACTGTGCCAGTATTGTACAATATACAGACAGGAGAGTTCTACACTGTAACTGGGCCAATATTGTACAATATACAGACAGGAGAGTTCCACAATGTGACTGTGCCATTACTGTACAATGAACAGACAGGAGAGTTCCACAATGTGACTCTGCCATTACTGTACAATGAACAGACAGGAGAGTTCCACAATGTGACTGTGTCAGTATTGTACAATGAACAGACAGGAGAGTTCCACAATGTGACTGTGTCAGTATTGTACAATATACAGACAGGAGAGTTCCACAATGTGACTGTACCAGTATTGTACAATATACAGACAGGAGAGTTCCACAATGTGACGGTGTCAGTATTGTACAATGAACAGACAGGAGAGTTCCACAATGTGACTGTGTCAGTATTGTACAATATACAGACAGGAGAGTTCCACAATGTGACTGTGCCAGTATTGTACAATGAACAGACAGGAGAGTTCCACAATGTGACTGTGTCAGTATTGTACAATATACAGACAGGAGAGTTCCACAATGTGACTGTGTCAGTATTGTACAATATACAGACAGGAGAGTTCCACAATGTGACTGTACCAGTATTGTACAATATACAGACAGGAGAGTTCCACAATGTGACGGTGTCAGTATTGTACAATGAACAGACAGGAGAGTTCCACAATGTGACTGTTCCAGTATTGCACAATGAACAGACAGGAGAGTTCCACAATGTGACTGTGTCAGTATTTTACAATGAACAGACAGGCGAGTTCCACAATGTGACTGTGTCAGTATTGTACAATATACAGACAGGAGAGTTCCACAATGTGACTGTGCCAGTATTTTACAATGAACAGACAGGAGAGTTCCACAATGTGACTGTGCCAGTATTGTACAATGAACAGACAGGAGAGTTCCACAATGTGACTGTGTCAGTATTGTACAATATACAGACAGGAGAGTTCCACAATGTGACTGTGCCAGTATTTTACAATGAACAGACAGGAGAGTTCCACAATGTGACTGTGTCAGTATTGCACAATGAACAGACAGGAGAGTTCCATAATGTGACTGTGTCAGTATTTTACAATGAACAGACAGGAGAGTTCCACAATGTGACTGTGTCAGTATTGTACAATGAACAGACAGGAGAGTTCCACAATGTGACTGTGCCAGTATTGTACAATATACAGACAGGAGAGTTCCACAATGTGACTGTGTCAGTATTTTACAATGAACAGACAGGAGAGTTCCACAATGTGACTGTGTCAGTATTGTACAATATACAGACAGGAGAGTTCCACAATGTGACTGTGCCAGTATTTTACAATGAACAGACAGGAGAGTTCCACAATGTGACTGTGTCAGTATTGTACAAGATACAGACAGGAGAGTTCCACAATGTGACTGTGCCAGTATTTTACAATGAACAGACAGGAGAGTTCCACAATGTGACTGTGCCAGTATTTTACAATGAACAGACAGGAGAGTTCCACAATGTGACTGTGTCAGTATTGTACAATGAACAGAAAGACGAGCTTCACACTGTGACTGGGCCAATATTGTACAATATACAGACAGGAGAGTTCCACAATGTGACTGTGTCAGTATTGTACAATATACAGACAGGAGAGTTCCACAATGTGACTGTGCCAGTATTTAACAATGAACAGACAGGAGCGTTCCACAATGTGACTGTGTCAGTATTGTACAATATACAGACAGGAGAGTTCCACACTGTGACTGTGCCAGTATTTTACAATGTACAGACAGGAGAGTTCCACAATGTGACTGTGCCAGTATTTTACAATGAACAGACAGGAGAGTTCCATAATGTGACTGTGTCAGTATTGTACAATATACAGACAGGAGAGTTCCACAATGTGACTGTGTCAGTATTGTACAATATACAGACAGGAGAGTTCCACAATGTCACTGTGTCAGTATTGTACAATATACAGACAGGAGAGTTCCACAATGTGACTGTTCCAGTATTGCACAATGAACAGACAGGAGAGTTCCATAATGTGACTGTGTCAGTATTGTACAATATACAGACAGGAGAGTTCCACAATGTGACTGTGTCAGTATTGTACAATATACAGATAGGAGAGTTCCACAATGTGACTGTGCCATTATTGTACAATATACAGACAGGAGAGTTCCACAATGTGACTGTGTCAGTATTTTACAATGAACAGACAGGAGAGTTCCACAATGTGACTGTTCCAGTATTGCACAATGAACAGACAGGAGAGTTCCACAATGTGACTGTGTCAGTATTTTACAATGAACAGACAGGCGAGTTCCACAATGTGACTGTGCCAGTATTTTACAATGAACAGACAGGCGAGTTCCACAATGTGACTGTGTCAGTATTGTACAAGATACAGACAGGTGAGTTCCGCAATGTGACTGTGCCAGTATTTTACAATGAACAGACAGAAGAGTTCCACAATGTGACTGTGCCAGTATTGTACAATGAACAGACAGGAGAGTTCAACAATGTGACTGTGCCAGTATTGTACAATATACAGACAGGAGAGTTCTACACTGTAACTGGGCCAATATTGTACAATATACAGACAGGAGAGTTCCACAATGTGACTGTGCCATTACTGTACAATGAACAGACAGGAGAGTTCCACAATGTGACTGTGCCATTACTGTACAATGAACAGACAGGAGAGTTCCACAATGTGACTGTGTCAGTATTGTACAATGAACAGACAGGAG
Organism: Chiloscyllium plagiosum; assembly: GCF_037043375.1. NCBI lineage: Eukaryota > Metazoa > Chordata > Chondrichthyes > Orectolobiformes > Hemiscylliidae > Chiloscyllium > Chiloscyllium plagiosum. The sequence continues at coordinate 159,567,452 of NW_028270141.1, forward strand.
AGTTCCACAATGTGACTGTGTCAGTATTGTACAATATACAGACAGGAGAGTTCCACAATGTGACTGTGCCAGTATTGTACAATGAACAGACAGGAGCGTTCCACAATGTGACTGTGTCAGTATTGTACAATGAACAGACAGGAGAGTTCCACAATGTGACTGTGCCAGTATTGTACAATGAACAGACAGGAGCGTTCCACAATGAGACTGTGTCAGTATTGTACAATATACAGACAGGGGAGTTCCACAATGTGACTGTGTCAGTATTGTGCAATATACAGACAGGAGAGTTCCACAATGTGACTGTTCCAGTATTGCACAATGAACAGACAGGAGAGTTCCACAATGTGACTGTGTCAGTATTGCACAATATACAGACAGGAGAGTTCCACAATGTGACTGTGTCAGTATTGTACAATGAACAGACAGGAGAGTTCCACAATGTGACTGTTCCAGTATTGCACAATGAACAGACAGGAGAGTTCCACAATGTGACTGTGTCAGTATTTTACAATGAACAGACAGGCGAGTTCCACAAAGTGACTGTGCCAGTATTTTACAATGAACAGACAGGCGAGTTCCACAATGTGACTGTGCCAGTATTGTACAAGATACAGGCAGGTGAGTTCCGCAATGTGACTGTGCCGGTATTGTACAATACACAGACAGGAGAGTTCCACAATGTGACTGTGTCAGTATTGTACAATATACAGACAGGAGAGTTCCACAATGTGACTGTGTCAGTATTGTACAATATACAGACAGGAGAGTTCCACAATGTGACTGTGTCAGTATTGTACAATATACAGACAGGAGAGTTCCACAATGTGACTGTGTCAGTATTGTACAATGAACAGACATGAGAGTTCCACAATGTGACTGTGCCAGTATTGTACAATGAACAGACAGTAGAGTTCCACAATGTGACTGTGCCAGTATTGTACAATATAGAGACAGGTGAGTTCCGCAATGTGACTGTGTCAGTATTGTACAATATACAGACAGGAGAGTTCCACAATGTGACTGTGCCAGTATTGTACAATATACAGACAGGAGAGTTCCACAATGTGACTGTGTCAGTATTGTACAATATACAGACAGGAGAGTTCCACAATGTGACTGTGTCAGTATTGTACAATATACAGACAGGAGAGTTCCACAATGTGACTGTGTCAGTATTGTACAATGAACAGACATGAGAGTTCCACAATGTGACTGTGCCAGTATTGTACAATGAACAGACAGTAGAGTTCCACAATGTGACTGTGCCAGTATTGTACAATATACAGACAGGAGAGTTCCACACTGTGACTGTGTCAGTATTGTACAATGAACAGACAGGAGAGTTCCACACTGTGACTGTGTCAGTATTGTACAATGAACAGACAGGAGAGTCCCACAATGTGACTGTGCCAGTATTGTACAATGAACAGACAGGAGAGTTCCACAATGTGACTGTGCCAGTATTGTACAATATACAGACAGGAGAGTTCTACAATGAGATTGTGTCAGTATTGTACAATATACAGACAGGAGAGTTCCACAATGTGACTGTGCCAGTATTGTACAATATAGAGACAGGTGAGTTCCACAATGTGACTGTGCCAGTATTGTACAATATACAGACAGGAGAGTTCCACAATGTGACTGTGTCAGTATTGTACAATATACAGACAGGAGAGTTCCACAATGTGACTGTGTCAGTATTGTACAATATACAGACAGGAGAGTTCCACAATGTGACTGTGTCAGTATTGTGCAATGAACAGACGGGAGAGTTCCACAATGTGACTGTGCCAGTATTGTATCATGAACAGACAGGAAAGTTCCACACTGTGACTGTGACCGTATTGTACAATATACAGACAGGAGAGTTCCACAATGTGGCTGTGCCAGTATTGTACAATGAACAGACAGGAGAGTTCCACAATGTGACTGTGTCAGTATTGTACAATATACAGACAGGAGAGTTCCACACTGTGACAGTGTCCGTATTGTACAATGAACAGACAGGAGAGTTCCACAATGTGACTGTGCCAGTATTGTACAATGAACAGACAGGAGAGTTCCACAATGTGACTGTGCCAGTATTGTACAATGAACAGACAGGAGAGTTCCACAATGTGACTGTGTCAGTATTGTACAATATACAGACAGGAGAGTTCCACACTGTGACAGTGTCCGTATTGTACAATGAACAGACAGGAGAGTTCCACAATGTGACTGTGCCAGTATTGTACAATGAACAGACAGGAGAGTTCCACAATGTGACTGTGTCAGTATTGTACAATGAACAGACAGGAGAGTTCCACAATGTGATTGTTTGTGTTTATTGTACAGTCCCAGAACTCTCCAGCAGTATGGGACATTGCACTGTGGACCTTCCGATGAGCCTCCACTCAGACAGGCTCCTGGACAGGTCACAGCGCCGAGTGGCCGAGCAGGGACTGACAGACAATTCCGATCCCCCATGCGGAGGGACTCACCCTGGGCCCTGGGTCATGTCGCACTACAGGTTACCCCACTGCACTGCACCCACACACACAGACACACACCCCTACACGCACACACCCCTACACACACACACACACCTACAGACACACCACCCCTTCACACAAATCCCCCTACAGACACACCCCTACTGACACACCCACCCATACACACACACCCTACACACACCTACAGACACACACACCTACAGACACACACCCCTACATACACACACACCTACACACACTCCTACACACACCTATAGACACTCACGACTACACACACACACTCCTACACACACACCCCTACACACATACACACCTACACACACAGACACACCCCTACACACACCGACAGACACACACCCCTACACACACAGACACACACCCCTACACAGACACATACCGTTACACACACACCTATAGACACACACCCCTTCACACACACATCCCTACACACACAGACCCACACCCCTGCACACACACCCCTACACATACACACCTACAGATACACATTTCTACACACACACACAGACACACACCCCTACACACACACCCCTGCACACACACCCCTACACTCACAGAGACACGCACCCCTACACAAACACACCCCTACACACACACGCGCGCCTAAACACACACACCCCCACAGACACACACACCCCTACCGACACTCATCCCTGTACACACACAACCCTACAGACATTCACCTCTACACACACACACACCCCTTCAGACACATAACCCTAAACATACACATCCCTACACACACACCCCCTACACACACACCTCTACAGACACACACCCCTACAGACACACACCCCCTACACACACACCCCCTACAGACACACACCTCTTCACACACACCCTTACAGACACACCCCTTCACACCCACACACCCACACAGACACACCCCTACACACACACACCCCTACAGACACCCCCCCTACACACACACCCCCTACAGACACACACCTCTTCACACACACCCTTACAGACATACCCCTTCACACACACACCCACACAGACACACCCCTACACACACACCCCTACAGACACCCCCCTACACACACACCTCTACAGACACCCCCCCCTACAGACACACACCCCTACACACACACACCCTACAGACACACACCCCTACACACACACCTCCACCCACCCACCCACACACACACACACCTCTGCAGACACCCCCCCATACACACACGCCCCTATACACACTCCCCTACACACACACCCTTACACACACCCACACCCACAAACACACCCCTACACACAGTCAGACACTCCTACATACACACACACATTCCAACAGATGCATACACTCACACAGACCGTCTCTCAAACACAAGCTCTCCTTCATAGGCTCACACATACACTCTCACACTCGCACGTACACACACCCCTCTCACTGACTAATACCCCTTTATACTTACACACATACACACTGTCTCACAGACACTCATAACTCCCATTACACACACACACACACACACACATAAGGTTGTGGGGTGAATTTGTCCTTCCAGAATTACATTTTATTTTGCTCAAAAACTGCATGAATCTATGTAAGATTTTGTAAATCCCTTTTTTAGATTAGAAACAGTGTGAACAGTGGGGCACAGACAGCCTCACACAGGGCACCTCACACCTTCAATGCATTATCTGGGTCAACATGACAGTGATTGTTAAAGTTCACTTGAGAATGTCAGTGAAAAGGTTTTGTGATTTTACATATGAAAGAACTGAAACCAACATATTCATTCTAAAAGATGAGAGACTTAACAAACAATCTGGGTTTTTAAAACAATATAATTTCAGTTACATCACACTGTAAACTTTTGCGATAAATTCTGTGTCTTACGATCTTATTCTCCACAACCACCTGAAGAGGGAGGGTGTCTGAAAGCTAGTGCTTCCAAATAAACCGGTTGGACTATAACCTGGTGTTGTGTGATTTTTACCTTTGTCCACCCCAGTCCAACACTGGCCCCTCCACATCAAAAGCAATTTACACATGCGCATAATATGGTCAGGTGAATGGGCCAAAATTTGGTAGATAAATTTTAATGTGAATAAATGTGAGGTTATTCATTTTGATTGGAGGAATAGAAAGACAACTTTTGATTTAAATGGAGAGAAACTTCAGAGTGCTTCAGTGCAGAGTGCTCTGAAGTTGTAGGCATGTACTGTACCTTTAAGAGAGAGTGAAAGCTCAAAGTGTGCTGAACAATTTAAAAATGTTTTAAATTTTTAAAATTGGTTATGAAAAAAATAGCTGGTGCTGCACTGCCATGGTACACAACAAATTCAAATTCAGCCAATCAGTTTAAATTATGCCCCAAGATACCAAAACCCAAAAGAATTTGAATTTTACTGTTTTGACGACATCAAACCAATGAGACAATCCGATGTTCTGGGGTTTAAAAATCAGGCATTTTAAACAGTTAGTTACAGCGGCAAAGAGCACCAAATGACTGCCCACAGAGAAACTCTCTGAAAGGTACCTGTTCATATGAAAGCTGTGAAACAGAAGGCAGAAGAGAAGGAGACAGGAAGACACAGAGGAGAATCAACACAGCTGACTGGTTTTGAAATTTGATTTTTTTTGTCAATCTTAATCTAGGGTTTTATCGGATCAGTTGCTGAGGGAGAGGTAGATAAATTGATCAGACAAAGGAGGCATACAATGTAGGTAGTTGTTCATTTTTTTGGAGTTAACGAATAAATTGTTAAATTTTTTCTTTAAATAGTGGGATTTGGGTAGTTCTTTGTCACTCATATTTTAACAGATTACGAGAGCGAGGTGAGCTTCTCCGTGTGTCTGGTTTAAGTTAGCAGGAGGGTCGTGACACAGAGGGATCTGGATGCCCTTGTGCATAAATCACAGAAAGCGAGTACGCAAATACAGCTGATAATAAGGAGAGCAAATGGAATTTCGGCATATATCGCAAAAGGAATGGAGTATAAAAGTAGGAAAGGATTGCTGTAACTTGTCCAAGGCATTAGTGAGACCACACCTGGGGTATTGCGGAGAGTTTTTGCCCCCTTACATGAGGGGGGATGTAGCTGCATTGGAGGCAGTTCAGAGGAGGGTCACTGGATTGATTCTAGAGATGACGGGTCTGTCCTTATGAAGAGAGATTGAACAGTTTAGGCCTTTACACTTCCTGTTAAGAAGAATGGGAAGAGATCTAATTGAGGAGTATAAGATGCTAAAGGGGTTTGACCAAGGAGATGGTGAAAGGATGGGCTTCCTCATACGGGGCAATCAGGAGTGAATGGTCATAGGTTTAGGGTAAGGGAGAGCAGATTGAAAACAGAGATGAGGAGAAATTATTTCTTTCAGAGGATCATGAACCTCTGGGATTCACTCCCCCAGAGTGTGGTGGATACCCGGGCATTGAGAACATTTAAGGAGGATATCGACAGGCTTTCAGTTTGTAATGGGTTAAAGGGGGATGGAAAATGGGCAGGAAAATGCAGCTGACACTGAGATGAGATCGGCCATGATTGTGTTAAATGGCTGAAACTCCTCCTCCTGCTCCTGGGTCTGATGTTCTTATCCCTAAGGGACATTGGTGAATCAGATATCAATTAGGCCTTAATGGTTGCTATTAGGCTAGTATTTATCACAGTCAACACTTTAACTGCATTGAGATCTGTCATGTTGAGATTCAAACCTTTAGCATGGATTCTGGATTACTCACCCCATTCCCATGATGCCACAGCCTGAGAACATTCAGCTCAGGTGTTTGACGACTCCTGGAAAAAAACTAAAACTTTTCCAGACTGGAAGTTGATATCAAATTAAACCCATCGAGATGTGAGAGAAAGGTGTGAGTGCTGTACAGAGGGTGTTTTTGGAATTGTTGGGATTATATTTCACCCCTTGTATGAAGTGCTTCTGAAGATCTGGACCCGCCCCTGGGGGTGGGTCTCTCGGTTCCGCGATCGGTCAATAAACACTAGCAATTCGGTCTGGTTCTGTAAGATTTCACACTTTATTCAAAATCACAGAGGTTAAACAGCAGGAGTGAGAGAGACAGGGTAGTTGTCATGGGGGACTTCAACTTTCCAAATGTTGACTGGGAACACTATAGTACGAGTACTACAGATGGGTCAGTTTTTGTCCATTGTGTGCAGGAGGGCTGCCTGACACAGTATGTAGACAGGCCAACAAGGGGCGAAGCCACATTAGATTTGGTACTGGGTAATGAGTCCAGCCAGGTGTTAGACTTGGAAATAGGTGAGAACTTTGGTGATAGCGATCACAATTCTGTTATGTTTACTTTAGTGATAGAAATGGATAGGTGTATACCACAGGGCAAGAGTTACAGCTGGGGGAAAGGCAATTACGATACAATTAGGCAAGATTTAGGAAGCATAGGATGGGGAAGGAAACTGCAGGGGATGGGCACATTAGAAATGTGGAGCTTATTCAAGGAAAAGTCTAGATAAGTATGTCCCTGTCAGGCAGGGAGGAAGCTGTAGAGCGCGGGAGCCGTGGTTTACGAAGGAAGTGGAATCTCTGGTCAAGAGGAAGGAGAAGGCTTATGTTAGGATGAGATGTGAAGGCTCAGTCAGGGCGCTTGAGGGTTACAAAGTAGCCAGGAAAGACCTAAAGAGACAGCTCAGAAGAGTCAGGAGGAGACATGAGAAGTTGTTGGTGGATAGGATCAGGATAAACTCTAAGGCTTTCTATAGGTATTTAGGGAATAAAAGAATGATGAGAGTAAGATTAGGGCCAATCCAGGATACTAGTGAGAAGTTGTGTGTGGAGTCCGAGGAGATGGGGGAAGCACTAAATGACTATTTTTCGACAGTATTCACTCTAGAAAACGACAATATTGTCAAGGAGAATACTGAGATACAGCCTACTAGACTAGGTGTGATTGACGTTCACAAGGAAGAGGTTATTAGAAATCCTGCAGAGTGTGGAAATAGATAAGTCCTCTGGGCCGGATGGGATTTATCCTGGGATCCTCTGGGAAGCCAGGGAGGAGATTGCCGAGCCTTTGGCATTGATCTTTAAATCATCATTGTCTACAGGAATAGTGCCTGAGGACTGGAGGATAGCAAATGTGGTTCCCCTGTTCAAGAAGGGGAGTAGAGACAATCCAGGTAAGTATAGACCAGTGAGCCTTACTTCAGTTGTGGGTAAAGTGTTGGAGAAGGTAATAAGAGATAGGATTTATAATCATTTAGAAAAGAATAAGTTGATTCGGGATAGTCAGCACGGTTTTGTGAAGGGTAGGTCATGCCTCACAAACCTTATTGAGTTCTTTGAGAAGGTGAGCAAACAGGTAGATGAGAGTAAACCAGTTGATGTGGTGTATATGGATTTCAGCAAGGCGTTCGATAAGGTTCCCCACAGTAGGGTATTGTACAAAATGCGGAGGAATGGGATTGTGGGAGATATAGCAGTTTGGATCAGTAATTGGCTTGCTGAAAGAAGACAGAGGGTGGTGGTTGATGGGAAATGTTCATCCTGGAGTCCAGTTACCAGTGGTGTACCGCAAGGGTCGGTGTTGGGTCCACTGCTGTTTGTCATTTTTATAAACGATCTGGATGAGGACGTAGAAGGGTGGGTTAGTAAATTTGCAGATGACACTAAGGTCGGTGGAGTTGTGGATAGTGACGAAGGATGTTGTAGGTTACAGAGAGACATAGATAAGCTGCAGAGCTGGGCTGAGAGGTGGCAAATGGAGTTTAATGCGGACAAGTGTGAGGTGATACACTTTGGTCGGAGTAATCGGAATGCAAAGTACTGGGCTAATGGTAAGATTCTTGGTAGTGTAGGTGAGCAGAGAGATCTCGATGTCCATGTACACAGATCCCTGAAAGTTGCCACTCAGATTGACGGGGTTGTTAAGAAGGCATACAGAGGAGATTTACTAGGATGTTGCCTGGTATGGAAGGAATGTCTTACGAGGAAAGGCTGAGGGCCTTGAGGCTGTTCTCGTTAGAGAGAAGAAGGTTGAGAGGTGACTTAATAGAGACATACAAGATAATCAGAGGGTTAGATAGGGTGGACAGGGAGAGCCTTTTTCCAAGTATGGGAATGGCAAACACGAGGGGAAACAACTTTAAAGTGAGGGGAGATAGGTATAAGACAGATGTCAGAGGTAGTTTCTTTACTCGGAGAGTAGTAAGGGTATGGAATGCTTTGCCTACAACGGTAGTAGATTCGCCAAGTTTAAGTGCATTTAATTCGTCATTGGACAAGCATACGGACGTACATGGAATAGTGGAGGTGGGATGGGCTTCAGATTAGTATGACAGGGCGGCGCAACATCGAGGGCCGAAGGGCCTGTACTGTGCTGTAATGTTCTATGTTCTATGTTCTGTGTTCCTCGGAGGAAGTGCTCACGTGGCTTAGGATAGACATTTTTATACTTTTTTGAGAGAAGTACAGGCCATCATTACAGAACACATTCAGACAATTACCAATCAATTTTAATGAAATGACTTTATTGACGGCAACTTAGCCCAAAGATATTTCCTGGGAATCAACCTTGTTTTCCAACATCCAAATGCTCCTATCTCGCGAACCTAGTCTCTGCACCTGCACTGGCAAGGTCAGTTAGAATGGCTAGTAAGGTCTTATCTAGTTGAGTTATTTCTATGCAGTAAAGAGAGCATTGTCTCCTAATCTCTGTTGAGATAGACTGTGGTTAAGGTAATTGTGCAGGTATAGCAGGGTTAAAAGCTATTTTATGCAGCTTTAATCAGAATTGTCAATTTGCAGCCTGGAAGCCATTTTGTCATGTTATTTGTATGAAAGTGCCATTTTATTGCTGTCTGCGTTAGTAAGAGCATATTGTTCCTGACTACAGCTAGTTACTCCAGCCAGTATTCTGATTTCAGAGTCTCACTTCGAGAGGTTAGTAATGGCTCACATTCGGCCTCCCAGATTGCTTTGATCTGCTATAATTCTCCTAACGTCCCAACAGGAACACTCATCCCTGGAACATCTGGGTAACAAGGACACTGACGTCAAACTCCGGTTTATTGACTTTAGCTCTGTTTTCATCACCATAATTCCAATCAAAACCATCTCTAAACTCAGAGACCTAGGCCTCTGTTTCCCCTCTGCAACTGGATCCTCACATTCCAGACCCACAGATTGCAATCCATAAGGACAGGCGACAGCACCTCCTCCACGATAATCCTTAACACCGGTGCCCCGCAAGACTGTCTACTCAGCCCCTTACTATCCTCCTTGTACACTCATCACTATGTGGGCAAATTTAACTCTATAGGTTTTCTGATAGTACCACCATGCTGGATAGGATTTCAAACGATGGCGAGGGAGTACAGGAAAGATTTTGACAGCTTAATGGAATGGTGTAACAATCTCTCCCTCAATGCCAGCGAAATAAAAGAGCCGGTCATTGACTTTAGGAAGTGTAGTAGAGGACACACCCCTGTCAGTATCAATGGGTGCTGAGGTGGAGGTGATCAACTGCTTCAAGTTCACAGGAGTAAAGATCACCAGCACTTTTTCCTAGGTCATTCACATTGATGCTACAGTCAAGAAAGCACAGCAATGCCTCTACTCCCTCAGAAGGATAAGGAAATGCAGCCTGTCCACAATGCCCCTTACCAGTTTTTATAGATGCACCATAGAAAGCATCCTATCCGAACACCCCACAGCTCAGGATGGCAATTGCTCTGCCCAAGACCGGAAGAAATTACAGAGAGTTGTGAACGCAGCAAGACCATCATGAAAACCAGTTTTACTTACAATGACTCCATCTATACTTCCCCCCCTGCCTCGGGAAAGCAGCTAACACAACCAAATACCCTTCCCCAACCCGGGTATACCCTTCCACCCTCTTCCACCGGGCAGAAGATAGAAAAGTTTGAAAACATGTACCAACAGATTTAACAACAGCTTCTTCCACGCTGTTATCTGACTTATGAACGAGCTTCTCATGTGTCAGAGTTGATCTTTCCCTGCACCTTCTCTGGAGCTGTAACACTATACTTTCAATCTGTTTTTATACACTGATGTATTTATGTAAGGTATGATTTCTTGGAATAGCTTGCAAAACAATACTTTTCACTGTATCACAGTACAATAACAATAATAAATCAAATCAAGAAATCTTTATGCTTGTGTCATATCTGAATAGTCTGGTTCATTCCATTTTATCTTTATGAACTTCTGAATAAACTTCCGTTTTGTTGTTAAGAACAAATCTGCACATTATGTTGCAAGTTTGTTAAAATCAAAACAAACCATGATGCACTAAGCCAGATTTCAATGTGAACTCTGACATGTCCAATTATAACATGAGACAGGGTTATTACACAGTCCAGGTCCAATACCCGAACAGTGTCCAGGCTTGGGCTGACTAGTGGCAATCCCACAAATGCCAGGTAATGACCAGCTCCAACAAGAGACAACCTAACCATCACCCATAGATATACAGTGGCATTACCAAGATGATCAACATGGGAGTGTCAACATTGACTAGAAACTAAACTGATCTCGGCATATATACTTACAAGGGCTGGTCAGAGACTGGGAATCCTGCAGAATGTATTCTGGATGGGAGAGATCAGTGCCTATTACCAAGAGTAGATTGGTAGCACTATACTTTTGTGAATCCTGAGTGATGAGTATATATGCCAGGCTGGCTCTGTTATAGGTGCCCTTGCCCCCACTGTTTAATTGAAAACTCGCCCCAGTTCCTTAGTTACACGACTGAAAAGAATACTCATTCCATTGTTGTTCAGGTGTAGGGCAGTACAGATCCACACTGTATCGGTGTCAGTGTCCTGAAAACCAAACCTCAGTTCTCCCAGACCAGTCTGTCAGCATCCATTCGTTCTCCCTGACCTGTTTGCACACGGTCAGGTAACAATCTCAAGGTTATTACCATGAAGTTTTGCTTCTAACTTTGGTGTCAAGCTTCCTCATAAAAACCAAAAGGACTGTGAATGCTGTAACTAAGAGCGAAGAACAGAAATTGCTGGAAAAGCTCAGCAAATCTGGTAACATCTGTGGAGAGAAGTCAGAGTTAACATTTTGGGTCGAGTGAGGAAACGTTAACTATGATTTCTCTCAACTGATGCTGCCAGATCTGCAGAGCTTTTCTGGCAATTTTTGCTTTTGACTCTAGTTTCTCGTGTTGGCCTGTCAGAGCCAGCTTTCTGTATTTGTGTCGATAATTGGATCCTCCCTGTCTCGCTGCAAGTTCCTCTCCAGCGCTGAGCAGATGGCCTGAACCTGACACCATGCAGAAGGCACAGCCCCCTGGACTCATGTGCCTGGCTGCAGAGTAGAGGCTACCTGACAGTACTCTCCCTACTACCACTTCATTCATCGTCATCGAGTCATAGAGATGTACAGCATGGAAACAGACCCTTCGGCCCAACCTGACCATGCCGACCAGATATCCCAACCCAATCTAGACCCACCTGCCACAACCTGGCCCATATCCCTCCAAACCCTTCCTATTCATATACCCATCCAAATGCTGCTTAAATGTTGTAATTGTACCAGGCTCCACCACTTCCTCTGGCAACTCATTCCATACACATACCACCCTCTGCGTGAAAAGGTTGCCTCTTAGGTCTCTTTTATATCTTTCCCCTCTCACCCTAAATCTGTGCCCTCTAGTTCTGGACTCCCCAACCCCAGGGAAAAGACTTTGTCTATTTACCCTATCCATGCCCCTCATCATTTTGTAAACCTCTATAAGGTCACCCGTCAGCCTCCGACGCTCCAGGGAAAACAGCTCCAGCCTGTTCAGCCTCTCCCTATAGCTCAAATCCTCCAACCCTGGCAACATCCTTGTAAATCTCTTCTGAACCCTTTCAAGTTTCACAACATCTTTCTGATAGGAAGGAGACCAGAAATGCACACAATATTCCAAATTTAGATGTACATTTGCTATGCAAAGACATATCAGACTTTGGGCTGGAAAATGGGATTAGAATAGATAGGGGGTTGTTTTTAATTGGCACAAACTGGAAGGGCTGAAGGAACATTTTCTGTGATGTAGATCTCTACACTCTAAATACCGGAATGAAAATGGACTTGTATAGAATATGGGTGCTATGAAAATCAGCGTATACAGCATTTCATGGAGATATATCAATACTGTTAATTTGACACAGGATCAGTAAATAGACGAAAATATTGGTAGAAAATGAAAAAGCCTCAGCAGGATACCTTTTAATTTATTTCTCTGCAGGGAGATGTGGTAAAATATGCACAATATCTGATTTTGGTCAGTTCTGCAAAGACATTTTGTTGAAAAGGTCAGAAAGTAATTTGGATCAAGTCACCTAAATAAAGACTGTTGGACGCTGGCAATCTGAAACAGAAACAAAAATGCTGGAGAAACTCAGCAGGTCTGGCAGCAGCTGTGGGGAGAGAAGCAATGATAACATCTTGAGGATGGCTTGACTTGAAGTTCTGAAGAAGACCATGTCGGGCTTGAAATGCCAACTCTGTTTCTCTCTCCCATTGATGCTGTCAGGTCTGCTGAGTGAGTGACCTAAATACGTAATTGCCAAGAAAGCATGTAAGCTTGGTTTTAATCATTCATGCACGCGGTGTGACTTCAGTCAACTGGTGTGGCAGGATCCCTGTGATTCAGATCAAGGCCAGTGGTTTAACAGAAGGTTCAAGGTTTAAGCTCAGGGAACCTGTCACCCTAGAGGGAATGTTTTAACCTGTGAAGCAGCTTTCAAGATATCTGACATAAAAGTTGGGTCATCCGCGAATTGCAAAAGGGTCATGTCAGCAGACTCAGAAAAAAATTGCAAAAGTGTCTGAGCGGACCAAAGGAAAGAATGGGAGGAGTCACTTTTGTTTGGAGTGTAAGAGCTAACATAGGAGCAATATATCTTTGGGATTGAGTCTGTGTAAGGGTTAGTGTTGGGAAACAGGTTGAAACTTCTTATTGTTATTATGAGATTTTTCTGAGATGTAGAGTTTATTTCAAGATTACTTTTGTGTAGTAAGTTTGTGTTGTCTTGTTAGAGAGCTGAAAATGTGTTGCTGGAAAAGCGCAGCAGGTCAGGCAGCATCCAGGGAACAGGAGAATCGACGTTTCGGGCATAAGCCCTTCTTCAGGAATGTTAAAGTTTGTGTTGTCTTGTTAAAGACCATTCACAGCTTCCAGTGTTTCTGTCTAGTGACTAGACTCTGCTTTGCTCACTTTTCAGACAATCCACAGACTCTCACTCCACTGAAGGCGAGGGAATTACTGTTCCGAGTGCAGGGATTTCATTTGAGATTGATGAGGTTTGTTGGCGCAAGGAAGGAAAGAAGCAAAGCCTGAAATTGCTGGAGAAACTCAGCAGGTCTGGCAGCATCTGTGGGAAGAAAGCAGACTCATGAGATCAGTCACCATATTAGAGTCTGCTTTCTCTCTCCGGATGCTGCCAGACCTGCTGAGTTTCTCCAGCAATTTCAAGTTTAGTTTCACATTTTACACAGAGGGTGGTTCATGTGTGGGATGAACTGCCAGAGGAAGTGATGGGTGCAGGTACAGTGACAATGTTTAAAAGACATCGGATAAGTTCATAAAGAGGAAAGGTTTGGACAGCTATGGGTCAGGAGCAGGCAGCTGGGACTGGTTTAGTTAGGGATTACAGTTGACATGGGCTGGTTGGACCAAAGAGTCTATTTTGGTGCTGTCTGACTCGATGACTCCAGCATTAGATTAGATTAGATTACAGTGTGGAAACAGGCCCTTCGGCCCAACAAGTCCACACCGACCCGCCGAAGCGCAACCCACCCAAACCCCTACATTGACCCCTTACCTAACACTACGGGCAATTTAGTATGGCCAATTCACCTGGCCCTGCACATCTTTGTGACTGTGGGAGGAAACCGGAGCACCCGGAGGAAACCCACGCAGACACGGGGAGAATGTGCAAACTCAGTCGCCTGAGGCAGGAATTGAACCCGGGTCTCAGGCGCTGTGAGGCAACAGTGCTAACCACTGTGCCACCGTGCCGCCCACAAATCTGCATCTGCAGTTCTTTATTTTATTTTAGTCTGGAAGGGAAGGAATAGGTTACCGCAGAAATATTGCTGCATATTTCGGCCCGGTGGCTCAGTGGTTAGCACAGCTGCCTCACAGCACCAGGGTCCCAGGTTCGATTCCTGCCTCGGGCAGACTGTCTGTGTGGAGTTTGCACGTTGTCCGCGTGGGTTTCCTCTCACAATCCAAAGATGTACAGGTCAGGTGAACTGGCTAAACTGCCCATCGTGTTAGGTGCATTAGTCAGAGGGAGATATAGGGTAGGGGAATGGGTCTGGGTGAGTTGCTCTTTGGAGGGTCAGTATGGCCTTGTTGGGCTGAAGGGCCTGTTTCCACACTGTCGGGAATCTAATCACATTCCTGTAGCAAAGCTTCAATGAGGAAATACAAATCTTGTTGATGTGTGCGCTCAAATCTGTAACACCCTGCATCAAAGGATGGCCGGAATATATTTGTTATTTTCTAATATTCCAAGGACAGTATTTTAAGGCTAAGAGGCAATTTATCAGGGTAAGGAAGCTGAACGAGTTCAAATAAACTGGCAATTTAGGCTGAGGCCTAATGATAGAGAATGAAAAGGTATTTCAGGATCCACTCCAATAGATACATTCCAACAAGTCCGAAACATTCAAAGTGAAGGGCCCACAATCCCTGATTAACTAATGTCATTGAAGATAGCATCAAATGTGCAATCTTTTGAGCAAAGATGATATCTCAGTGTTGTTGCTGATTTATGATGAGGAGTTGTCATTCCCAGAGTCCTCAGACTGCATGTCCTGGAGGTCATACCATTGCAATGTGTCAAATACATTTTGCTCGGTGGACAGAGATTAGATTACTTACAGTGTGGAAACAGCCCAACAAGTCCACACCGACCCGCCGAAGCGCAACCCACCCAGACCCATACCCCTACATTTACCCCTTACCTAACATTACGGGCAATTTTGCATGGCCAATTCACCTGACCTGCACATCTTTGGACTGTGGGAGGAAAGCGGAGCACCCGGAGAAAACCCACGCAGACACGGGGAGAACGTGCAAACTCCACACAGTTAATCGCCTGAGGCGGGAATTGAACCCGGGTCTCTGGCGCTGTGAGGCAGCAGTGCTAACCACTGTGCCACTGTGCCGCCCACAAATCTTGAGTCATGAAAGGATGTAATTTCCTATTCAATCCCTTGTGGGGTCCACTGACAGAAACAAAGGGAACTGCTGATAGTCTATTTGTTTCTGTCCAGAAGTCGGATGAGCACAATTCCAATCAAACAGTGGATGACAATCATCACTGCCTGAGTACATCAAAATACCCCAACTCCTGGCTGGAGAGTCACTGTGGATTCCTGATGGAAATCATCATCCACACCCCCCCCACCAACCCAACCTCCACTCCCGGCACCTTCCCTTGCAACCGCAAGAAACGCAAAACTTGCGCCCACACCTCCCCCCTTACTTCCCTCCAAGGCCCAAGGAATCCTTCCATATCCGCCACAAATTCACCTGCACCTCCACACACATCATTTACTGCATCCGCTGCACCCGATGTGGCCTCCTCTATATTGGGGAGACAGGCCGCCTACTTGCGGAACGTTTCAGGGAACACCTCTGGGACACCCGGACCAACCAACCCAATTGCCCCGTGGCTCAACACTTCAACTCCCCCTCCCACTCCACCAAGGACATGCAGGTCCTTGGCCTCCTCCATCGCCAGACCATGCCAACACGATGCCTGGAGGAAGAGCGACTCATCTTCCGCCTAGGAACCCTCCAACCACAAGGGATGAATGCAGATTTCTCCAGCTTCCTCATTTCCCCTCCCCCCACCTTATCTCTGTCCCAACCCTCGGAATCAGCACCACCTTCCTAACCTGCAATCTTCTTCCTGACCTCTCCGCCCCCACCCCCACTCCGGCCTATCACCCTCACCTTGACCTCCCTCCACCTATCGCATTTCCAACGCCCCTCCCCCAAGTCCCTCCTCCCTACCTTTTATCTTAGCCTGCTGGACACACTCTCCTCATTCCTGAAGAAGGGCTCATTCCCAAAACATCGATTCTCCTGCTCCTTTGATGCTGCCTGACCTGCTGCGCTTTTCCAGCAACACATTTTTAAGTGCTAAAACATGTAACTACAGACTCACTTCACCGACTCTGAATGGGCTGAGCAAGCCTCACAGTTCCAGGGCAACTGGGAATGGCCAACAAATGCTGCTCATTCCAGTGATGGCCACATCTCATGACTGAGTCCAGGGGACGGCACGCTCTCTCCCTCACAGTCCCTCTCACTACCTCACCCCTGCCATGTGCTAAACCCTGCCCCTTCCCCATCTTCCTTCTTTGAGTTTATGCTCCTCCCTGAGTCTTCCCGTCCTCCCCCCACCTCTCCGATCTCTCTGGCCCCAGCCTGACCCGGTCTCTTCTCCCTGCCCAATCTCCCATCCCTGACTCCCCACCTCCACTTGATACGGTCCCCCTCCTCACCATCGATCGATCCGAACATCTCCTTTCTGTGGCTGGAGGTTGGATTTTCGATGGTTATTTTTCGGATTGGTGATGATACCTGGTCTGTTGTTTTTGTCTTGTCAAAGGAACTGGTTGTTTTTGTGAAACTGGCCGTGGTGGAGAAAGGAAATTGAGACAAAGCTGAGCTTTAAATGATAGATTTATTTCGGAACACTAGAAAAATAGTTTGGTTGTATTTAATACAAAACCCTCCAACAATGTGAAGTTTGGATTCTGACTGACAGCAGAGCAGAGTGACTGGGTAGTTTATAC
Organism: Chiloscyllium plagiosum; assembly: GCF_037043375.1. NCBI lineage: Eukaryota > Metazoa > Chordata > Chondrichthyes > Orectolobiformes > Hemiscylliidae > Chiloscyllium > Chiloscyllium plagiosum. Next base: position 159,584,729 of record NW_028270141.1, read on the forward strand.
CAGGGGAGGGGACGCTGGGTTCAGTCCTCTGCTAGGTAATGGTCGGACCCAGTCTCAGTGGTTTTGATGGCCTTAAGCGGTTGGCAGATGGCATTCCTTACCCTCTCGCGGTTATTGTGCAGAATCTGGTTGATGGCATATTCGTTCTCCTGGCCAATATCTGTCAGCCTCAGATCAAACTCCATTACTGTCTTATTCATCGACATTCCCTCTTGCAGCTGCCTCCCAGCTTCCTGAGAAGAGAAAACAGGGAAAACTTAGAGGAGCAGTGAGAAAGAGAGCTGAGAGAGGACGTGATGAAGCAACCGGAGGCAATGATACCAGATGTATATCAGATTGCTGTGGGATTGCAGGGGATTCGACACTCGTTTCAAATCCTCCCTGGGCCACAGGGGAGGTGCCAATGGACTAGACGACAGCCAGTGTGGTACTGTTAGTCAGGAAGGGCAGTACAGATAAGCTCGAGGCAAGTGAGTTTCTCACAAAAACAGAAACTGCTGGAGAAAGTGAGTAGGTCTGGCAGCATCTATGGAGAGAAATCAGAGTTCATGTCCAGAACAGTCCAGCATTGAAGGAGGCTCACTGGACCCTGAAATGTGAACTCTGCTTTCTCTCCATGGATGCTGCCAGACCTACTGAGTTTTTCCAGCAAGGTCTGTTTCAGATTTCCAGCATCTGTAGCTCTTTGAATTTTTTTGAGCGAGTCTAACATCTGTGGCATTCAAAATACTGGTAACATTTCAGAGGGACAGAGTTAATCTCCATTTAATCAAGGATAGTTGATGTCACTTTGGTAAGGCAGTGATAAATTCTAACAAATTTGATTGAATGTTTTGAGCGGGTGACTAGGTGTGTAGATAAGGGTAGTGCAGTGGATGTGTTCTACATGGACTTCATTAAGGCTTTTGACAAGGTCTGAAATAGCAGATTGCTGAAGAAGCTAACAGCCTGTGGGATTCTGGGCAATTTGGCAAATTGATACAAAATTGGCCCAGTGTCAGGAAGCTGAGGGCAGCCGAGAGACTGAAAGCCTGTGGCCCAGTGGTCTACCTCAGGGTCCCTCACTGTTGGTTGTGTACATTAACAATGTAGATATGAATGTAAAAGGTCTGATCACTAAATTCACAGGTGACGTGAAAATTGATGGTGTGGTAAATAACAAGGATGACAGGCTGGACAGTGGCAAATGGAACTGAATCTGGAAAACTGCGAGCAGTAACACGGCATGGGGATACACAGAGAATGGTTAGCTCCCAGGAAGTAGTGAGGGTCAGAGAGACCTTGCTGTGTATGTCTGTAAACCCCCAAAGGCAACAGATCCAGTCCAGAAGGTGGGAAAGAAGGCAAATGGACTTGCCTTTATTAGTCAAGGCACTGCAAACGAGAGCAGGGAGGTGATGTTGGAGCTGGACAGGCCTCTGGTTGGGGCCACGGCTGGAGTACAGTGGGCAGTTCTGGTCCCCACTCTATAGGAAGGATGGGATTGTCCTGGAGGAGGTGCAGAGGGAGATCCACCAGGATACTCCCTGGGATGGAGTATCTCCGTGATGGAGAGAGGCTGGATAAGCTCGGGCTGGTTTCTTTAGAGCAGAGAAGGCTGAGGGGGGACTGATGGAGGTGTGTAAGATAATGAGGGGCATGGACCGGGTGGGGAGAAAGCAGCTACTCCTCCTGGTTAAAGGGTCAGTAACAAGGGAGCATCATTTTAAGGTGAAGGTCAGGAAGTTTAGAGGGGATTTGAGGAAGAGCATGTCCACCCAGAGGGTGGGGGTGGGGGTCTGGGATAAACTACCTGAGGTAGGGGTGGGGAGCTGGTTGAGGCAGGAATCCCCACACCCTTTAAAAAGTGTGATAGCATTCAGGGCAAGGGGCCAATTGCCGGAGAGTGGATTTCTGTGGGCAGTGGTGGATGTTTGGGGGGGGGTAGAGACTTGATGGGGCAAAGAGATTCTTCTGTCCTGAATGATCCTCGGATTCCAAATACTACTACAGAGTAAAGCTCCCTCTACACTGTCCCCCATCAAACACTCGCAGGGCACGGTCAGCGTGGGGTTAGATACAGAGTAAAGCTCCCTCTACACTGTCCCCCATCAAACACTCGCAGGGCACGGTCAGCGTGGGGTTAGATACAGAGTAAAGCTCCCTCTACACTGTCCCCCATCAAACCCTCCCAGGACAGGGACAGCACAGGGTTAGATACAGATTAAAGCTCCCTCTACACTGACCCCCATCAAACCCTCCCAGGACAGGGATAGCACGGGGCTAGATACAGAGTAAAGCTCCCTCTACACTGTCCCCCATCAAACCCTCTCAGGACAGGGACAGCACGGGGTTAGATACAGAGTAAAGCTCCCTCTACACTGTCCCCCATCAAACCCTCCCAGGGCACGGTCAGCGTGGGGTTAGATACAGAGTAAAGCTCCCTCTACCCCATCAAACACCCCCCAGGACAGGGACAGCACGGGGCTAGATACAGAGTAAAGCTCCCTCTACACTGTCCCCCATCAAACCCTCTCAGGACAGGGACAGCACGGGGTTAGATACAGAGTAAAGCTCCCTCTACACCGTCCCCCATCAAACCCTCCCAGGGCACGGTCAGCGTGGGGTTAGATACAGAGTAAAGCTTCCTCTACACTATCCCCCATCAAACCCTCCCAGGGCACGGTCAGCGTGGGGTTAGATACAGAGTAAAGCTCCCTCTACAGTGTCCCCCATCAAACCCTCCCAGGACAGGGATAGCACGGGGTTAGATACAGAGTAAAGCTCCCTCTACACTGTCCCCCATCAAACACCCCCCAGGACAGGGACAGCACAGGGTTAGATACAGAGTAAAGCTTCTCTACACCGTCCCCCATCAAACCCTCCCAGGGCACGGTCAGCGTGGGGTTAGATACAGAGTAAAGCTTCCTCTACACTATCCCCCATCAAACCCTCCCAGGGCACGGTCAGCGTGGGGTTAGATACAGAGTAAAGCTCCCTCTACAGTGTCCCCCATCAAACCCTCCCAGGACAGGGATAGCACGGGGTTAGATACAGAGTAAAGCTCCCTCTACACTGTCCCCCATCAAACAATCCCCAGAACAGGGACAGCACGGAGTTAGATACCGAGTAAAGCTCCCTCTACACTGTCCCCCATCAAACACCCCCCAGGACAGGGACAGCACGGGGTTAGATACAGAGTAAAGCTTCTCTACACTGTCCCCCATCAAACACTCGCAGGGCACGGTCAGCGTGGGGTTAGATACAGAGTAAAGCTCCCTCTACACTGTCCCCCATCAAACCCTCCCAGGACAGGGACAGCACAGGGTTAGATACAGATTAAAGCTCCCTCTACACTGTCCCCCATCAAACACTCGCAGGGCACCGCCAGCGTGGGGTTAGATACAGACTAAAGCTCCCTCTACACTGACCCCCATCAAACCCTCCCAGGACAGGGATAGCACGGGGCTAGATACAGAGTAAAGCTCCCTCTACACCGTCCCCTATCAAACACCCCCAGGACAGGGACAGCACGGGGTTAGATACAGAGTAAATCTCCCTCTACACCATAAACTCTAACCTGAGTAAACCATTTAAGAACCACTCACCCACTGACCGAACACTCACATTTCTGACCCCAGCTGAGCTCCCAGCTTCCTGGCAATGGCAGATCAATATTGGGGTGAGTGCTGGCTTTCTCTCTCTCCCTCTCTCTGGCCTGTTGTTCTGGCCGTTGGTTGCCAGGCTGGCACTTGTTGCCCTCACTGAGTCACTGTGAGTCTGCAGAACAGCCCATTGTAACTCCCACGGCCACCCCCTGTACAGTGAGCTGGTCTGGGAGATCCATTTCCAGTGGCTGCAGTGCTCACTGCTGGCTTGCCTGGGTTCTCAGCTAACTGCACAGTGGTATCTTCAATCTGCCAGTGTGTGTGAGTGTTCTGGAACCCGTGAAAAAGCTCTCCAGCATTGTGGATGCTGAGTGGCCACAGCTAGCCCCTGTGTGATGTCTGACCTCCATCACAGTGCCGAGGGACAGCAGAGAGCACCCATTCCCCTGCACTAATTCACCAACACTCACTCAAGGTCCTCACTTCAAACCCCCTTCCAAGCCATGTACCATCCTGATTTTAAATCCCTGTGCCTCTACTGTGATTGGGATGTGAAAAGCCTGGAATTTTCTCCCTCAGGGCATTGAGATCCCAAGGATGATAGTAGTTTCATAGGTCAGCTTGTTCACTGTCACCCTGTCCAGTGTGACGTGGATAAGCGTGGTAAGTGCTGACCTAGCCAGTGACACACGCACATTTGGAGAAAAAACACTTTGGTATTGAAAATCGTGGAAAGGAAAAGGTACAGGCTCCCAGGCACTGTTGAAGAGCCCCTTCCTGGGCACGCCTGTGTTCAGCTGTGATGGTGTAGGGATTACACAGGAGCAGAGCATGGCCACTGGACTCCAGCAAGAGTCAATGTTTTCAGGAGAGGGAGATGGGGAGTGGGAGAGGGGCGATGGGATTCAGAAACATGCAGAGGCTCCTACTTTGGCTTGTGGAGGTCACTCTCATCGAGAAGCGCGTTGTTTCACTTCCAACACAGATACTAACCGGGCCTAAACTATTACACGAAAGGTCGATGGATTTTAGAGTACGGTTCTTCATCAGAAGTTCAGAGAAGACCACAGCCACAGGCTCAGTTAGCTCATTGCATGAGATGTTGATGTCTTCCACTGAGGATTTCACAAGAGCTCGGCCTAACGCCTCTCCCCCTTCGTCCCCAATCTGATTGAGGCGGAAGTTGATGGATTTGAGGGATGAGAACCGCCTGACTTTGTAGGAGATGGCTTTGGCTCCGTAGGCCGAGATGCGGTTGTTACACAGGTTGACCTTCTCCAGTTTGGTCTTGTGCAGAAGCTTGGCCAGGACCTTTGCCCCATTGTCCTTGATCAGGTTGTGTGACAAGTCCAGTTCGATCAGTGAAGGATGGTTCAGCATGTACTTCACCAGCACTCGCAGTTTCTCATCATCGATTCGGTTTCGCGGGAGTTTCAGCACCTTCAAGGTCTTGCAGGAACTGATCGCCTTCGCCAGCGAGAAGCAGTCGCGGTAAGTGAACTGAAAGATGTTCCATTCAAAATTCATCCCACAGTCCTTGACCCCGTACGTCACATGTAACTCTTCGAGATTGATGAGCTTATTGAGCAAGATGCTGAAATCAAAGTGATCCACTGAAGGTCCAATCATATCACTGTCACTCCCAGCATCTGAAGAGTCTTCATCCATGATCTCTGAGGATTGCCTGACAGGAGGAAGGAGCTGGTCAATATCTAACTTCTTCACATAGTTTCTGCACAGCGGGACCAGCTCAAAGACTACCCTCACATCCGTGGTATCGGGGACAAAGAACTCAATGATGTTCTTGAGCAGGTGTTCAAAGAACATTCTCTTCCAGCTGTCCCCGTAGCTGGAGACATCGCAGACCTCCCAGCATTCCAAGCAGCACCGTTTCCAGTAACCCTCGTCACTGATCAGGTTGGCTGTCACTTGCAGTGGGATATTGGTCGAGATCTTGGCCAACACCTTGTGTCTGTCCTTCTCCTGAAGCTGGTTCAAAAGGGGATGCACTGTCGAGGTAAAAGAGAACACACGGTCGGTGAATGACTCAGCAGAACTATCCCCAGGAACTGGGAAGATCAATTATTCTTCAAAATCCAAAGCTTCTTTGTTTGAGTCAAATGATAGTTTCATAGAATTGTAAAAGGACACAGAATAAGAAGTGGCCATTTGGCCAGTCAGAGCAGTGCTGGCTTTTAGACAGATCGCCCCACTCCATGCTCTTCATCATGACCCTGAAAATCATCTTCCTGAAATATTTATCTAATTTCCTTATCGCATTACTACCATTGACTTGCTTTCCACTGTCCTCTCAGGCAGTGCACGACTGACCACAACATCTTGCTGTCGACAAACAGTTAGAGTCATAGAGATGCACAGCACAGAAACAGACCCTTCAGTCCATCTACAAGTCACAAGTCAGGAGTGTGACGGAATACTCCCCACTTGGGTGGATGAGTGCAGCTTCAAAAACATTCAAAAAGTGTTTAACGCTATCTAATAAATATTTCCTGAAGATCTGACTCTCAGTTTTAGTCAAGGTTCCTAGATTTCCCAATTCACAAGAAATACCTTCCATCATTAGGGCGGCATGGTGGCTCAGTGGTTAGCACTGCTGCCACACAGTGCCAGGGACCAGGTTCGATTCCATCCCCAGGCAGCTGTCTGTGTGCAGTTTGCACGGAGCCCCCAGTGTCTGCGTGGGTTTCCTCTGGGTGCTCCGGTTTCCTCCCATAATCACAAAGATGTGTGGTTTCAGGTGGGATTGGCTATGCAAAATTCTCCAGGATGAGCAGGCTACGTGGGCTAGCTGTGGGAAATGCCAGATTACAGAGATGTGGTGGGCTTGCTCTTCAGAGGGCTAGTGTGGGCTGAATGGCCTGCTTCTGTATTAGAGGGATTACACCACCCTTTTAAAATTTGGATGCAATCACTCCGTAACCTTCGAAGCTTCTGTGCATGGTATCTGTGTGCCAGGCTGCTTTTTACAGAGCTGGACTGAGAGCTGAGAACAGAGGGGAGCTGATGTTTGAAAGGAGGATGCTGCTCATCTAGTGAAAGCATTGGTTAATGAGAAAGAGCAAGGCAATAGCGCAGGCGAGTGACCTGGGGACTAATAAGTGAAATGGGAAAAGATGGCACACAGCAGTAAAGAAAAGGGACCAAGGCAGGCAAGGGGACTGAAAGGCAGAATGAAAGTCTCTTCATCTGAATGCATGCTGAGCCAATGACAGGAAGGGACAGTAATATACGACCGCCTGAGGATGGGGAGGGGCTTGGAGGGGGACTTGCAGGGGGTGATGTTCCCGTGTATCTGCTGCCCCTTGTCCTTCCAGATGGAAGTGGCTGTGGGTTTGGAAGGTGCTGCCTGAGGATCTTTGGCGAGTTCCTGCAGTGTATCTTGTAGATGGTACACACTGCTGTTACTGAGCGTCGGTGGGGGGGGAGGGAGGGGATGGTACACACTGCTGTTACTGAGCGTCGGTGGGGGGGGGACGGAGGGGATGGTACACACTGCTGTTACTGAGCGTCGGTGGGGGGTAGGGAGGGGATGGTACACACTGCTGTTACTGAGCGTCGGTGGGGGGGGAGGGAGGGGATGGTACACACTGCTGTTACTGAGTGTCGGTGGGGGAGGGAGGGGATGGTACACACTGCTGTTACTGAGCGTCGGTGGGGGGAGGGAGGGGATGGTACACACTGCTGTTACTGAGCATCGGTGGGGGAGGGAGGGGATGGTACACACTGCTGTTACTGAGGGTCGGTGGGGGGGAGGGAGGGGATGGTACACACTGCTGTTACTGAGTGTCGGTGGGGGAGGGAGGGGATGGTACACACTGCTGTTACTGAGCGTCGGTGGGGTGGGGGGAGGGGATGGTACACACTGCTGTTACTGAGCATCAGTGGGGGGGGAGGGAGGGAATGGTACACACTGCTGTTACTGAGCATCGGTGGGGTGGGGGGAGGGGATGGTACACACTGCTGTTACTGAGCATCAGTGGGGGGGGGAGGGAGGGGATGGTACACACTGCTGTTACTGAGTGTCGGTGGGGGGGGAAGGAGGGGATGGTACACACTGCTGTTACTGAGCGTCGGTGGGGTGGGGGGAGGGGATGGTACACACTGCTGTTACTGAGCATCAGTGGGGGGGGGGGAGGGAGGGAATGGTACACACTGCTGTTACTGAGCATCGGTGGGGGGGGGGAGGGGATGGTACACACTGCTGTTACTGAGCGTCGGTGGGGGGGGAGGGAGGGGATGGTACACACTGCTGTTACTGAGCGTCGGTGGGGGGGGAGGGAGGGGATGGTACACACTGCTGTTACTGAGTGTCGGTGGGGGAGGGAGGGGATGGTACACACTGCTGTTACTGAGCGTCGGTGGGGGGGAGGGAGGGGATGGTACACACTGCTGTCACTGAGCGTCGGTGGGGGGAGGGAGGGGATGGTACACACTGCTGTTACTGAGCATCGGTGGGGGAGGGAGGGGATGGTACACACTGCTGTTACTGAGCGTCGGTGGGGTGGGGGGAGGGGATGGTACACACTGCTGTTACTGAGCATCAGTGGGGGGGGGAGGGAGGGAATGGTACACACTGCTGTTACTGAGCATCGGTGGGGGGGGGAGAGGGGATGGTACACACTGCTGTTACTGAGCGTCGGTGGGGGGGGAGGGAGGGGATGGTACACACTGCTGTTACTGAGTGTCGGTGGGGGGGGAGGGAGGGGATGGTACACACTGCTGTTACTGACCGTCGGTGGGAGGGAGGAGGGGATGGTACACACTGCTGTTACTGAGCGTCGGTGGGGTGGGGGGAGGGGATGGTACACACTGCTGTTACTGAGCATCAGTGGGGGGGGGGAGGGAGGGAATGGTACACACTGCTGTTACTGAGCATCGGTGGGGGGGGGGAGGGGATGGTACACACTGCTGTTACTGAGTGTCGGTGGGGAGGGAGGGAGGGGATGGTACACACTGCTGTTACTGAGCGTCGGTGGGGGGGAGGGAGGGGATGGTACACACTGCTGTTACTGAGCGTCGGTGGGGGGGAGGGAAGGGATGGTACACACTGCTGTTACTGAGGGTCGGTGGGGGAGGGAGGGGATCGTACACACTGCTGTTACTGAGTGTCGGTGGGGAGGGAGGGAGGGGATGGTACACACTGCTGTTACTGAGCGTCGGTGGGGGAGGGAGGGGATGGTACACACTGCTGTTACTGAGTGTCGGTGGGGGAGGGAGGGGATGGTACACACTGCTGTTACTGAGTGTCGGTGGGGGGAGGGAGGGGATGGTACACACTGCTGTTACTGAGGGTCGGTGGGGGGGAGGGGATGGTACACACTGCTGTTACTGAGCGTCGGTGGGGGAGGGAGGGGATGGTACACACTGCTGTTACTGAGCGTCGGTGGGGGGGAGTGAGGGGATGGTACACACTGGTGTTACTGAGCGTTGGTGGGGGGGAGGGAGGGGATGGTAAACACTGCTGTTACTGACCGTGGTGGGGGGAGGGAGGGGATGGTACACACTGCTGTTACTGAGCGTCGGTGGGGGGGAGGGAGGGGATGGTACACACTGCTGTTACTGAGCATCGGTGGGGGGAGGGAGAGGATGGTACACACTGCTGTTACTGAGCGTCGGTGGGGGGGGAGGGAGGGGATGGTACACACTGCTGTTACTGAGCGACGGTTGGGGGGAGGGAGGGGATGGTACACACTGCTGTTACTGAGCGTCGGTGGGGGGGGGAGGGGATGGTACACACTGCTGTTACTGAGCGTCGGTGGGGGGGGAGGGAGGGGATGGTACACACTGCTGTTACTGAGCGTCGGTGGGGGGGGAGGGAGGGGATGGTACACACTGCTGTTACTGAGTGTCGGTGGGGGAGGGAGGGGATGGTACACACTGCTGTTACTGAGCGTCGGTGGGGGGGAGGGAGGGGATGGTACACACTGCTGTCACTGAGCGTCGGTGGGGGGAGGGAGGGGATGGTACACACTGCTGTTACTGAGCATCGGTGGGGGAGGGAGGGGATGGTACACACTGCTGTTACTGAGCGTCGGTGGGGTGGGGGGAGGGGATGGTACACACTGCTGTTACTGAGCATCAGTGGGGGGGGGAGGGAGGGAATGGTACACACTGCTGTTACTGAGCATCGGTGGGGGGGGGAGAGGGGATGGTACACACTGCTGTTACTGAGCGTCGGTGGGGGGGGAGGGAGGGGATGGTACACACTGCTGTTACTGAGTGTCGGTGGGGGGGGAGGGAGGGGATGGTACACACTGCTGTTACTGACCGTCGGTGGGAGGGAGGAGGGGATGGTACACACTGCTGTTACTGAGCGTCGGTGGGGTGGGGGGAGGGGATGGTACACACTGCTGTTACTGAGCATCAGTGGGGGGGGGGAGGGAGGGAATGGTACACACTGCTGTTACTGAGCATCGGTGGGGGGGGGGAGGGGATGGTACACACTGCTGTTACTGAGTGTCGGTGGGGAGGGAGGGAGGGGATGGTACACACTGCTGTTACTGAGCGTCGGTGGGGGGGAGGGAGGGGATGGTACACACTGCTGTTACTGAGCGTCGGTGGGGGGGAGGGAAGGGATGGTACACACTGCTGTTACTGAGGGTCGGTGGGGGAGGGAGGGGATCGTACACACTGCTGTTACTGAGTGTCGGTGGGGAGGGAGGGAGGGGATGGTACACACTGCTGTTACTGAGCGTCGGTGGGGGAGGGAGGGGATGGTACACACTGCTGTTACTGAGTGTCGGTGGGGGAGGGAGGGGATGGTACACACTGCTGTTACTGAGTGTCGGTGGGGGGAGGGAGGGGATGGTACACACTGCTGTTACTGAGGGTCGGTGGGGGGGAGGGGATGGTACACACTGCTGTTACTGAGCGTCGGTGGGGGAGGGAGGGGATGGTACACACTGCTGTTACTGAGCGTCGGTGGGGGGGAGTGAGGGGATGGTACACACTGGTGTTACTGAGCGTTGGTGGGGGGGAGGGAGGGGATGGTAAACACTGCTGTTACTGACCGTGGTGGGGGGAGGGAGGGGATGGTACACACTGCTGTTACTGAGCGTCGGTGGGGGGGAGGGAGGGGATGGTACACACTGCTGTTACTGAGCATCGGTGGGGGGAGGGAGAGGATGGTACACACTGCTGTTACTGAGCGTCGGTGGGGGGGGAGGGAGGGGATGGTACACACTGCTGTTACTGAGCGACGGTTGGGGGGAGGGAGGGGATGGTACACACTGCTGTTACTGAGCGTCGGTGGGGGGAGAGGGAGGGGATGGTACACACTGCTGTTACTGAGCGTCGGTGGGGGGAGGGAGAGGATGGTACACACTGCTGTTACTGAGCGTCGGTGGGGGGCGAGGGAGGGGATGGTACACACTGCTGTTACTGAGCGACGGTTGGGGGGAGGGAGGGGATGGTACACACTGCTGTTACTGAGCGTCGGTGGGGGGGGAGGGAGGGGATGGTACACACTGCTGTTACTGAGCGTCGGTAGGGGGGGAGGGGATGGTACACACTGCTGTTACTGACCGACGATGGGGGGGGGAGGGAGGGGATGATACACACTGCTGTTACTGAGTGTCGGTGGGGGGAGGGAGGGAGGGGATGGTACACACTGCTGTTACTGAGCGTCAGTGGGGGGGGAGGGAGGGGATGGTACACACGGCTGTTACTGAGGGTCGGTGGGGGGAGGGAGGGAGGGGATGGTACACACTGCTGTTACTGAGCGTCAGTGGGGGGGGGAGGGAGGGGATGGTACACACTGCTGTTACTGAGGGTCGGTGGGGGGGAGGGAGGGGATGGTACACACTGCTGTTACTTAGCGTCAGTGGGGGGGGGAGGGAGGGGATGGTACACACTGCTGTTACTGAGGGTCGGTGGGGAGGGAGGGAGGGGATGGTACACACTGCTGTTACTGAGCGTCGGTGGGGGGGAGGGTGGGGATAGTACACACTGCTGTTACTGAGTGTCGGTGGGGGGAGGGAGGGGATGGTACACACTGCTGTTACTGAGTGTCGGTGGGGGGAGGGAGGGGATGGTACACACTGCTGTTACTGAGGGTCGGTGGGGGGGAGGGGATGGTACACACTGCTGTTACTGAGCGTCGGTGGGGGAGGGAGGGGATGGTACACACTGCTGTTACTGAGCGTCGGTGGGGTGGGGGGAGGGGATGGTACACACTGCTGTTACTGAGCATCAGTGGGGGGGGGGAGGGAGGGAATGGTACACACTGCTGTTACTGAGCATCGGTGGGGGGGGGGGAGGGGATGGTACACACTGCTGTTACTGAGCATCGGTGGGGGGGAGGGAGGGGATGGTACACACTGCTGTTACTGAGTGTCGGTGGGGGGGGAGGGAGGGGATGGTACACACTGCTGTTACTGAGCATCGGTGGGGGGGAGGGAGGGGATGGTACACACTGCTGTTACTGAGCATCGGTGGGGGGAGGGAGAGGATGGTACACACTGCTGTTACTGAGCGTCGGTGGGGGGGGAGGGAGGGGATGGTACACACTGCTGTTACTGAGCGACGGTTGGGGGGAGGGAGGGGATGGTACACACTGCTGTTACTGAGCGTCGGTGGGGGGGGAGGGAGGGGATGGTACACACTGCTGTTACTGAGCGTCGGTGGGGGGAGGGAGAGGATGGTACACACTGCTGTTACTGAGCATCGGTGGGGGGGAGGGAGGGGATGGTACACACTGCTGTTACTGAGTGTCGGTGGGGGGGGAGGGAGGGGATGGTACACACTGCTGTTACTGACCGTCGGTGGGAGGGAGGAGGGGATGGTACACACTGCTGTTACTGAGCGTCGGTGGGGTGGGGGGAGGGGATGGTACACACTGCTGTTACTGAGCATCAGTGGGGGGGGGGGAGGGAGGGAATGGTACACACTGCTGTTACTGAGCATCGGTGGGGGGGGGGGAGGGGATGGTACACACTGCTGTTACTGAGTGTCGGTGGGGAGGGAGGGAGGGGATGGTACACACTGCTGTTACTGAGCGTCGGTGGGGGGGAGGGAGGGGATGGTACACACTGCTGTTACTGAGCGTCGGTGGGGGGGAGGGAAGGGATGGTACACACTGCTGTTACTGAGGGTCAGTGGGGGAGGGAGGGGATCGTACACACTGCTGTTACTGAGTGTCGGTGGGGAGGGAGGGAGGGGATGGTACACACTGCTGTTACTGAGCGTCGGTGGGGGGGAGGGTGGGGATAGTACACACTGCTGTTACTGAGTGTCGGTGGGGGGAGGGAGGGGATGGTACACACTGCTGTTACTGAGTGTCGGTGGGGGGAGGGAGGGGATGGTACACACTGCTGTTACTGAGGGTCGGTGGGGGGGAGGGGATGGTACACACTGCTGTTACTGAGCGTCGGTGGGGGAGGGAGGGGATGGTACACACTGCTGTTACTGAGCGTCGGTGGGGGGGAGTGAGGGGATGGTACACACTGGTGTTACTGAGCGTTGGTGGGGGGGAGGGAGGGGATGGTAAACACTGCTGTTACTGACCGTGGTGGGGGGAGGGAGGGGATGGTACACACTGCTGTTACTGAGCGTCGGTGGGGGGGAGGGAGGGGATGGTACACACTGCTGTTACTGAGCATCGGTGGGGGGAGGGAGAGGATGGTACACACTGCTGTTACTGAGCGTCGGTGGGGGGGGAGGGAGGGGATGGTACACACTGCTGTTACTGAGCGACGGTTGGGGGGAGGGAGGGGATGGTACACACTGCTGTTACTGAGCGTCGGTGGGGGGGGAGGGAGGGGATGGTACACACTGCTGTTACTGAGCGTCGGTGGGGGGAGGGAGAGGATGGTACACACTGCTGTTACTGAGCGTCGGTGGGGGGCGAGGGAGGGGATGGTACACACTGCTGTTACTGAGCGACGGTTGGGGGGAGGGAGGGGATGGTACACACTGCTGTTACTGAGCGTCGGTGGGGGGGGGAGGGAGGGGATGGTACACACTGCTGTTACTGAGCGTCGGTAGGGGGGGAGGGGATGGTACACACTGCTGTTACTGACCGACGATGGGGGGGGGGAGGGAGGGGATGATACACACTGCTGTTACTGAGTGTCGGTGGGGGGAGGGAGGGAGGGGATGGTACACACTGCTGTTACTGAGCGTCAGTGGGGGGGGAGGGAGGGGATGGTACACACGGCTGTTACTGAGGGTCGGTGGGGGGAGGGAGGGAGGGGATGGTACACACTGCTGTTACTGAGCGTCAGTGGGGGGGGGAGGGAGGGGATGGTACACACTGCTGTTACTGAGGGTCGGTGGGGGGGAGGGAGGGGATGGTACACACTGCTGTTACTTAGCGTCGGTGGGGGGGAGGGAGGGGATAGTACACACTGCTGTTGATGAGCGTCGGTGTGGGGAGGGAGGGAATGGTACACACTGCTGTTACTGATTGTCGGTGGGGGGGAGGGAGGGGATGGTACACACTGCTGTTACTGAGCGTCGGTGGGGGGAGGGAGGGGATGGTACACACTGCTGTTACTGAGCGTCGGTGGGGGGGAGGGAGGGGATGGTACACACTGCTGTTACTGAGCGTCGGTGGGGGGGAGGGAGGGGATGGTACACACTGCTGTTACTGAGCGTCGGGTGGGGGGGAGGAGGGGATGGTACACACTGCTGTTACTGAGCGTCGGTGGGGGGAGGGAGGGGATGGTACACACTGCTGTTACTGAGTGTCGGTGGGGGGGAGGGAGGGGATGGTACACACTGCTGTTACTGAGTGTCGGTGGGCGGGAGGGAGGGAATGTACACACTGCTGTTACTGAGTGTTGGTGGGGGGGAGTGAGGGGATGGTACACACTGCTGTTACTGAGCGTCGGTAGGAGAGGGAGGGACGGGATGGTACACACTGCTGTTACTGAGCGTCGGTGGGGGGAGGGAGGGGATGGTACACACTGCTGTTACTGAGTGTTGGTGGGGGAGAGGGAGGGGATGGTACACACTGCTGTTCCAGAGAGACGGTGGCGGGGGAGGGAGGGGATGGCACACACTGCTGTTACTGAGTGTCGGTGGGGGGGAGGGAGGGGACGGTACACACTGCTGTTACTGAGCGTCGGTGGGAGGAGGGAGGGGTTGGTACACACTGCTGTTACTGAGCGTCGGTGGGGGGCGGGAGGGGATGGTACACACTGCTGTTACTGAGCGTCGGTGGGGGGGGAGGGAGGGGATGGTACACACTGCTGTTACTGAGCGTGGTGGGGGGAGGGAGGGGATGGTACACACTGCTGTTACTGAGCGTCGGTGGGGGGGGAGGGAGGGGATGGTACACACTGCTGTTACTGAGTGTCGGTGGGAGGAGGGAGGGGATGGTACACACTGCTGTTACTGAGCGTCGGTGGGGGGCGGGAGGGGATGGTAGACACTGCTGTTACTGAGCGTCGGTGGGGGGAGGGAGGGGATGGTACACACTGCTGTGACTGAGCGTCAGTGGGGGGAGGGAGGGGATGGTACACACTGCTGTTACTGAACGTCGGTGGGGGGAGGGAGGGGATGGTACACACTGCTGTTACTGAGCGTCGGTGGGGGGAGGGAGGGGATGGTACACACTGCTGTTACTGAGCGTCGGTGGGGGGTGAGGGAGGGGATGGTACACACTGCTGTTACTGAGTGTCGGTGGGGGGGAGGAGGGGATGGTACACACTGCTGTTACTGAGCGTCGGTGGGGGAGGGAGGGGATGGGACACACTGCTGTTACTGAGTGTCGGTGGGGGGGAGGGAGGGGATGATACACACTGCTGTTACTGAGCGTCGGTGTGGGGGGTGAGGGTGGGGATGGTACACATTGCTGTTACTGAGCGTTGGTGGGGGTGGGGTGGGGGGGTGGATGGTACACACTGCTGTTACTGAGCGTCGGTGGGGGGGGAGGAGGGTGGGGATGGTACACACTGCTGTTAATGAGCGTCAGTGGGGGGGGAGGGAGGGGATGGTACACACTGCTGTTACTGAGCGTCGGTGGGGGGGAGTGAGGGGATGGTACACACTGGTGTTACTGAGCGTCGGTGGGGGGGAGGGAGGGGATGGTACACACTGCTGTTACTGAGCGTCGGTGGGGGGAGGGAGGGGATGGTACACACTGCTGTTACTGAGTGTCGGTGGGGGGAGGGAGGGAGGGGATGGTACACACTGGTGTTACTGAGCGTCGGTGGGGAGAGAGGGAGGGGATGGTACACACTGCTGTTACTGAGTGTCGGTGGGGGGAGGGAGGGAGGGGATGGTACACACTGCTGTTACTGAGTGTTGGTGGGGGGGGAGGTAGGGGATGGTACACACTGCTGTTACTGAGCGTCGGTGGGGGGGGGAGGGGATGGTACACACTGCTGTTACTGAGCGTCGGTGGGGGAGGGAGGGGATGGTACACACTGCTGTTACTGAGCGTCGGTGGGGGAGGGAGGGGATGGTACACACTGCTGTTACTGAGCGTCGGTGGGGAGTGAGGGAGGGGGTGGTACACACTGCTGTTACTGAGTGTCGGTGGGGAGAGAGGGAGGGGATGGTACACACTGCTGTTACTGAGCGTCGGTGGGGGGGGGGGGGGGGGAGGGAGGGGATGGTACACACTGCTGTTACTGAGCGTCGGTGGGGGGGTGGGAGGGGATGGTACACACTGCTGTTACTGAGCGTCGGTGGGGGGTGGGAATGGGTGTTTGTGGATGTGGTGCCAATCAAGCGGCTGCTTTGTCCTGGATGGTGTTGAGCTTCTTGAGTGTTGTTGGAGCTGCCCCCATCCGGGGCAAGTGGGGAGTATTCCCTCCCACTCCTGACTTGTACCTTGTAGATGGTGGACAGGCTTTGGGGAGTCAGGAGGTGGGTTACTCACCGCAGTATTCCCAGCCTCTGACCCTCTCTTGCAGCCGCTGTGTTTATGGGGTGAGTCTAGTGACGTTTCTGCACATTCCTGGGATTTGGTCTCGAAATCTATGAATGTGTATTCTTCCTTTCGAGAGCCCATAACATCATTAGAAATAGGAGCAGGCATAGACCATTCAGCCCCTCAAGCCTACTCTGGCTACAGAACAGAAACAGACCCTTCAGCCCAACTTGTCCGTGCTGACCAAAGTGCCAAACCAAACGAGTTGGGATTGCCTGAGTTTGACCCCGATCACTGAACCATTCCCAATCACGTACCGATCCAAATGTCTTTTCAATTTTGCACTGAGAATTCTACCTGTATCCACCCAATCCTCTGGCACTTTATTTCACCGATAAACCACTGCTTTTGTGAAAATGCTGCCCCTCATGTTCATTTTAAATCTTTCAAGGAGTCTCTCCCTCTCCAGGTCAGAGAGTGACAGGAGTCTCTCCCTCTCCAGGTCAGAGAGTGACAGGAGTCTCTCCCTCTCCAGCTCAGAGAGTGACAGGAGTCTCTCCCTCTCCAGCTCAGAGAGTGACAGGAGTCTCTCCCTCTCCAGCTCAGAGAGTGACAGGAGTCTCTCCCTCTCCAGCTCAGACACTGACAGGGGTCTCTCCCTCTCCAGCTCAGAGAGTGACAGGAGTCTCTCCCTCTCCAGCTCAGAGAGTGACAGGCGTCTCTCCCTCTCCAGCTCAGAGAGTGACAGGAGTCTCTCCCTCTCCAGCTCAGAGAGTGACAGGAGTCTCTCCCTCTCCATCTCAGAGAGTGACAGGAGTCTCTCCCTCTCCAGGTCAGAGAGTGACAGGAGTCTCTCCCTCTCCAGCTCAGACACTGACAGGAGTCTCTCCCTCTCCAGCTCAGAGAGTGACAGGAGTCTCTCCCTCTCCAGCTCAGAGAGTGACAGGAGTCTCTCCCTCTCCATCTCAGACACTGACAGGAGTCTCTCCCTCTCCAGCTCAGAGAGTGACTGGAGTCTCTCCCTCTCCAGCTCAGAGAGTGACAGGAGTCTCTCCCTCTCCAGCTCAGAGAGTGACAGGAGTCTCTCCCTCTCCAGCTCAGACACTGACAGGAGTCTCTCCCTCTCCAGCTCAGAGAGTGACTGGAGTCTCTCCCTCTCCAGCTCAGAGAGTGACAGGAGTCTCTCCCTCTCCAGCTCAGAGAGTGACAGGAGTCTCTCCCTCTCCAGCTCAGAGAGTGACTGGAGTCTCTCCCTCTCCAGCTCAGAGAGTGACTGGAGTCTCTCCCTCTCCAGGTCAGAGAGTGACAGGAGTCTCTCCCTCTCCAGCTCAGAGAGTGACAGGCGTCTCTCCCTCTCCAGCTCAGAGAGTGACAGGAGTCTCTCCCTCTCCAGCTCAGAGAGTGACAGGAGTCTCTCCCTCTCCAGCTCAGACACTGACAGGGGTCTCTCCCTCTCCAGCTCAGAGAGTGACAGGAGTCTCTCCCTCTCCAGCTCAGAGAGTGACAGGAGTCTCTCCCTCTCCAGCTCAGAGAGTGACTGGAGTCTCTCCCTCTCCAGCTCAGAGAGTGACTGGAGTCTCTCCCTCTCCAGGTCAGAGAGTGACAGGAGTCTCTCCCTCTCCAGCTCAGAGAGTGACAGGCGTCTCTCCCTCTCCAGCTCAGAGAGTGACAGGAGTCTCTCCCTCTCCAGCTCAGAGAGTGACAGGAGTCTCTCCCTCTCCAGCTCAGACACTGACAGGGGTCTCTCCCTCTCCAGCTCAGAGAGTGACAGGAGTCTCTCCCTCTCCAGCTCAGAGAGTGACAGGAGTCTCTCCCTCTCCAGCTCAGACACTGACAGGAGTCTCTCCCTCTCCAGCTCAGAGAGTGACAGGAGTCTCTCCCTCTCCAGCTCAGAGAGTGACAGGAGTCTCTCCCTCTCCATCTCAGACACTGACAGGAGTCTCTCCCTCTCCAGCTCAGAGAGTGACTGGAGTCTCTCCCTCTCCAGCTCAGAGAGTGACAGGAGTCTCTCCCTCTCCAGCTCAGAGAGTGACAGGAGTCTCTCCCTCTCCAGCTCAGACACTGACAGGAGTCTCTCCCTCTCCAGCTCAGAGAGTGACTGGAGTCTCTCCCTCTCCAGCTCAGAGAGTGACAGGAGTCTCTCCCTCTCCAGCTCAGAGAGTGACAGGAGTCTCTCCCTCTCCAGCTCAGAGAGTGACTGGAGTCTCTCCCTCTCCAGCTCAGAGAGTGACTGGAGTCTCTCCCTCTCCAGCTCAGAGAGTGACAGGCGTCTCTCCCTCTCCAGCTCAGAGAGTGACAGGAGTCTCTCCCTCTCCAGCTCAGAGAGTGACAGGAGTCTCTCCCTCTCCAGCTCAGACACTGACAGGGGTCTCTCCCTCTCCAGCTCAGAGAGTGACAGGAGTCTCTCCCTCTCCAGCTCAGAGAGTGACAGGAGTCTCTCCCTCTCCAGCTCAGACACTGACAGGAGTCTCTCCCTCTCCAGCTCAGAGAGTGACAGGAGTCTCTCCCTCTCCAGCTCAGAGAGTGACTGGAGTCTCTCCCTCTCCAGCTCAGAGAATGACTGGAGTCTCTCCCTCTCCAGCTCAGAGAGTGACAGGAGTCTCTCCCTCTCCAGCTCAGAGAGTGACAGGAGTCTCTCCCTCTCCAGCTCAGACACTGACAGGAGTCTCTCCCTCTCCAGCTCAGAGAGTGACAGGAGTCTCTCCCTCTCCAGCTCAGAGAGTGACTGGAGTCTCTCCCTCTCCAGCTCAGAGAATGACTGGAGTCTCTCCCTCTCCAGGTCAGAGAGTGACAGGAGTCTCTCCCTCTCCAGCTCAGAGAGTGACAGGCGTCTCTCCCTCTCCAGCTCAGAGAGTGACAGGAGTCTCTCCCTCTCCAGCTCAGAAACTGACAGGAGTCTCTCCCTCTCCAGCTCAGACACTGACAGGAGTCTCTCCCTCTCCAGCTCAGAGAGTGACAGGCGTCTGTCCCTCTCCATCTCAGAGAGTGACAGGAGTCTCTCCCTCTCCAGCTCAGAGAGTGACAGGAGTCTCTCCCTCTCCAGCTCAGAGAGTGACAGGAGTCTCTCCCTCTCCAGCTCAGAGAGTGACAGGAGTCTCTCCCTCTCCAGCTCAGACACTGACAGGAGTCTCTCCCTCTCCAGCTCAGAGAGTGACAGGAGTCTCTCCCTCTCCATCTCAGAGAGTGACTGGAGTCTCTCCCTCTCCAGCTCAGACACTGACAGGAGTCTCTCCCTCTCCAGCTCAGAGAGTGACAGGAGTCTCTCCCTCTCCAGCTCAGAGAGTGACAGGAGTCTCTCCCTCTCCAGCTCAGAGAGCGACAGGAGTCTCTCCCTCTCCAGCTCAGAGAGTGACAGGAGTCTCTCCCTCTCCAGCTCAGAGAGTGACAGGAGTCTCTCCCTCTCCAGCTCAGACACTGACAGGAGTCTCTCCCTCTCCAGCTCAGACACTGACAGGAGTCTCTCCCTCACCAGCTCAGAGAGTGTCAGGAGTCTCTCCCTCTCCAGCTCAGAGAGTGACAGGAGTCTCTCCCTCTCCAGCTCAGAGAGTGACAGGAGTCTCTCCCTCTCCAGCTCAGAGAGTGACAGGAGTCTCTCCCTCTCCAGCTCAGAGAGTGACAGGAGTCTCTCCCTCTCCAGCTCAGACACTGACAGGAGTCTCTCCCTCTCCAGCTCAGAGAGTGACAGGGGTCTCTCCCTCTCCTGCTCAGAGAGTGACAGGAGTCTCTCCCTCTCCAGCTCAGAGAGTGACAGGAGTCTCTCCCTCTCCAGCTCAGAGAGTGACAGGAGTCTCTCCCTCTCCAGCTCAGAGAGTGACAGGAGTCTCTCCCTCTCCAGCTCAGAGAGTGACAGGAGTCTCTCCCTCTCCAGCTCAGAGAGTGACAGGAGTCTCTCCCTCTCCAGCTCAGAGAGTGACAGGGGTCTCTCCCTCTCCAGCTCAGAGAGTGACAGGGGTCTCTCCCTCTCCAGCTCAGAGAGTGACAGGGGTCTCTCCCTCTCCTGCTCAGAGAGTGACAGGAGTCTCTCCCTCTCCAGCTCAGAGAGTGACAGGAGTCTCTCCCTCTCCAGCTCAGAGAGTGACAGGGGTCTCTCCCTCTCCTGCTCAGAGAGTGACAGGAGTCTCTCCCTCTCCAGCTCAGAGAGTGACAGGAGTCTCTCCCTCTCCAGCTCAGAGAGTGACAGGAGTCTCTCCCTCTCCAGCTCAGACACTGACAGGAGTCTCTCCCTCTCCAGCTCAGACACTGACAGGAGTCTCTCCCTCTCCAGCTCAGAGAGTGACTGGAGTCTCTCCCTCTCCAGCTCAGAGAGTGACAGGAGTCTCTCCCTCTCCAGCTCAGAGAGTGACAGGGGTCTCTCCCTCTCCTGCTCAGAGAGTGACAGGAGTCTCTCCCTCTCCATCTCAGAGAGTGACAGGAGTCTCTCCCTCTCCAGCTCAGAGAGTGACAGGAGTCTCTCCCTCTCCAGCTCAGAGAGTGACAGGAGTCTCTCCCTCTCCAGCTCAGAGAGTGACAGGAGTCTCTCCCTCTCCAGCTCAGAGAGTGACAGGAGTCTCTCCCTCTCCAGCTCAGACACTGACAGGAGTCTCTCCCTCTCCAGCTCAGACACTGACAGGAGTCTCTCCCTCTCCAGCTCAGAGAGTGACAGGAGTCTCTCCCTCTCCATCTCAGAGAGTGACAGGAGTCTCTCCCTCTCCAGCTCAGAGAGTGACAGGAGTCTCTCCCTCTCCAGCTCAGAGAGTGACAGGAGTCTCTCCCTCTCCAGCTCAGAGAGTGACAGGAGTCTCTCCCTCTCCAGCTCAGAGAGTGACAGGAGTCTCTCCCTCTCCAGCTCAGAGAGTGACAGGAGTCTCTCCCTCTCCAGCTCAGAGAGTGACAGGACTCTCTCCCTCTCCAGCTCAGAGAGTGACAGGAGTCTCTCCCTCTCCAGCTCAGAGAGTGACAGGAGTCTCTCCCTCTCCAGCTCAGAGAGTGACAGGAGTCTCTCCCTCTCCAGCTCAGAGAGTGACAGGAGTCTCTCCCTCTCCAGCTCAGAGAGTGACAGGAGTCTCTCCCTCTCCAGCTCAGACACTGACAGGAGTCTCTGCCTCTCCAGCTCAGACACTGACAGGAGTCTCTCCCTCTCCAGCTCAGAGAGTGACAGAAGTCTCTCCCTCTCCAGCTCAGAGAGTGACAGGAGTCTCTCCCTCTCCAGCTCAGAGAGTGACTGGAGTCTCTCCCTCTCCAGCTCAGAGAGTGACAGGAGTCTCTCCCTCTCCAGCTCAGAGAGTGACAGGAGTCTCTCCCTCTCCTGCTCAGACACTGACAGGAGTCTCTCCCTCTCCAGCTCAGAGTGTGACAGGAGTCTCTCCCTCTCCAGCTCAGACACTGACAGGAGTCACTCCCTCTCCAGCTCAGACACTGACAGGAGTCTCTCCCTCTCCAGCTCAGAGTGTGACAGGAGTCTCTCCCTCTCCAGCTCAGAGAGTGACAGGAGTCTCTCCCTCTCCTGCTCAGAGAGTGACAGGAGTCTCTCCCTCTCCAGCTCAGAGAGTGACAGGAGTCTCTCCCTCTCCAGCTCAGAGAGTGACAGGAGTCTCTCCCTCTCCAGCTCAGAGAGTGACAGGAGTCTCTCCCTCTCCAGCTCAGAGAGTGACAGGAGTCTCTCCCTCTCCAGCTCAGACACTGACAGGAGTCTCTCCCTCTCCAGCTCAGAGTGTGACAGGAGTCTCTCCCTCTCCAGCTCAGAGAGTGACAGGAGTCTCTCCCTCTCCAGCTCAGAGAGTGACAGGAGTCTCTCCCTCTCCAGCTCAGAGAGTGACAGGAGTCTCTCTCTCTCCGGCTCAGAGAGTGACAGGAGTCTCTCCCTCTCCAGCTCAGAGAGTGACAGGAGTCTCTCCCTCTCCAGCTCAGAGAGTGACAGGAGTCTCTCCCTCTCCAGCTCAGAGAGTGACAGGAGTCTCTCCCTCTCCAGCTCAGACACTGACAGGAGTCTCTCCCTCTCCATCTCAGAGAGTGACAGGAGTCTCTCCCTCTCCAGCTCAGAGAGTGACAGGAGTCTCTCCCTCTCCATCACAGAGAGTGACAGGAGTCTCTCCCTCTCCAGCTCAGACACTGACAGGAGTCTCTCCCTCTCCAGCTCAGAGAGTGACAGGAGTCTCTCCCTCTTCAGCTCAGACACTGACAGGAGTCTCTCCCTCTCCAGCTCAGAGAGTGACAGGAGTCTCTCCCTCTCCATCTCAGAGAGTGACAGGAGTCTCTCCCTCTCCAGCTCAGAGAGTGACAGGAGTCTCTCCCTCTTCAGCTCAGACACTGACAGGAGTCTCTCCCTCTCCAGCTCAGAGAGTGACAGGAGTCTCTCCCTCTCCATCTCAGAGAGTGACAGGAGTCTCTCCCTCTCCGGCTCAGAGAGTGACAGGAATCTCTCCCTCTCCAGCTCAGAGAGTGACAGGAGTCTCTCCCTCTCCAGTTCAGAGAGTGACAGGAGTCACTCCCTCTCCAGCTCAGAGAGTGTCAGGAGTCTCTCCCTCTCCAGCTCAAACACTGACAGGAGTCTCTCCCTCTCCAGCTCAGAGAGTGACAGGAGTCTCTCCCTCTCCAGTTCAGAGAGTGACAGGAGTCACTCCCTCTCCAGCTCAGAGAGTGTCAGGAGTCTCTCCCTCTCCAGCTCAGAGAGTGACAGGAGTCTCTCCCTCTCCAGCTCAGAGAGTGACAGGAGTCTCTCCCTCTCCAGCTCAGAGAGTGACAGGAGTCTCTCCCTCTCCATCTCAGAGAGTGACAGGAGTCTCTCCCTCTCCAGCTCAGAGAGTGACAGGAGTCTCTCCCTCTCCAGCTCAGAGAGTGACAGGAGTCTCTCCCTCTCCAGCTCAGACACTGACAGGAGTCTCTCCCTCTCCAGCTCAGAGAGTGACAGGAGTCTCTCCCTCTCCAGCTCAGAGAGTGACAGGAGTCTCTCCCTCTCCAGCTCAGAGAGTGACAGGGGTCTCTCCCTCTCCATCTCAGAGAGTGACAGGAGTCTCTCCCTCTCCAGCTCAGAGAGTGACAGGAGTCTCTCCCTCTCCAGCTCAGAGAGTGAATGGAGTCTCTCCCTCTCCAGCTCAGAGAGTGAATGGAGTCTCTCCCTCTCCAGCTCAGAGAGTGACTGGAGGCTCTCCCTCTCCAGCTCAGAGAGTGACAGGAGTCTCTCCCTCTCCAGCTCAGACACTGACAGGAGTCTCTCCCTCTCCAGCTCAGAGAGTGACAGGAGTCTCTCCCTCTCCATCTCAGAGAGTGACAGGAGTCTCTCCCTCTCCAGCTCAGAGAGTGACAGGAGTCTCTCCCTCTCCGGCTCAGAGAGTGACGGGAGACTCTCTCTCTCCGGCTCAGAGAGTGACAGGAGTCTCTCCCTCTCCATCTCAGAGAGTGACAGGAGTCTCTCCCTCTCCAGCTCAGAGAGTGACAGGAGTCTCTCCCTCTCCAGCTCAGAGAGTGACAGGAGTCTCTCCCTCTCCAGCTCAGAGAGTGACTGGAGTCTCTCCCTCTCCAGCTCAGACACTGACAGGAGTCTCTCCCTCTCCAGCTCAGAGAGTGACAGGAGTCTCTCCCTCTCCAGCTCAGACACTGACAGGAGTCTCTCCCTCTCCAGCTCAGAGAGTGACAGGAGTCTCTCCCTCTCCAGCTCAGAGAGCGACAGGAGTCTCTCCCTCTCCAGCTCAGAGAGTGACAGGAGTCTCTCCCTCTCCAGCTCAGAGAGTGACAGGAGTCTCTCCCTCTCCAGCTCAGAGAGTGACAGGAGTCTCTCCCTCTCCAGGTCAGAGAGTGACAGGAGTCTCTTCCTCTCCGGCTCAGAGAGTGACAGGAGTCTCTCCCTCTCCATCTCAGAGAGTGACAGGAGTCTCTCCCTCTCCGGCTCAGAGAGTGACAGGAGTCTCTCCCTCTCCATCTCAGAGAGTGACAGGAGTCTCTCCCTCTCCGGCTCAGAGAGTGACAGGACTCTCTTCCTCTCCAGGTCAGAGAGTGACAGGAGTCTCTCCCTCTCCAGCTCAGAGAGTGACAGGAGTCTCTCCCTCTCCAGCTCAGAGAGTGACAGGAGTCTCTCCCTCTCCATCTCAGAGAGTGACAGGAGTCTCTCCCTCTCCAGCTCAGAGAGTGACAGGAGTCTCTCCCTCTCCAGCTCAGAGAGTGACAGGAGTCTCTCCCTCACCAGCTCAGAGAGTGACAGGAGTCTCTCCCTCTCCAGCTCAGAGAGTGACAGGAGTCTCTCCCTCTCCAGCTCAGACACTGACAGGAGTCTCTCCCTCTCCAGCTCAGAGAGTGACAGGAGTCTCTCCCTCTCTGGCTCAGAGAGTGACAGGAGTCTCTCCCTCTCCAGCTCAGAGAGTGACAGGAGTCTTTCCCTCTCCAGCTCAGACACTGACAGGAGTCTCTCCCTCTCCATCTCAGAGAGTGACAGGAGTCTCTCCCTCTCCATCTCAGAGAGTGACAGGAGTCTCTCCCTCTCCATCTCAGAGAGTGACAGGAGTCTCTCCCTCTCCAGCTCAGACACTGACAGGAGTCTCTCCCTCTCCAGCTCAGAGAGTGACAGGAGTCTCTCCCTCTCCAGCTCAGAGAGTGACTGGAGTCTCTCCCTCTCCAGCTCAGAGAGTGACTGGAGTCTCTCCCTCTCCAGCTCAGAGAGTGACAGGAGTCTCTCCCTCTCCAGCTCAGAGAGTGACAGGAGTCTCTCCCTCTCCAGCTCAGAGAGTGACTGGAGTCTCTCCCTCTCCAGCTCAGAGAGTGACTGGAGTCTCTCCCTCTCCAGCTCAGAGAGTGACAGGAGTCTCTCCCTCTCCATCTCAGAGAGTGACAGGAGTCTCTCCCTCTCCAGCCCAGAGAGTGACAGGAGTCTCTCCCTCTCCAGCTCAGAGAGTGACTGGAGTCTCTCCCTCTCCAGCTCAGAGAGTGACAGGAGTCTCTCCCTCTCCAGCTCAGACACTGACAGGAGTCTCTCCCTCTCCATCTCAGAGAGTGACAGGAGTCTCTCCCTCTCCAGCTCAGACACTGACAGGAGTCTCTCCCTCTCCAGCTCAGAGAGTGACAGGAGTCTCTCCCTCTCCAGCTCAGAGAGTGACAGGAGTCTCTCCCTCTCCAGCTCAGAGAGTGACAGGAGTCTCTCCCTCTCCAGCTCAGACACTGACAGGAGTCTCTCCCTCTCCAGCTCAGACACTGACAGGAGTCTCTCCCTCTCCAGCTCAGAGAGCGACAGGAGTCTCTCCCTCTCCAGCTCAGAGAGCGACAGGAGTCTCTCCCTCTCCAGCTCAGAGAGTGACAGGAGTCTCTCCCTCTCCAGCTCAGAGAGTGACAGGAGTCTCTCCCTCTCCAGCTCAGAGAGTGACAGGAGTCTCTCCCTCTCCAGCTCAGACACTGACAGGAGTCTCTCCCTCTCCAGCTCAGAGAGTGACAGGAGTCTCTCCCTCTCCAGCTCAGACACTGACAGGAGTCTCTCCCTCTCCATCTCAGAGAGTGACAGGAGTCTCTCCCTCTCCAGCTCAGAGTGTGACAGGAGTCTCTCCCTCTCCAGCTCAGAGAGTGACAGGAGTCTCTCCCTCTCCAGCTCAGAGAGTGACTGGAGTCTCTCCCTCTCCAGCTCAGAGAGTGACTGGAGTCTCTCCCTCTCCAGCTCAGAGAGTGACAGGAGTCTCTCCCTCTCCAGCTCAGAGAGTGACAGGAGTCTCTCCCTCTCCAGCTCAGAGAGTGTCAGGAGTCTCTCCCTCTCCAGCTCAGACACTGACAGGAGTCTCTCCCTCTCCAGCTCAGAGAGTGACAGGAGTCTCTCCCTCTCCAGCTCAGACACTGACAGGAGTCTCTCCCTCTCCAGCTCAGAGAGTGTCAGGAGTCTCTCCCTCTCCAGCTCAGAGAGTGACAGGAGTCTCTCCCTCTCCAGCTCAGAGAGTGTCAGGAGTCTCTCCCTCTCCAGCTCAGAGAGTGACAGGAGTCTCTCCCTCTCCAGCTCAGACACTGACAGGAGTCTCTCCCTCTCCAGCTCAGAGAGTGACAGGAGTCTCTCCCTCTCCAGCTCAGAGAGTGACAGGAGTCTCTCCCTCTCCAGCTCAGACACTGACAGGAGTCTCTCCCTCTCCAGCTCAGAGTGACAGGAGTCTCTCCCTCTCCAGCTCAGAGAGTGACAGGAGTCTCTCCCTCTCCAGCTCAGAGAGTGTCAGGAGTCTCTCCCTCTCCAGCTCAGAGAGTGACAGGAGTCTCTCCCTCTCCAGCTCAGACACTGACAGGAGTCTCTCCCTCTCCAGCTCAGACACTGACAGGAGTCTCTCCCTCTCCAGCTCAGAGAGTGACAGGAGTCTCTCCCTCTCCAGCTCAGACACTGACAGGAGTCTCTCCCTCTCCAGCTCAGACAGTGACAGGAGTCTCTCCCTCTCCAGCTCAGACACTGACAGGAGTCTCTCCCTCTCCAGCTCAGAGAGTGACAGGAGTCTCTCCCTCTCCAGCTCAGAGAGTGACAGGAGTCTCTCCCTCTCCATCTCAGAGAGTGACAGGAGTCTCTCCCTCTCCAGCTCAGAGAGTGACAGGAGTCTCTCCCTCTCCAGCTCAGAGAGTGACAGGAGTCTCTCCCTCTCCAGCTCAGACACTGACAGGAGTCTCTCCCTCTCCAGCTCAGAGAGTGACAGGAGTCTCTCCCTCTCCAGCTCAGAGAGTGACAGGAGTCTCTCCCTCTCCAGCTCAGAGAGTGACAGGAGTCTCTCCCTCTCCAGCTCAGAGAGTGACAGGAGTCTCTCCCTCTCCATCTCAGAGAGTGACAGGAGTCTCTCCCTCTCCAGCCCAGAGAGTGACAGGAGTCTCTCCCTCTCCATCTCAGAGAGTGACAGGAGTCTCTCCCTCTCCAGCTCAGAGAGTGACAGGAGTCTCTCCCTCTCCAGCTCAGACACTGACAGGAGTCTCTCCCTCTCCAGCTCAGAGAGTGACAGGAGTCTCTCCCTCTCCAGCCCAGAGAGTGACAGGAGTCTCTCCCTCTCCATCTCAGAGAGTGACAGGAGTCTCTCCCTCTCCAGCTCAGAGAGTGACAGGAGTCTCTCCCTCTCCAGCTCAGACACTGACAGGAGTCTCTCCCTCTCTGGCTCAGAGAGTGACAGGAGTCTCTCCCTCTCCAGCTCAGAGAGTGACAGGAGTCTCTCCCTCTCCAGCTCAGACACTGACAGGAGTCTCTCCCTCTCCAGCTCAGAGAGTGACAGGAGTCTCTCCCTCTCCAGCTCAGAGAGTGACAGGAGTCTCTCTCTCTCCAGCTCAGAGAGTGACAGGAGTCTCTCCCTCTCCAGCTCAGAGAGTGACAGGAGTCTCTCCCTCGCCAGCTCAGACACTGACAGGAGTCTCTCCCTCTCCATCTCAGAGAGTGACAGGAGTCTCTCCCTCTCCAGCTCAGAGAGTGACAGGAGTCTCTCCCTCTCCAGCTCAGAGAGTGACAGGAGTCTCTCCCTCTCCAGCTCAGACACTGACAGGAGTGTCTCCCTCTCCAGCTCAGAGAGTGACAGGAGTCTCTCCCTCTCCAGCTCAGAGAGTGACTGGAGTCTCTCCCTCTCCAGCTCAGAGAGTGACAGGAGTCTCTCCCTCTCCAGCTCAGAGAGTGACAGGAGTCTCTCCCTCTCCAGCTCAGAGAGTGACAGGAGTCTCTCCCTCTCCAGCTCAGAGAGTGACAGGAGTCTCTCCCTCTCCAGCTCAGAGAGTGACAGGAGTCTCTCCCTCTCCGGCTCAGAGAGTGACAGGAGTCTCTCCCTCTCCAGCTCAGAGAGTGACAGGAGTCTCTCCCTCTCCAGCTCAGAGAGTGACAGGAGTCTCTCCCTCTCCAGCTCAGAGAGTGACAGGAGTCTCTCCCTCTCCAGCTCAGAGAGTGACAGGAGTCTCTCTCTCTCCAGCTCAGAGAGTGACAGGAGTCTCTCCCTCTCCAGCTCAGACACTGACAGGAGTCTCTCCCTCTCCATCTCAGAGAGTGACAGGAGTCTCTCCCTCTCCAGCTCAGAGAGTGACAGGAGTCTCTCCCTCTCCAGCTCAGACACTGACAGGAGTCTCTCCCTCTCCATCTCAGAGAGTGACAGGAGTCTCTCCCTCTCCGGCTCAGAGAGTGACAGGAGTCTCTCCCTCTCCAGCTCAGAGAGTGACAGGAGTCTCTCCCTCTCCAGCTCAGAGAGTGACAGGAGTCTCTCCCTCTCCAGCTCAGAGAGTGACAGGAGTCTCTCCCTCTCCAGCTCAGAGAGTGACAGGAGTCTCTCCCTCTCCGGCTCAGAGAGTGACAGGAGTCTCTCCCTCTCCAGCTCAGAGAGTGACAGGAGTCTCTCTCTCTCTCCAGCTCAGAGAGTGACAGGAGTCTCTCCCTCTCCAGCTCAGAGAGTGACAGGAGTCTCTCCCTCTCCAGCTCAGAGAGTGACAGGAGTCTCTCCCTCTCCAGGTCAGAGAGTGACAGGAGTCTCTCCCTCTCCAGCTCAGAGAGTGACAGGAGTCTCTCCCTCTCCGGCTCAGAGAGTGACAGGAGTCTCTCCCTCTCCAGCTCAGAGAGTGACAGGAGTCTCTCTCTCTCTCCAGCTCAGAGAGTGACAGGAGTCTCTCCCTCTCCAGCTCAGAGAGTGACAGGAGTCTCTCCCTCTCCAGCTCAGAGAGTGACAGGAGTCTCTCCCTCTCCAGGTCAGAGAGTGACAGGAGTCTCTCCCTCTCCAGCTCAGACACTGACAGGAGTCTCTCCCTCTCCAGCTCAGAGAGTGACAGGAGTCTCTCCCTCTCCAGCTCAGAGAGTGACAGGAGTCTCTCCCTCTCCAGCTCAGAGAGTGACAGGAGTCTCTCCCTCTCCAGCTCAGAGAGTGACAGGAGTCTCTCCCTCTCCAGCTCAGACACTGACAGGAGTCTCTCCCTCTCCAGCTCAGAGAGTGACAGGAGTCTCTCCCTCTCCAGCTCAGAGAGTGACAGGAGTCTCTCCCTCTCCAGCTCAGAGAGTGACAGGAGTCTCTCCCTCTCCATCTCAGAGAGTGACAGGTGTCTCTCCCTCTCCGGCTCAGAGAGTGACAGGAGTCTCTCCCTCTCCATCTCAGAGAGTGACTGGAGTCTCTCCCTCTCCAGGTCAGAGAGTGACAGGAGTCTCTCCCTCTCCAGCTCAGAGAGTGACAGGAGTCTCTCCCTCTCCGGCTCAGAGAGTGACAGGAGTCTCTCCCTCTCCGGCTCAGAGAGTGACAGGAGTCTCTCCCTCTCCAGCTCAGAGAGTGACAGGAGTCTCTCCCTCTCCAGCTCAGACACTGACAGGAGTCTTTCCCTCTCCAGCTCAGAGAGTGACAGGAGTCTCTCCCTCTCCAGCTCAGACACTGACAGGAGTCTCTCCCTCTCCAGCTCAGACACTGACAGGAGTCTCTCCCTCTCCAGCTCAGAGAGTGACAGGAGTCTCTCCCTCTCCAGCTCAGAGAGTGACAGGAGTCTCTCCCTCTCCAGCTCAGAGAGTGACAGGAGTCTCTCCCTCTCCAGCTCAGACACTGACAGGAGTCTCTCCCTCTCCAGCTCAGAGAGTGACAGGAGTCTCTCCCTCTCCAGCTCAGAGAGTGACAGGAGTCTCTCCCTCTCCAGCTCAGAGAGTGACAGGAGTCTCTCCCTCTCCATCTCAGAGAGTGACAGGAGTCTCTCCCTCTCCATCTCAGAGAGTGACAGGAGTCTCTCCCTCTCCAGCTCAGAGAGTGACAGGAGTCTCTCCCTCTCCAGCTCAGAGAGTGACAGGAGTCTCTCTCTCTCCGGCTCAGAGAGTGACAGGAGTCTCTCCCTCTCCAGGTCAGAGAGTGACAGGAGTCTCTCCCTCTCCAGCTCAGAGAGTGACAGGAGTCTCTCCCTCTCCATCTCAGAGAGTGACTGGAGTCTCTCCCTCTCCAGGTCAGAGAGTGACAGGAGTCTCTCCCTCTCCAGCTCAGAGAGTGACAGGAGTCTCTCCCTCTCCAGCTCAGAGAGTGACAGGAGTCTCTCCCTCTCCATCTCAGAGAGTGACTGGAGTCTCTCCCTCTCCAGGTCAGAGAGTGACAGGAGTCTCTCCCTCTCCAGCTCAGAGAGTGACAGGAGTCTCTCCCTCTCCATCTCAGAGAGTGACAGGAGTCTCTCCCTCTCCATCTCAGAGAGTGACTGGAGTCTCTCCCTCTCCATCTCAGAGAGTGACAGGAGTCTCTCCCTCTCCAGCTCAGACACTGACAGGAGTCTCTCCCTCTCCAGCTCAGACACTGACAGGAGTCTCTCCCTCTCCAGCTCAGAGAGTGACAGGAGTCTCTCCCTCTCCAGCTCAGAGAGTGACAGGAGTCTCTCCCTCTCCAGCTCAGAGAGTGACTGGAGTCTGTCCCTCTCCAGCTCAGAGAGTGACAGGAGTCTCTCCCTCTCCAGCTCAGAGAGTGACAGGAGTCTCTCCCTCTCCAGCTCAGACACTGACAGGAGTCTCTCCCTCTCCAGCTCAGACACTGACAGGAGTCTCTCCCTCTCCAGCTCAGAGAGTGACAGGAGTCTCTCCCTCTCCAGCTCAGAGAGTGACAGGAGTCTCTCCCTCTCCAGCTCAGAGAGTGACAGGAGTCTCTCCCTCTCCAGCTCAGAGAGTGACAGGAGTCTCTCCCTCTCCAGCTCAGAGAGTGACAGGAGTCTCTCCCTCTTCAGCTCAGACACTGACAGGAGTCTCTCCCTCTCCAGCTCAGAGAGTGACAGGAGTCTCTCCCTCTCCAGCTCAGAGAGTGACAGGAGTCTCTCCCTCTCCAGCTCAGAGAGTGACAGGAGTCTCTCCCTCTCCATCTCAGAGAGTGACTGGAGTCTCTCCCTCTCCAGGTCAGAGAGTGACAGGAGTCTCTCCCTCTCCAGCTCAGAGAGTGACAGGAGTCTCTCCCTCTCCATCTCAGAGAGTGACAGGAGTCTCTCCCTCTCCATCTCAGAGAGTGACTGGAGTCTCTCCCTCTCCATCTCAGAGAGTGACAGGAGTCTCTCCCTCTCCAGCTCAGACACTGACAGGAGTCTCTCCCTCTCCAGCTCAGACACTGACAGGAGTCTCTCCCTCTCCAGCTCAGAGAGTGACAGGAGTCTCTCCCTCTCCAGCTCAGAGAGTGACAGGAGTCTCTCCCTCTCCAGCTCAGAGAGTGACTGGAGTCTGTCCCTCTCCAGCTCAGAGAGTGACAGGAGTCTCTCCCTCTCCAGCTCAGAGAGTGACAGGAGTCTCTCCCTCTCCAGCTCAGACACTGACAGGAGTCTCTCCCTCTCCAGCTCAGACACTGACAGGAGTCTCTCCCTCTCCAGCTCAGAGAGTGACAGGAGTCTCTCCCTCTCCGGCTCAGAGAGTGACAGGAGTCTCTCCCTCTCCAGCTCAGAGAGTGACAGGAGTCTCTCTCTCTCTCCAGCTCAGAGAGTGACAGGAGTCTCTCCCTCTCCAGCTCAGAGAGTGACAGGAGTCTCTCCCTCTCCAGCTCAGAGAGTGACAGGAGTCTCTCCCTCTCCAGGTCAGAGAGTGACAGGAGTCTCTCCCTCTCCAGCTCAGACACTGACAGGAGTCTCTCCCTCTCCAGCTCAGAGAGTGACAGGAGTCTCTCCCTCTCCAGCTCAGAGAGTGACAGGAGTCTCTCCCTCTCCAGCTCAGAGAGTGACAGGAGTCTCTCCCTCTCCAGCTCAGAGAGTGACAGGAGTCTCTCCCTCTCCAGCTCAGACACTGACAGGAGTCTCTCCCTCTCCAGCTCAGAGAGTGACAGGAGTCTCTCCCTCTCCAGCTCAGAGAGTGACAGGAGTCTCTCCCTCTCCAGCTCAGAGAGTGACAGGAGTCTCTCCCTCTCCATCTCAGAGAGTGACAGGTGTCTCTCCCTCTCCGGCTCAGAGAGTGACAGGAGTCTCTCCCTCTCCATCTCAGAGAGTGACTGGAGTCTCTCCCTCTCCAGGTCAGAGAGTGACAGGAGTCTCTCCCTCTCCAGCTCAGAGAGTGACAGGAGTCTCTCCCTCTCCGGCTCAGAGAGTGACAGGAGTCTCTCCCTCTCCGGCTCAGAGAGTGACAGGAGTCTCTCCCTCTCCAGCTCAGAGAGTGACAGGAGTCTCTCCCTCTCCAGCTCAGACACTGACAGGAGTCTTTCCCTCTCCAGCTCAGAGAGTGACAGGAGTCTCTCCCTCTCCAGCTCAGACACTGACAGGAGTCTCTCCCTCTCCAGCTCAGACACTGACAGGAGTCTCTCCCTCTCCAGCTCAGAGAGTGACAGGAGTCTCTCCCTCTCCAGCTCAGAGAGTGACAGGAGTCTCTCCCTCTCCAGCTCAGAGAGTGACAGGAGTCTCTCCCTCTCCAGCTCAGACACTGACAGGAGTCTCTCCCTCTCCAGCTCAGAGAGTGACAGGAGTCTCTCCCTCTCCAGCTCAGAGAGTGACAGGAGTCTCTCCCTCTCCAGCTCAGAGAGTGACAGGAGTCTCTCCCTCTCCATCTCAGAGAGTGACAGGAGTCTCTCCCTCTCCATCTCAGAGAGTGACAGGAGTCTCT
Organism: Chiloscyllium plagiosum; assembly: GCF_037043375.1. Lineage (NCBI taxonomy): Eukaryota > Metazoa > Chordata > Chondrichthyes > Orectolobiformes > Hemiscylliidae > Chiloscyllium > Chiloscyllium plagiosum. The sequence goes on from NW_028270141.1 coordinate 159,617,592, forward strand.
CCCTCTCCAGCTCAGAGAGTGACAGGAGTCTCTCCCTCTCCAGCTCAGAGAGTGACAGGAGTCTCTCTCTCTCCGGCTCAGAGAGTGACAGGAGTCTCTCCCTCTCCAGGTCAGAGAGTGACAGGAGTCTCTCCCTCTCCAGCTCAGAGAGTGACAGGAGTCTCTCCCTCTCCATCTCAGAGAGTGACTGGAGTCTCTCCCTCTCCAGGTCAGAGAGTGACAGGAGTCTCTCCCTCTCCAGCTCAGAGAGTGACAGGAGTCTCTCCCTCTCCATCTCAGAGAGTGACTGGAGTCTCTCCCTCTCCATCTCAGAGAGTGACAGGAGTCTCTCCCTCTCCAGCTCAGACACTGACAGGAGTCTCTCCCTCTCCAGCTCAGACACTGACAGGAGTCTCTCCCTCTCCAGCTCAGAGAGTGACAGGAGTCTCTCCCTCTCCAGCTCAGAGAGTGACAGGAGTCTCTCCCTCTCCAGCTCAGAGAGTGACTGGAGTCTGTCCCTCTCCAGCTCAGAGAGTGACAGGAGTCTCTCCCTCTCCAGCTCAGAGAGTGACAGGAGTCTCTCCCTCTCCAGCTCAGACACTGACAGGAGTCTCTCCCTCTCCAGCTCAGACACTGACAGGAGTCTCTCCCTCTCCAGCTCAGAGAGTGACAGGAGTCTCTCCCTCTCCAGCTCAGAGAGTGACAGGAGTCTCTCCCTCTCCAGCTCAGAGAGTGACAGGAGTCTCTCCCTCTCCAGCTCAGAGAGTGACAGGAGTCTCTCCCTCTCCAGCTCAGAGAGTGACAGGAGTCTCTCCCTCTTCAGCTCAGACACTGACAGGAGTCTCTCCCTCTCCAGCTCAGAGAGTGACAGGAGTCTCTCCCTCTCCAGCTCAGAGAGTGACAGGAGTCTCTCCCTCTCCAGCTCAGAGAGTGACAGGAGTCTCTCCCTCTCCATCTCAGAGAGTGACTGGAGTCTCTCCCTCTCCAGGTCAGAGAGTGACAGGAGTCTCTCCCTCTCCAGCTCAGAGAGTGACAGGAGTCTCTCCCTCTCCATCTCAGAGAGTGACAGGAGTCTCTCCCTCTCCATCTCAGAGAGTGACTGGAGTCTCTCCCTCTCCATCTCAGAGAGTGACAGGAGTCTCTCCCTCTCCAGCTCAGACACTGACAGGAGTCTCTCCCTCTCCAGCTCAGACACTGACAGGAGTCTCTCCCTCTCCAGCTCAGAGAGTGACAGGAGTCTCTCCCTCTCCAGCTCAGAGAGTGACAGGAGTCTCTCCCTCTCCAGCTCAGAGAGTGACTGGAGTCTGTCCCTCTCCAGCTCAGAGAGTGACAGGAGTCTCTCCCTCTCCAGCTCAGAGAGTGACAGGAGTCTCTCCCTCTCCAGCTCAGACACTGACAGGAGTCTCTCCCTCTCCAGCTCAGACACTGACAGGAGTCTCTCCCTCTCCAGCTCAGAGAGTGACAGGAGTCTCTCCCTCTCCAGCTCAGACACTGACAGGAGTCTCTCCCTCTCCAGCTCAGAGAGTGACAGGAGTCTCTCCCTCTCCAGCTCAGAGAGTGACAGGAGTCTCTCCCTCTCCAGCTCAGAGAGTGACAGGAGTCTCTCCCTCTCCAGCTCAGAGAGTGACAGGAGTCTCTCCCTCTCCAGCTCAGAGAGTGACAGGAGTCTCTCCCTCTTCAGCTCAGACACTGACAGGAGTCTCTCCCTCTCCAGCTCAGAGAGTGACAGGAGTCTCTCCCTCTCCAGCTCAGAGAGTGACAGGAGTCTCTCCCTCTTCAGCTCAGACACTGACAGGAGTCTCTCCCTCTCCAGCTCAGAGAGTGACAGGAGTCTCTCCCTCTCCAGCTCAGAGAGTGACAGGAGTCTCTCCCTCTTCAGCTCAGACACTGACAGGAGTCTCTCCCTCTCCAGCTCAGAGAGTGACAGGAGTCTCTCCCTCTCCAGCTCAGAGAGTGACAGGAGTCTCTCCCTCTCCAGCTCAGAGAGTGACAGGAGTCTCTCCCTCTCCAGCTCAGAGAGTGACAGGAGTCTCTCCCTCTCCAGCTCAGAGTGTGACAGGAGTCTCTCTCTCTCCAGCTCAGAGAGTGACAGGAGTCTCTCCCTCTCCAGCTCAGAGAGTGACAGGAGTCTCTCCCTCTCCAGCTCAGAGAGTGACAGGAGTCTCTCCCTCTCCAGCTCAGAGACTGACAGGAGTCTCTCCCTCTCCAGCTCAGAGAGTGACAGGAGTCTCTCTCTCTCCAGCTCAGAGAGTGACAGGAGTCTCTCCCTCTCCATCTCAGAGAGTGACAGGGGTCTCTCCCTCTCCATCTCAGAGAGTGACAGGAGTCTCTCCCTCTCCATCTCAGAGAGTGACAGGAGTCTCTCCCTCTCCAGCTCAGACACTGACAGGAGTCTCTCCCTCTCCATCTCAGAGAGTGACAGGAGTCTCTCCCTCTCCAGCTCAGACACTGACAGGAGTCTCTCCCTCTCCAGCTCAGAGAGTGACAGGGGTCTCTCCCTCTCCATCTCAGAGAGTGACAGGAGTCTCTCCCTCTCCATCTCAGAGAGTGACAGGAGTCTCTCCCTCTCCAGCTCAGACACTGACAGGAGTCTCTCCCTCTCCATCTCAGAGAGTGACAGGAGTCTCTCCCTCTCCAGCTCAGAGAGTGACAGGGGTCTCTCCCTCTCCATCTCAGAGAGTGACAGGAGTCTCTCTCCCTCCAGCTCAGAGAGTGACAGGAGTCTCTCCCTCTCCAGCTCAGAGAGTGACAGGAGTCTCTCCCTCTCCAGCTCAGACACTGACAGGAGTCTCTCCCTCTCCAGCTCAGAGAGTGACAGGAGTCTCTCCCTCTCCAGCTCAGAGAGTGACAGGAGTCTCTCCCTCTCCAGCTCAGACACTGACAGGAGTCTCTCCCTCTCCAGCTCAGAGAGTGACAGGAGTCTCTCCCTCTCCAGCTCAGAGAGTGACAGGAGTCTCTCCCTCTCCAGCTCAGAGAGTGACAGGAGTCTCTCCCTCTCCATCTCAGAGAGTGACAGGAGTCTCTCCCTCTCCAGCTCAGAGAGTGACAGGAGTCTCTCCCTCTCCAGCTCAGACACTGACAGGAGTCTCTCCCTCTCCAGCTCAGAGAGTGACAGGAGTCTCTCCCTCTCCATCTCAGAGAGTGACAGGAGTCTCTCCCTCTCCATCTCAGAGAGTGACAGGAGTCTCTCCCTCTCCATCTCAGAGAGTGACAGGAGTCTCTCCCTCTCCATCTCAGAGAGTGACAGCGGTCTCTCCCTCTCCATCTCAGAGAGTGACTGGAGTCTCTCTCTCTCCAGCTCAGAGAGTGACAGGAGTCTCTCCCTCTCCATCTCAGAGAGTCACAGGAGTCTCTCCCTCTCCATCTCAGAGAGTGACAGCGGTCTCTCCCTCTCCATCTCAGAGAGTGACTGGAGTCTCTCTCTCTCCAGCTCAGAGAGTGACAGGAGTCTCTCCCTCTCCAGCTCAGAGAGTGACAGGAGTCTCTCCCTCTCCATCTCAGAGAGTGACAGGAGTCTCTCCCTCTCCAGCTCAGAGAGTGACAGGAGTCTCTCCCTCTCCAGCTCAGAGAGTGACCGGAGTCTCTCCCTCTCCAGCTCAGAGAGTGACAGGAGTCTCTCCCTCTCCAGCTCAGAGAGTGTCAGGAGTCTCGCCCTCTCCGGCTCAGACATTGACAGGAGTCTCTCCCTCTCCAGCTCAGAGAGTGACAGGAGTCTCTCCCTCTCCAGCTCAGAGAGTGACCGGAGTCTCTCCCTCTCCAGCTCAGAGAGTGACAGGAGTCTCTCCCTCTCCAGCTCAGAGAGTGACAGGAGTCTCGCCCTCTCCGGCTCAGACACTGACAGGAGTCTCTCCCTCTCCAGCTCAGAGAGTGACAGGGGTCTCTCCCTCTCCATCTCAGAGAGTGACAGGAGTCTCTCTCCCTCCAGCTCAGAGAGTGACAGGAGTCTCTCCCTCTCCAGCTCAGAGAGTGACAGGAGTCTCTCCCTCTCCAGCTCAGAGAGTGACAGGAGTCTCTCCCTCTCCAGCTCAGAGAGTGACAGGAGTCTCTCCCTCTCCGGCTCAGACAGTGACAGGAGTCTCTCTCCCTCCGGCTCAGAGAGTGACAGGGGTCTCTCCCTCTCCATCTCAGAGAGTGACAGGAGTCTCTCTCCCTCCAGCTCAGAGAGTGACAGGAGTCTCTCCCTCTCCAGCTCAGAGAGTGACAGGAGTCTCTCCCTCTCCAGCTCAGAGAGTGACAGGAGTCTCTCCCTCTCCAGCTCAGAGAGTGACTGGAGTCTCTCCCTCTCCAGCTCAGAGAGTGACAGGAGTCTCTCCCTCTCCAGCTCAGAGAGTGACAGGAGTCTCTCCCTCTCCGGCTCAGAGAGAGACAGGAGTCTCTCCCTCTCCAGCTCAGAGAGTGACAGGCGTCTCTCCCTCTCCATCTCAGAGAGTGACAGGAGTCTCTCCCTCTCCAGCTCAGACACTGACAGGAGTCTCTCCCTCTCCAGCTCAGAGAGTGACAGGAGTCTCTCCCTCTCCAGCTCAGAGAGTGACAGGAGTCTCTCCCTCTCCAGCTCAGAGAGTGACAGGAGTCTCTCCCTCTCCATCTCAGAGAGTGACAGGAGTCTCTCCCTCTCCAGCTCAGACACTGACAGGAGTCTCTCCCTCTCCAGCTCAGAGAGTGACTGGAGTCTCTCCCTCTCCAGCTCAGAGAGTGACAGGAGTCTCTCCCTCTCCAGCTCAGAGAGTGACAGGAGTCTCTCCCTCTCCAGCTCAGAGAGTGACAGGAGTCTCTCCCTCTCCAGCTCAGACACTGACAGGAGTCTCTCCCTCTCCTGCTCAGAGAGTGACAGGAGTCTCTCCCTCTCCAGCTCAGAGAGTGACAGGAGTCTCTCCCTCTCCATCTCAGAGAGTGACAGGAGTCTCTCCCTCTCCAGCTCAGAGAGTGACAGGAGTCTCTCCCTCTCCAGCTCAGAGAGTGACAGGAGTCTCTCCCTCTACAGCTCAGAGAGTGACAGGCGTCTCTCCCTCTCCATCTCAGAGAGTAACAGGAGTCTCTCCCTCTCCAGCTCAGAGAGTGACAGGAGTCTCTCCCTCTCCACTCAGACACTGACAGGAGTCTCTCCCTCTTCAGCTCAGACACTGACAGGAGTCTCTCCCTCTCCAGCTCAGAGAGTGACAGGAGTCTCTCCCTCTCCAGCTCAGAGAGTGACAGGAGTCTCTCCCTCTCCAGCTCAGACACTGACAGGAGTCTCTCCCTCTCCAGCTCAGAGAGTGACAGGAGTCTCTCCCTCTCCAGCTCAGAGAGTGACAGGAGTCTCTCCCTCTCCAGCTCAGAGAGTGACAGGAGTCTCTCCCTCTCCAGCTCAGACACTGACAGGAGTCTCTCCCTCTCCAGCTCAGAGAGTGACAGGAGTCTCTCCCTCTCCAGCTCAGAGAGTGACAGGGGTCTCTCCCTCTCCAGCTCAGAGAGTGACAGGAGTCTCTCCCTCTCCAGCTCAGACACTGACAGGAGTCTCTCCCTCTCCAGCTCAGACACTGACAGGAGTCTCTCCCTCTCCAGCTCAGAGAGTGACAGGAGTCTCTCCCTCTCCAGCTCAGAGAGTGACAGGAGTCTCTCCCTCTTCAGCTCAGACACTGACAGGAGTCTCTCCCTCTCCAGCTCAGAGAGTGACAGGAGTCTCTCCCTCTCCAGCTCAGAGAGTGACAGGAGTCTCTCCCTCTTCAGCTCAGACACTGACAGGAGTCTCTCCCTCTCCAGCTCAGAGAGTGACAGGAGTCTCTCCCTCTCCAGCTCAGAGAGTGACAGGAGTCTCTCCCTCTCCAGCTCAGAGAGTGACAGGAGTCTCTCCCTCTCCAGCTCAGAGAGTGACAGGAGTCTCTCCCTCTCCAGCTCAGAGTGTGACAGGAGTCTCTCTCTCTCCAGCTCAGAGAGTGACAGGAGTCTCTCCCTCTCCAGCTCAGAGAGTGACAGGAGTCTCTCCCTCTCCAGCTCAGAGAGTGACAGGAGTCTCTCCCTCTCCAGCTCAGAGACTGACAGGAGTCTCTCCCTCTCCAGCTCAGAGAGTGACAGGAGTCTCTCTCTCTCCAGCTCAGAGAGTGACAGGAGTCTCTCCCTCTCCATCTCAGAGAGTGACAGGAGTCTCTCTCTCTCCAGCTCAGAGAGTGACTGGAGTCTCTCCCTCTCCAGCTCAGAGAGTGACTGGAGTCTCTCCCTCTCCAGCTCAGAGAGTGACAGGAGTCTCTCCCTCTCCAGGTCAGAGAGTGACAGGAGTCTCTCCCTCTCCAGCTCAGAGAGTGACTGGAGTCTCTCCCTCTCCAGGTCAGAGAGTGACAGGAGTCTCTCCCTCTCCAGGTCAGAGAGTGACTGGAGTCTCTCCCTCTCCATCTCAGAGAGTGACAGGAGTCTCTCCCTCTCCAGCTCAGAGAGTGAAGGGAGTCTCTCCCTCTCCAGCTCAGAGAGTGACAGGAGTCTCTCCCTCTCCAGCTCATAGAGTGACTGGAGTCTCTCCCTCTCCAGCTCAGAGAGTGACAGGAGTCTCTCCCTCTCCAGCTCAGAGAGTGACAGGAGTCTCTCCCTCTCCATCTCAGAGAGTGACAGGAGTCTCTCCCTCTCCAGGTCAGAGAGTGACAGGAGTCTCTCTCTCTCCAGCTCAGACACGGACAGGAGTCTCTCCCTCTCCATCTCAGAGAGTGACAGGAGTCTCTCCCTCTCCAGGTCAGAGAGTGACAGGAGTCTCTCTCTCTCCAGCTCAGACACTGACAGGAGTCTCTCCCTCTCCATCTCAGAGAGTGACAGGAGTCTCTCCCTCTCCAGCTCAGACACTGACAGGAGTCTCTCCCTCTCCATCTCAGAGAGTGACAGGAGTCTCTCCCTCTCCAGCTCAGAGAGTGACAGGAGTCTCTCCCTCTCCAGCTCAGACACTGACAGGAGTCTCTCCCTCTCCATCTCAGAGAGTGACAGGAGTCTCTCCCTCTCCAGCTCAGAGAGTGACAGGAGTCTCTCCCTCTCCAGCTCAGAGAGTGACAGGAGTCTCTCCCTCTCCAGCTCAGAGAGTGACAGGAGTCTCTCCCTCTCCAGGTCAGAGAGTGACAGGAGTCTCTCCCTCTCCAGCTCAGAGAGTGACAGGAGTCTCTCCCTCTCCATCTCAGAGAGTGACAGGAGTCTCTCCCTCTCCATCTCAGAGAGTGACAGGAGTCTCTCCCTCTCCATCTCAGAGAGTGACAGGAGTCTCTCCCTCTCCAGCTCAGACACTGACAGGAGTCTCTCCCTCTCCATCTCAGAGAGTGACAGGAGTCTCTCCCTCTCCAGCTCAGAGAGTGACAGGGGTCTCTCCCTCTCCATCTCAGAGAGTGACAGGAGTCTCTCCCTCTCCATCTCAGAGAGTGACAGGAGTCTCTCCCTCTCCAGCTCAGACACTGACAGGAGTCTCTCCCTCTCCATCTCAGAGAGTGACAGGAGTCTCTCCCTCTCCAGCTCAGACACTGACAGGAGTCTCTCCCTCTCCAGCTCAGAGAGTGACAGGGGTCTCTCCCTCTCCATCTCAGAGAGTGACAGGAGTCTTTCCCTCTCCATCTCAGAGAGTGACAGGAGTCTCTCCCTCTCCAGCTCAGACACTGACAGGAGTCTCTCCCTCTCCATCTCAGAGAGTGACAGGAGTCTCTCCCTCTCCAGCTCAGAGAGTGACAGGGGTCTCTCCCTCTCCATCTCAGAGAGTGACAGGAGTCTCTCTCCCTCCAGCTCAGAGAGTGACAGGAGTCTCTCCCTCTCCAGCTCAGAGAGTTACAGGAGTCTCTCCCTCTCCAGCTCAGAGAGTGACAGGAGTCTCTCCCTCTCCAGCTCAGAGAGTGACAGGAGTCTCTCCCTCTCCAGCTCAGAGAGTGACAGGAGTCTCTCCCTCTCCAGCTCAGACACTGACAGGAGTCTCTCCCTCTCCAGCTCAGAGAGTGACAGGAGTCTCTCCCTCTCCAGCTCAGAGAGTGACAGGAGTCTCTCCCTCTCCAGCTCAGAGAGTGACAGGAGTCTCTCCCTCTCCATCTCAGAGAGTGACAGGAGTCTCTCCCTCTCCAGCTCAGAGAGTGACAGGAGTCTCTCCCTCTCCAGCTCAGACACTGACAGGAGTCTCTCCCTCTCCAGCTCAGAGAGTGACAGGAGTCTCTCCCTCTCCATCTCAGAGAGTGACAGGAGTCTCTCCCTCTCCATCTCAGAGAGTGACAGGAGTCTCTCCCTCTCCATCTCAGAGAGTGACAGGAGTCTCTCCCTCTCCATCTCAGAGAGTGACAGCGGTCTCTCCCTCTCCATCTCAGAGAGTGACTGGAGTCTCTCTCTCTCCAGCTCAGAGAGTGACAGGAGTCTCTCCCTCTCCATCTCAGAGAGTCACAGGAGTCTCTCCCTCTCCATCTCAGAGAGTGACAGCGGTCTCTCCCTCTCCATCTCAGAGAGTGACTGGAGTCTCTCTCTCTCCAGCTCAGAGAGTGACAGGAGTCTCTCCCTCTCCAGCTCAGAGAGTGACAGGAGTCTCTCCCTCTCCATCTCAGAGAGTGACAGGAGTCTCTCCCTCTCCAGCTCAGAGAGTGACAGGAGTCTCTCCCTCTCCAGCTCAGAGAGTGACCGGAGTCTCTCCCTCTCCAGCTCAGAGAGTGACAGGAGTCTCTCCCTCTCCAGCTCAGAGAGTGTCAGGAGTCTCGCCCTCTCCGGCTCAGACACTGACAGGAGTCTCTCCCTCTCCAGCTCAGAGAGTGACCGGAGTCTCTCCCTCTCCAGCTCAGAGAGTGACAGGAGTCTCTCCCTCTCCAGCTCAGAGAGTGACAGGAGTCTCGCCCTCTCCGGCTCAGACACTGACAGGAGTCTCTCCCTCTCCAGCTCAGAGAGTGACAGGGGTCTCTCCCTCTCCATCTCAGAGAGTGACAGGAGTCTCTCTCCCTCCAGCTCAGAGAGTGACAGGAGTCTCTCCCTCTCCAGCTCAGAGAGTGACAGGAGTCTCTCCCTCTCCAGCTCAGAGAGTGACAGGAGTCTCTCCCTCTCCAGCTCAGAGAGTGACAGGAGTCTCTCCCTCTCCGGCTCAGACAGTGACAGGAGTCTCTCTCCCTCCGGCTCAGAGAGTGACAGGGGTCTCTCCCTCTCCATCTCAGAGAGTGACAGGAGTCTCTCTCCCTCCAGCTCAGAGAGTGACAGGAGTCTCTCCCTCTCCAGCTCAGAGAGTGACAGGAGTCTCTCCCTCTCCAGCTCAGAGAGTGACAGGAGTCTCTCCCTCTCCAGCTCAGAGAGTGACTGGAGTCTCTCCCTCTCCAGCTCAGAGAGTGACAGGAGTCTCTCCCTCTCCAGCTCAGAGAGTGACAGGAGTCTCTCCCTCTCCGGCTCAGAGAGAGACAGGAGTCTCTCCCTCTCCAGCTCAGAGAGTGACAGGCGTCTCTCCCTCTCCATCTCAGAGAGTGACAGGAGTCTCTCCCTCTCCAGCTCAGACACTGACAGGAGTCTCTCCCTCTCCAGCTCAGAGAGTGACAGGAGTCTCTCCCTCTCCAGCTCAGAGAGTGACAGGAGTCTCTCCCTCTCCATCTCAGAGAGTGACAGGAGTCTCTCCCTCTCCAGCTCAGACACTGACAGGAGTCTCTCCCTCTCCAGCTCAGAGAGTGACTGGAGTCTCTCCCTCTCCAGCTCAGAGAGTGACAGGAGTCTCTCCCTCTCCAGCTCAGAGAGTGACAGGAGTCTCTCCCTCTCCAGCTCAGAGAGTGACAGGAGTCTCTCCCTCTCCAGCTCAGACACTGACAGGAGTCTCTCCCTCTCCTGCTCAGAGAGTGACAGGAGTCTCTCCCTCTCCAGCTCAGAGAGTGACAGGAGTCTCTCCCTCTCCATCTCAGAGAGTGACAGGAGTCTCTCCCTCTCCAGCTCAGACACTGACAGGAGTCTCTCCCTCTCCAGCTCAGAGAGTGACAGGAGTCTCTCCCTCTACAGCTCAGAGAGTGACAGGCGTCTCTCCCTCTCCATCTCAGAGAGTAACAGGAGTCTCTCCCTCTCCAGCTCAGAGAGTGACAGGAGTCTCTCCCTCTCCACTCAGACACTGACAGGAGTCTCTCCCTCTCCAGCTCAGAGAGTGACAGGAGTCTCTCCCTCTCCAGCTCAGAGAGTGACAGGAGTCTCTCCCTCTCCAGCTCAGACACTGACAGGAGTCTCTCCCTCTCCAGCTCAGAGAGTGACAGGAGTCTCTCCCTCTCCAGCTCAGAGAGTGACAGGAGTCTCTCCCTCTCCAGCTCAGAGAGTGACAGGAGTCTCTCCCTCTCCAGCTCAGACACTGACAGGAGTCTCTCCCTCTCCAGCTCAGAGAGTGACAGGAGTCTCTCCCTCTCCAGCTCAGAGAGTGACAGGAGTCTCTCCCTCTCCAGCTCAGAGAGTGACAGGAGTCTCTCCCTCTCCAGCTCAGAGAGTGACAGGGGTCTCTCCCTCTCCAGCTCAGAGAGTGACAGGAGTCTCTCCCTCTCCAGCTCAGACACTGACAGGAGTCTCTCCCTCTCCAGCTCAGAGAGTGACAGGAGTCTCTCCCTCTCCAGCTCAGAGAGTGACAGGAGTCTCTCCCTCTCCAGCTCAGAGAGTGACAGGAGTCTCTCCCTCTCCAGCTCAGAGAGTGACAGGAGTCTCTCCCTCTCCAGCTCAGAGAGTGACAGGAGTCTCTCTCTCTCCAGCTCAGAGAGTGACAGGAGTCTCTCTCTCTCCAGCTCAGAGAGTGACAGGAGTCTCTCCCTCTCCAGCTCAGACACTGACAGGAGTCTCTCCCTCTGCAGCTCAGAGAGTGACAGGAGTCTCTCCCTCTCCAGCTCAGAGAGTGACAGGAGTCTCTCCCTCTCCAGCTCAGAGAGTGACAGGAGTCTCTCCCTCTCCAGCTCAGACACTGACAGGAGTCTCTCCCTCTCCAGCTCAGAGAGTGACAGGAGTCTCTCCCTCTCCATCTCAGAGAGTGACAGGAGTCTCTCCCTCTCCAGCTCAGAGAGTGACAGGAGTCTCTCCCTCTCCATCTCAGAGAGTGACAGGAGTCTCTCCCTCTCCAGCTCAGAGAGTGACAGGAGTCTCTCCCTCTCCAGCTCAGACACTGACAGGAGTCTCTCCCTCTCCAGCTCAGAGAGTGACAGGAGTCTCTCCCTCTCCATCTCAGAGTGACAGGAGTCTATCCCTCTCCATCTCAGAGAGTGACAGGAGTCTCTCCCTCTCCATCTCAGAGAGTGACAGCGGTCTCTCCCTCTCCATCTCAGAGAGTGACTGGAGTCTCTCTCTCTCCAGCTCAGAGAGTGACAGGAGTCTCTCCCTCTCCATCTCAGAGAGTGACTGGAGTCTCTCTCTCTCCAGCTCAGAGAGTGACAGGAGTCTCTCCCTCTCCATCTCAGAGAGTGACAGGAGTCTCTCCCTCTCCATCTCAGAGAGTGACAGCGGTCTCTCCCTCTCCATCTCAGAGAGTGACAGGAGTCTCTCCCTCTCCATCTCAGAGAGTGACAGGAGTCTCTCCCTCTCCAGCTCAGAGAGTGACAGGAGTCTCTCCCTCTCCATCTCAGAGAGTGACAGGAGTCTCTCCCTCTCCAGCTCAGAGAGTGACAGGAGTCTCTCCCTCTCCAGCTCAGAGAGTGACAGGAGTCTCTCCCTCTCCAGCTCAGAGAGTGACAGGAGTCTCTCCCTCTCTAGCACAGAGAGTGACAGGAGTCTCGCCCTCTCCGGCTCAGACACTGACAGGAGTCTCTCCCTCTCCAGCTCAGAGAGTGACTGGAGTCTCTCCCTCTCCAGCTCAGAGAGTGACAGGAGTCTCTCCCTCTCCAGCTCAGAGAGTGACAGGAGTCTCTCCCTCTCCAGCTCAGAGAGTGACAGGAGTCTCTCCCTCTCCAGCTCAGAGAGTGAATGGAGTCTCTCCCTCTCCAGCTCAGAGAGTGAATGGAGTCTCTCCCTCTCCAGCTCAGAGAGTGACAGGAGTCTCTCCCTCTCCAGCTCAGAGAGTGACAGGAGTCTCTCCCTCTCCAGCTCAGACACTGACAGGAGTCTCTCCCTCTCCAGCTCAGAGAGTGACAGGAGTCTCTCCCTCTCCAGCTCAGAGAGTGACAGGAGTCTCTCCCTCTCCAGCTCAGAGAGTGACAGGAGTCTCTCCCTCTCCAGCTCAGACACTGACAGGAGTCTCTCCCTCTCCAGCTCAGACACTGACAGGAGTCTCTCCCTCTCCAGCTCAGAGAGTGACAGGAGTCTCTCCCTCTCCAGCTCAGAGAGTGACAGGAGTCTCTCCCTCTCCAGCTCAGAGAGTGAATGGAGTCTCTCCCTCTCCAGCTCAGAGAGTGACAGGAGTCTCTCCCTCTCCATCTCAGAGAGTGACAGCGGTCTCTCCCTCTCCAGCTCAGACACTGACAGGAGTCTCTCCCTCTCCAGCTCAGAGAGTGACAGGAGTCTCTCCCTCTCCAGCTCAGACACTGACCGGAGTCTCTCCCTCTCCAGCTCAGAGAGTGACAGGAGTCTCTCCCTCTCCAGCTCAGAGAGTGACAGGAGTCTCTCCCTCTCCAGCTCAGAGAGTGACAGGAGTCTCTCCCTCTCCAGCTCAGAGAGTGACAGGAGTCTCTCCCTCTCCAGCTCAGAGAGTGACAGGAGTCTCTCCCTCTCCAGCTCAGAGAGTGACAGGAGTCTCTCCCTCTCCAGCTCAGAGAGTGACAGGAGTCTCTCCCTCTCCAGCTCAGACACTGACAGGAGTCTCTCCCTCTCCAGCTCAGAGAGTGACAGGAGTCTCTCTCTCTCCAGCTCAGAGAGTGACAGGAGTCTCTCTCTCTCCAGCTCAGAGAGTGACAGGAGTCTCTCCCTCTCCAGCTCAGACACTGACAGGAGTCTCTCCCTCTCCAGCTCAGAGAGTGACAGGAGTCTCTCCCTCTCCAGCTCAGAGAGTGACAGGAGTCTCTCCCTCTCCAGCTCAGAGAGTGACAGGAGTCTCTCCCTCTCCAGCTGAGAGAGTGACAGGAGTCTCTCCCTCTCCAGCTCAGAGAGTGACAGGAGTCTCTCCCTCTCCAGCTCAGAGAGTGACAGGAGTCTCTCCCTCTCCAGCTCAGAGAGTGACAGGAGTCTCTCCCTCTCCAGCTCAGAGAGTGACAGGAGTCTCTCCCTCTCCATCTCAGAGAGTGACAGCGGTCTCTCCCTCTCCATCTCAGAGAGTGACTGGAGTCTCTCTCTCTCCAGCTCAGAGAGTGACAGGAGTCTCTCCCTCTCCATCTCAGAGAGTGACAGGAGTCTCTCCCTCTCCAGCTCAGAGAGTGACTGGAGTCTCTCTCTCTCCAGCTCAGAGAGTGACAGGAGTCTCTCCCTCTCCAGCTCAGAGAGTGACAGGAGTCTCTCCCTCTCCATCTCAGAGAGTGACAGGAGTCTCTCCCTCTCCAGCTCAGAGAGTGACAGGAGTCTCTCCCTCTCCAGCTCAGAGAGTGACAGGAGTCTCTCCCTCTCCAGCTCAGAGAGTGACAGGAGTCTCTCCCTCTCCAGCTCAGAGAGTGACAGGAGTCTCTCCCTCTCCAGCTCAGAGAGTGACAGGAGTCTCTCCCTCTCCAGCACAGAGAGTGACAGGAGTCTCGCCCTCTCCGGCTCAGACACTGACAGGAGTCTCTCCCTCTCCATCTCAGAGAGTGACTGGAGTCTCTCCCTCTCCAGCTCAGACAGTGACAGGAGTCACTCCCTCTCCAGCTCAGAGAGTGACTGGAGTCTCTCCCTCTCCAGCTCAGAGAGTGAGAGGAGTCTCTCCCTCTCCAGCTCAGAGAGTGACAGGAGTCTCTCCCTCTCCATCTCAGAGAGTGACAGGAGTCTCTCCCTCTCCAGCTCAGAGAGTGACAGGAGTCTCTCCCTCTCCAGCTCAGAGAGTGACAGGAGTCTCTCCCTCTCCAGCTCAGAGAGTGACAGGAGTCTCTCCCTCTCCAGCTCAGAGAGTGACAGGAGTCTCTCCCTCTCCAGCTCAGAGAGTGACAGGAGTCTCTCCCTCTCCAGCTCAGAGAGTGACAGGAGTCTCTCCCTCTCCATCTCAGAGAGTGACAGGGGTCTCTCCCTCTCCAGCTCAGAGAGTGACAGGAGTCTCTCCCTCTCCAGCTCAGAGAGTGACAGGAGTCTCTCCCTCTCCAGCTCAGAGAGTGACAGGAGTCTCTCCCTCTCCAGCTCAGAGAGTGACAGGAGTCTCTCCCTCTCCAGCTCAGAGAGTGACAGGAGTCTCTCCCTCTCCAGCTCAGACACTGACAGGAGTCTCTCCCTCTCCAGCTCAGAGAGTGACAGGAGTCTCTCCCTCTCCAGCTCAGAGAGTGACTGGAGTCTCTCCCTCTCCAGCTCAGAGAGTGACTGGAGTCTCTCCCTCTCCAGCTCAGAGAGTGACAGGAGTCTCTCCCTCTCCAGCTCAGAGAGTGACAGGAGTCTCTCCCTCTCCAGCTCAGAGAGTGACAGGAGTCTCTCCCTCTCCAGCTCAGAGAGTGACAGGAGTCTCTCCCTCTCCAGCTCAGAGAGTGACAGGAGTCTCTCCCTCTCCAGCTCAGACACTGACAGGAGTCTCTCCCTCTCCAGCTCAGAGAGTGACAGGAGTCTCTCCCTCTCCAGCTCAGAGAGTGACTGGAGTCTCTCCCTCTCCAGCTCAGAGAGTGACAGGAGTCTCTCCCTCTCCAGCTCAGAGAGTGACAGGAGTCTCTCCCTCTCCAGCTCAGAGAGTGACAGGAGTCTCTCCCTCTCCAGCTCAGAGAGTGACAGGAGTCTCTCCCTCTCCAGCTCAGAGAGTGACAGGAGTCTCTCCCTCTCCAGCTCAGAGAGTGACAGGAGTCTCTCCCTCTCCAGCTCAGAGAGTGACAGGAGTCTCTCCCTCTCCAGCTCAGAGAGTGACAGGAGTCTCTCCCTCTCCAGCTCAGAGAGTGTCAGGAGTCTCTCCCTCTCCAGCTCAGAGAGTGACAGGAGTCTCTCCCTCTCCAGCTCAGAGAGTGACAGGAGTCTCTCCCTCTCCAGCTCAGACACTGACAGGAGTCTCTCCCTCTCCAGCTCAGAGAGTGACAGGAGTCTCTCCCTCTCCAGCTCAGAGAGTGACAGGAGTCTCTCCCTCTCCATCTCAGAGAGTGACTGGAGTCTCTCCCTCTCCATCTCAGAGAGTGACAGGAGTCTCTCTCTCTCCAGCTCAGAGAGTGACTGGAGTCTCTCCCTCTCCAGCTCAGAGAGTGACAGGAGTCTCTCCCTCTCCATCTCAGAGAGTGACAGGAGTTTCTCCCTCTCCATCTCAGAGAGTGACAGGAGTCTCTCCCTCTCCATCTCAGAGAGTGACAGTGGTCTCTCCCTCTCCATCTCAGAGAGTGACTGGAGTCTCTCCCTCTCCAGCTCAGAGAGTGACAGGAGTCTCTCCCTCTCCAGCTCAGAGAGTGACAGGAGTCTCTCCCTCTCCAGCTCAGAGAGTGACAGGAGTCTCTCCCTCTCCAGCTCAGAGAGTGACAGGAGTCTCTCCCTCTCCATCTCAGAGAGTGACAGGAGTCTCTCCCTCTCCAGCTCAGAGAGTGACAGGAGTCTCGCCCTGTCCGGCTCAGACACTGACAGGAGTCTCTCCCTCTCCAGCTCAGAGAGTGACAGGAGTCTCTCCCTCTCCAGCTCAGAGAGTGACAGGAGTCTCTCCCTCTCCAGCACAGAGAGTGACAGGAGTCTCTCCCTCTCCAGCTCAGAGAGTGACAGGAGTCTCTCCCTCTCCAGCTCAGAGAGTGACAGGAGTCTCTCCCTCTCCAGCTCAGAGAGTGACAGGAGTCTCTCCCTCTCCAGCACAGAGAGTGACAGGAGTCTCGCCCTCTCCGGCTCAGACACTGACAGGAGTCTCTCCCTCTCCAGCTCAGAGAGTGACAGGAGTCTCTCCCTCTCCAGCTCAGAGAGTGACAGGAGTCTCTCCCTCTCCTGCTCAGAGAGTGACAGGAGTCTCTCCCTCTCCAGCTCAGAGTGTGACAGGAGTCTCTCCCTCTCCAGCTCAGAGAGTGACAGGAGTCTCTCCCTCTCCATCTCAGAGAGTGACTGGAGTCTCTCCCTCTCCAGCTCAGAGAGTGACAGGAGTCACTCCCTCTCCAGCTCAGAGAGTGACTGGAGTCTCTCCCTCTCCAGCTCAGAGAGTGAGAGGAGTCTCTCCCTCTCCAGCTCAGAGAGTGACAGGAGTCTCTCCCTCTCCAGCTCAGAGAGTGACAGGAGTCTCTCCCTCTCCAGCTCAGAGAGTGACAGGAGTCTCTCCCTCTCCAGCTCAGAGAGTGACAGGAGTCTCTCCCTCTCCAGCTCAGACACTGACAGGAGTCTCTCCCTCTCCAGCTCAGAGAGTGACAGGAGTCTCTCCCTCTCCAGCTCAGAGAGTGACAGGAGTCTCTCCCTCTCCAGCTCAGAGAGTGACTGGAGTCTCTCCCTCTCCAGCTCAGAGAGTGACAGGAGTCTCTCCCTCTCCAGCTCAGAGAGTGACAGGAGTCTCTCCCTCTCCAGCTCAGAGAGTGACAGGAGTCTCTCCCTCTCCAGCTCAGAGAGTGACAGGAGTCTCTCCCTCTCCAGCTCAGAGAGTGACAGGAGTCTCTCCCTCTCCAGCTCAGAGAGTGACAGGAGTCTCTCCCTCTCCAGCTCAGAGAGTGACAGGAGTCTCTCCCTCTCCAGCACAGAGAGTGACAGGAGTCTCGCCCTCTCCGGCTCAGACACTGACAGGAGTCTCTCCCTCTCCATCTCAGAGAGTGAATGGAGTCTCTCCCTCTCCAGCTCAGAGAGTGACAGGAGTCACTCCCTCTCCAGCTCAGAGAGTGACTGGAGTCTCTCCCTCTCCAGCTCAGAGAGTGAGAGGAGTCTCTCCCTCTCCAGCTCAGAGAGTGACAGGAGTCTCTCCCTCTCCAGCTCAGAGAGTGACAGGAGTCTCTCCCTCTCCAGCT
This sequence comes from Chiloscyllium plagiosum, assembly GCF_037043375.1. Taxonomy (NCBI): domain Eukaryota; kingdom Metazoa; phylum Chordata; class Chondrichthyes; order Orectolobiformes; family Hemiscylliidae; genus Chiloscyllium; species Chiloscyllium plagiosum. The sequence goes on from NW_028270141.1 coordinate 159,634,430, forward strand.
CAGAGAGTGACAGGAGTCTCTCCCTCTCCAGCTCAGAGAGTGACAGGAGTCTCTCCCTCTCCAGCTCAGAGAGTGACAGGAGTCTCTCCCTCTCCAGCTCAGACACTGACAGGAGTCTCTCCCTCTCCAGCTCAGAGAGTGACAGGAGTCTCTCCCTCTCCAGCTCAGAGAGTGACAGGAGTCTCTCCCTCTCCAGCTCAGAGAGTGACTGGAGTCTCTCCCTCTCCAGCTCAGAGAGTGACAGGAGTCTCTCCCTCTCCAGCTCAGAGAGTGACAGGAGTCTCTCCCTCTCCAGCTCAGAGAGTGACAGGAGTCTCTCCCTCTCCAGCTCAGAGAGTGACAGGAGTCTCTCCCTCTCCAGCTCAGAGAGTGACAGGAGTCTCTCCCTCTCCAGCTCAGAGAGTGACAGGAGTCTCTCCCTCTCCAGCTCAGAGAGTGACAGGAGTCTCTCCCTCTCCAGCTCAGAGAGTGACAGGAGTCTCTCCCTCTCCAGCTCAGAGAGTGTCAGGAGTCTCTCCCTCTCCAGCTCAGAGAGTGACAGGAGTCTCTCCCTCTCCAGCTCAGAGAGTGACAGGAGTCTCTCCCTCTCCAGCTCAGACACTGACAGGAGTCTCTCCCTCTCCAGCTCAGAGAGTGACAGGAGTCTCTCCCTCTCCAGCTCAGAGAGTGACAGGAGTCTCTCCCTCTCCAGCACAGAGAGTGACAGGAGTCTCGCCCTCTCCGGCTCAGACACTGACAGGAGTCTCTCCCTCTCCATCTCAGAGAGTGACTGGAGTCTCTCCCTCTCCAGCTCAGAGAGTGACAGGAGTCACTCCCTCTCCAGCTCAGAGAGTGACTGGAGTCTCTCCCTCTCCAGCTCAGAGAGTGAGAGGAGTCTCTCCCTCTCCAGCTCAGAGAGTGACAGGAGTCTCTCCCTCTCCAGCTCAGAGAGTGACAGGAGTCTCTCCCTCTCCAGCTCAGAGAGTGACAGGAGTCTCTCCCTCTCCAGCTCAGAGAGTGACAGGAGTCTCTCCCTCTCCAGCTCAGAGAGTGACAGGAGTCTCTCCCTCTCCAGCTCAGAGAGTGACAGGAGTCTCTCCCTCTCCAGCTCAGAGAGTGACAGGAGTCTCTCCCTCTCCAGCTCAGACACTGACAGGAGTCTCTCCCTCTCCAGCTCAGAGAGTGACAGGAGTCTCTCCCTCTCCAGCTCAGAGAGTGACAGGAGTCTCTCCCTCTCCAGCTCAGAGAGTGACTGGAGTCTCTCCCTCTCCAGCTCAGAGAGTGACAGGAGTCTCTCCCTCTCCAGCTCAGAGAGTGACAGGAGTCTCTCCCTCTCCAGCTCAGAGAGTGACAGGAGTCTCTCCCTCTCCAGCTCAGAGAGTGACAGGAGTCTCTCCCTCTCCAGCTCAGAGAGTGACAGGAGTCTCTCCCTCTCCAGCTCAGAGAGTGACAGGAGTCTCTCCCTCTCCAGCTCAGAGAGTGACAGGAGTCTCTCCCTCTCCAGCTCAGAGAGTGACAGGAGTCTCTCCCTCTCCAGCTCAGAGAGTGTCAGGAGTCTCTCCCTCTCCAGCTCAGAGAGTGACAGGAGTCTCTCCCTCTCCAGCTCAGACACTGACAGGAGTCTCTCCCTCTCCAGCTCAGAGAGTGACAGGAGTCTCTCCCTCTCCAGCTCAGAGAGTGACAGGAGTCTCTCCCTCTCCATCTCAGAGAGTGACTGGAGTCTCTCCCTCTCCATCTCAGAGAGTGACAGGAGTCTCTCTCTCTCCAGCTCAGAGAGTGACTGGAGTCTCTCCCTCTCCAGCTCAGAGAGTGACAGGAGTCTCTCCCTCTCCATCTCAGAGAGTGACAGGAGTTTCTCCCTCTCCATCTCAGAGAGTGACAGGAGTCTCTCCCTCTCCATCTCAGAGAGTGACAGTGGTCTCTCCCTCTCCATCTCAGAGAGTGACTGGAGTCTCTCCCTCTCCAGCTCAGAGAGTGACAGGAGTCTCTCCCTCTCCAGCTCAGAGAGTGACAGGAGTCTCTCCCTCTCCAGCTCAGAGAGTGACAGGAGTCTCTCCCTCTCCAGCTCAGAGAGTGACAGGAGTCTCTCCCTCTCCAGCTCAGAGAGTGACAGGAGTCTCTCCCTCTCCATCTCAGAGAGTGACAGGAGTCTCTCCCTCTCCAGCTCAGAGAGTGACAGGAGTCTCGCCCTGTCCGGCTCAGACACTGACAGGAGTCTCTCCCTCTCCAGCTCAGAGAGTGACAGGAGTCTCTCCCTCTCCAGCTCAGAGAGTGACAGGAGTCTCTCCCTCTCCAGCTCAGAGAGTGACAGGAGTCTCTCCCTCTCCAGCTCAGAGAGTGACAGGAGTCTCTCCCTCTCCAGCTCAGAGAGTGACAGGAGTCTCTCCCTCTCCAGCTCAGAGAGTGACAGGAGTCTCTCCCTCTCCAGCTCAGAGAGTGACAGGAGTCTCTCCCTCTCCAGCACAGAGAGTGACAGGAGTCTCGCCCTGTCCGGCTCAGACACTGACAGGAGTCTCTCCCTCTCCAGCTCAGAGAGTGACAGGAGTCTCTCCCTCTCCAGCTCAGAGAGTGACAGGAGTCTCTCCCTCTCCAGCACAGAGAGTGACAGGAGTCTCGCCCTCTCCGGCTCAGACACTGACAGGAGTCTCTCCCTCTCCATCTCAGAGAGTGACTGGAGTCTCTCCCTCTCCAGCTCAGAGAGTGACAGGAGTCACTCCCTCTCCAGCTCAGAGAGTGACTGGAGTCTCTCCCTCTCCAGCTCAGAGAGTGAGAGGAGTCTCTCCCTCTCCAGCTCAGAGAGTGACAGGAGTCTCTCCCTCTCCAGCTCAGAGAGTGACAGGAGTCTCTCCCTCTCCAGCTCAGAGAGTGACAGGAGTCTCTCCCTCTCCAGCTCAGAGAGTGACAGGAGTCTCTCCCTCTCCAGCTCAGACACTGACAGGAGTCTCTCCCTCTCCAGCTCAGAGAGTGACAGGAGTCTCTCCCTCTCCAGCTCAGAGAGTGACAGGAGTCTCTCCCTCTCCAGCTCAGAGAGTGACTGGAGTCTCTCCCTCTCCAGCTCAGAGAGTGACAGGAGTCTCTCCCTCTCCAGCTCAGAGAGTGACAGGAGTCTCTCCCTCTCCAGCTCAGAGAGTGACAGGAGTCTCTCCCTCTCCATCTCAGAGAGTGACAGGAGTCTCTCCCTCTCCAGCTCAGAGAGTGACAGGAGTCTCTCCCTCTCCAGCTCAGACACTGACAGGAGTCTCTCCCTCTCCAGCTCAGAGAGTGACAGGAGTCTCTCCCTCTCCATCTCAGAGAGTGACAGGAGTCTCTCCCTCTCCATCTCAGAGAGTGACAGGAGTCTCTCCCTCTCCATCTCAGAGAGTGACAGGAGTCTCTCCCTCTCCATCTCAGAGAGTGACAGCGGTCTCTCCCTCTCCATCTCAGAGAGTGACTGGAGTCTCTCTCTCTCCAGCTCAGAGAGTGACAGGAGTCTCTCCCTCTCCATCTCAGAGAGTCACAGGAGTCTCTCCCTCTCCATCTCAGAGAGTGACAGCGGTCTCTCCCTCTCCATCTCAGAGAGTGACTGGAGTCTCTCTCTCTCCAGCTCAGAGAGTGACAGGAGTCTCTCCCTCTCCAGCTCAGAGAGTGACAGGAGTCTCTCCCTCTCCAGCTCAGAGAGTGACAGGAGTCTCTCCCTCTCCAGCTCAGAGAGTGACAGGAGTCTCTCCCTCTCCAGCTCAGAGAGTGACAGGAGTCTCTCCCTCTCCAGCACAGAGAGTGACAGGAGTCTCGCCCTCTCCGGCTCAGACACTGACAGGAGTCTCTCCCTCTCCATCTCAGAGAGTGACTGGAGTCTCTCCCTCTCCAGCTCAGAGAGTGACAGGAGTCACTCCCTCTCCAGCTCAGAGAGTGACTGGAGTCTCTCCCTCTCCAGCTCAGAGAGTGAGAGGAGTCTCTCCCTCTCCAGCTCAGAGAGTGACAGGAGTCTCTCCCTCTCCAGCTCAGAGAGTGACAGGAGTCTCTCCCTCTCCAGCTCAGAGAGTGACAGGAGTCTCTCCCTCTCCAGCTCAGAGAGTGACAGGAGTCTCTCCCTCTCCAGCTCAGAGAGTGACAGGAGTCTCTCCCTCTCCAGCTCAGACACTGACAGGAGTCTCTCCCTCTCCAGCTCAGAGAGTGACAGGAGTCTCTCCCTCTCCAGCTCAGAGAGTGACAGGAGTCTCTCTCCCTCCAGCTCAGAGAGTGTCAGGAGTCTCTCCCTCTCCAGCTCAGAGAGTGACAGGAGTCTCTCCCTCTCCAGCTCAGAGAGTGACAGGAGTCTCTCCCTCTCCAGCTCAGACACTGACAGGAGTCTCTCCCTCTCCAGCTCAGAGAGTGACAGGAGTCTCTCCCTCTCCAGCTCAGAGAGTGACAGGAGTCTCTCCCTCTCCAGCTCAGAGAGTGACAGGAGTCTCTCCCTCTCCAGCTCAGAGAGTGACAGGAGTCTCTCCCTCTCCAGCTCAGAGAGTGACAGGAGTCTCTCCCTCTCCAGCTCAGAGAGTGACAGGAGTCTCTCCCTCTCCAGCACAGAGAGTGACAGGAGTCTCGCCCTGTCCGGCTCAGACACTGACAGGAGTCTCTCCCTCTCCAGCTCAGAGAGTGACAGGAGTCTCTCCCTCTCCAGCTCAGAGAGTGACAGGAGTCTCTCCCTCTCCAGCACAGAGAGTGACAGGAGTCTCGCCCTCTCCGGCTCAGACACTGACAGGAGTCTCTCCCTCTCCATCTCAGAGAGTGACTGGAGTCTCTCCCTCTCCAGCTCAGAGAGTGACAGGAGTCACTCCCTCTCCAGCTCAGAGAGTGACTGGAGTCTCTCCCTCTCCAGCTCAGAGAGTGAGAGGAGTCTCTCCCTCTCCAGCTCAGAGAGTGACAGGAGTCTCTCCCTCTCCAGCTCAGAGAGTGACAGGAGTCTCTCCCTCTCCAGCTCAGAGAGTGACAGGAGTCTCTCCCTCTCCAGCTCAGAGAGTGACAGGAGTCTCTCCCTCTCCAGCTCAGACACTGACAGGAGTCTCTCCCTCTCCAGCTCAGAGAGTGACAGGAGTCTCTCCCTCTCCAGCTCAGAGAGTGACAGGAGTCTCTCCCTCTCCAGCTCAGAGAGTGACTGGAGTCTCTCCCTCTCCAGCTCAGAGAGTGACAGGAGTCTCTCCCTCTCCAGCTCAGAGAGTGACAGGAGTCTCTCCCTCTCCAGCTCAGAGAGTGACAGGAGTCTCTCCCTCTCCATCTCAGAGAGTGACAGGAGTCTCTCCCTCTCCAGCTCAGAGAGTGACAGGAGTCTCTCCCTCTCCAGCTCAGACACTGACAGGAGTCTCTCCCTCTCCAGCTCAGAGAGTGACAGGAGTCTCTCCCTCTCCATCTCAGAGAGTGACAGGAGTCTCTCCCTCTCCATCTCAGAGAGTGACAGGAGTCTCTCCCTCTCCATCTCAGAGAGTGACAGGAGTCTCTCCCTCTCCATCTCAGAGAGTGACAGCGGTCTCTCCCTCTCCATCTCAGAGAGTGACTGGAGTCTCTCTCTCTCCAGCTCAGAGAGTGACAGGAGTCTCTCCCTCTCCATCTCAGAGAGTCACAGGAGTCTCTCCCTCTCCATCTCAGAGAGTGACAGCGGTCTCTCCCTCTCCATCTCAGAGAGTGACTGGAGTCTCTCTCTCTCCAGCTCAGAGAGTGACAGGAGTCTCTCCCTCTCCAGCTCAGAGAGTGACAGGAGTCTCTCCCTCTCCAGCTCAGAGAGTGACAGGAGTCTCTCCCTCTCCAGCTCAGAGAGTGACAGGAGTCTCTCCCTCTCCAGCTCAGAGAGTGACAGGAGTCTCTCCCTCTCCAGCACAGAGAGTGACAGGAGTCTCGCCCTCTCCGGCTCAGACACTGACAGGAGTCTCTCCCTCTCCATCTCAGAGAGTGACTGGAGTCTCTCCCTCTCCAGCTCAGAGAGTGACAGGAGTCACTCCCTCTCCAGCTCAGAGAGTGACTGGAGTCTCTCCCTCTCCAGCTCAGAGAGTGAGAGGAGTCTCTCCCTCTCCAGCTCAGAGAGTGACAGGAGTCTCTCCCTCTCCAGCTCAGAGAGTGACAGGAGTCTCTCCCTCTCCAGCTCAGAGAGTGACAGGAGTCTCTCCCTCTCCAGCTCAGAGAGTGACAGGAGTCTCTCCCTCTCCAGCTCAGAGAGTGACAGGAGTCTCTCCCTCTCCAGCTCAGACACTGACAGGAGTCTCTCCCTCTCCAGCTCAGAGAGTGACAGGAGTCTCTCCCTCTCCAGCTCAGAGAGTGACAGGAGTCTCTCTCCCTCCAGCTCAGAGAGTGTCAGGAGTCTCTCCCTCTCCAGCTCAGAGAGTGACAGGAGTCTCTCCCTCTCCAGCTCAGAGAGTGACAGGAGTCTCTCCCTCTCCAGCTCAGACACTGACAGGAGTCTCTCCCTCTCCAGCTCAGAGAGTGACAGGAGTCTCTCCCTCTCCATCTCAGAGAGTGACAGGAGTCTCTCCCTCTCCAGCTCAGAGAGTGTCAGGAGTCTCTCTCCCTCCAGCTCAGACACTGACAGGAGTCTCTCCCTCTCCAGCTCAGAGAGTGACAGGAGTCTCTCCCTCTCCAGCTCAGAGAGTGACAGGAGTCTCTCTCCCTCCAGCTCAGAGAGTGTCAGGAGTCTCTCCCTCTCCAGCTCAGAGAGTGACAGGAGTCTCTCCCTCTCCAGCTCAGAGAGTGACAGGAGTCTCTCCCTCTCCAGCTCAGACACTGACAGGAGTCTCTCCCTCTCCAGGTCAGAGAGTGACAGGAGTCTCTCCCTCTCCAGCTCAGAGAGTGTCAGGAGTCTCTCCCTCTCCAGCTCAGAGAGTGACAGGAGTCTCTCCCTCTCCAGCTCAGACACTGACAGGAGTCTCTCCCTCTCCAGCTCAGAGAGTGACAGGGGTCTCTCCCTCTCCTGCTCAGAGAGTGACAGGAGTCTCTCCCTCTCCAGCTCAGAGAGTGACAGGAGTCTCTCCCTCTCCAGCTCAGAGAGTGACAGGGGTCTCTCCCTCTCCTGCTCAGAGAGTGACAGGAGTCTCTCCCTCTCCAGCTCAGAGAGTGACAGGAGTCTCTCTCCCTCCAGCTCAGAGAGTGACAGGAGTCTCTCCCTCTCCAGCTCAGAGAGTGACAGGAGTCTCTCCCTCTCCAGCTCAGAGAGTGACAGGAGTCTCTCTCCCTCCAGCTCAGAGAGTGTCAGGAGTCTCTCCCTCTCCAGCTCAGAGAGTGACAGGAGTCTCTCTCCCTCCAGCTCAGAGAGTGTCAGGAGTCTCTCCCTCTCCAGCTCAGAGAGTGACAGGAGTCTCTCCCTCTCCAGCTCAGAGAGTGACAGGAGTCTCTCCCTCTCCAGCTCAGAGAGTGACAGGAGTCTCTCCCTCTCCAGGTCAGAGAGTGACAGGAGTCTCTCCCTCTCCAGCTCAGAGAGTGACAGGAGTCTCTCCCTCTCCAGCTCAGAGAGTGACAGGAGTCTCTCTCCCTCCAGCTCAGAGAGTGACAGGAGTCTCTCCCTCTCCAGCTCAGAGAGTGACAGGAGTCTCTCCCTCTCCAGCTCAGAGAGTGACAGGAGTCTCTCTCCCTCCAGCTCAGAGAGTGACAGGAGTCTCTCCCTCTCCAGCTCAGAGAGTGACAGGGGTCTCTCCCTCTCCTGCTCAGAGAGTGACAGGAGTCTCTCCCTCTCCAGCTCAGAGAGTGACAGGAGTCTCTCCCTCTCCAGCTCAGAGAGTGACAGGAGTCTCTCCCTCTCCAGCTCAGACACTGACAGGAGTCTCTCCCTCTCCAGCTCAGAGAGTGACAGGAGTCTCTCCCTCTCCAGCTCAGAGAGTGACAGGAGTCTCTCCCTCTCCAGCTCAGAGAGTGACAGGAGTCTCTCCCTCTCCAGCTCAGAGAGTGACAGGAGTCTCTCCCTCTCCAGCTCAGACACTGACAGGAGTCTCTCCCTCTCCAGCTCAGAGAGTGACAGGAGTCTCTCCCTCTCCAGGTTAGAGAGTGACAGGAGTCTCTCCCTCTCCAGCTCAGAGAGTGACAGGAGTCTCTCCCTCTCCAGCTCAGAGAGTGACAGGAGCCTCTTCCTCTCTGGCTCAGAGAGTGACAGGAGTCTCTCCCTCTCCGGATCAGTGAGTGACAGGAGTCTCTCCCTCTCCAGCTCAGACACTGACAGGAGTCTCTCCCTCTCCAGCTCAGAGAGTGACAGGAGTCTCTCCCTCTCCAGCTCAGACACTGACAGGAGTCTCTCCCTCTCCGGATCAGTGAGTGACAGGAGTCTCTCCCTCTCCGGATCAGTGAGTGACAGGAGCCTCTTCCTCTCTGGCTCAGACAGAGACGGGATTTCCTTCCTGTTCAGCTGCACTGTGGAGAATGGTGTCGCTGTCACTAAGTGGGACCTTATTCATTCTGGACCAAGTAACGTTAGGTGAGGCCACTGTCTCTGTGGGACCTTGTTAAATACAGTTGGTGTGCAAACAGCGTTTCCGTCACTCACTCACTCGCACAATTACTCACTCAATCACTCCCTCAGTCACTCACTCGCACAATCACTCAATCAATCACTCACTCAGTCACTCACTCACTCAATCACTCACTCAATCACTCCCTCAGTCACTCCCTCATTCTCTCACTCAATCACTCCCTCAGTCACTCCCTCAGTCCCTCACTCAATCACTCCCTCAGTCTCTCACTCAATCACTCCCTCAGTCTCTCACTCAATCACTCCCTCAGTCACTCCCTCAGTCACTCCCTCAGTCACTCCCTCAGTCACTCCCTCAGTCACTCCCTCAGTCCCTCACTCAATCACTCCCTCAGTCACTCCCTCAGTCACTCCCTCAGTCACTCCCTCAGTCTCTCCCTCAGTCACTCCCTCAGTCACTCACTCATTCACTCACTCAATCACTCCCTCAATCACTCACTCCATCAGTCACTCGCTCAGTCACTCGCTCAGTCACTTGCTCAGTCACTCGCTCAGTCAGTCACTCACTCAATCACTCCCTCAATCACTCCCTCAGTCACTCACTCACTCAATCACTCCTCAGTCACTCACTCAATCACTCCCTCAGTCACTCCCTCAGTCACTCCCTCAATCAATTCACTCAATCACCCCTCAGTCACTCCCTCAGTCACTCCTCAGTCACTCCCTCAGTCACTCCCTCAGTCTCTCCCATAGTCACGCACTCAGTAACTCACTCAATCACTCCTCAGTCACTCCCTCAGTCTCTCCTCAGTCACTCCCTCAGTCGCTCACTCCCTCACCAGCGAAGTTGGTCACGATATGCTTGATGCACAGGTCAGAGAGCAGAGGCACTGTGGCCAGAGACCACTCGGGATCCTCGGCAATGATTCTCCTCATTCGGCGAGGGTCGTTGGCAGGATTCGGACCCAGGAACTTGGAGGCCCAGGGATTGACGTTCATCGCTGTGATCATGGATGGAGCACACACACACAGTCAGAGTGAAGGGAACAGCAGCAGCACACACCTGAGCACAGAGGGAGACAACAGGAAACTGAGACAGCGAAACCACAGTCAGAGCCTCTCCAACACACACCTCCCCTTGTCATGGCGAGCTGAACCCCTGTCCAGCTCACTCTCTGACCCCACTACCTCGCCCTCTCTGAGCCCAGTCCCTCTGTCAGTCTCTCCCTCTCCCTCTCTCTCTAACCCATTCCCCCTCTCTCTGACCCATTCCCCCCTCTCTCTCTGACCCATTCCACCCTCTCTCTCTGACCCATTCCCCCCTCTCTCTCTGACCCATTCCCCCTCTCTCTCTGACCCATTCCCCGTCTCTCTCTGACCCATTCCCCCTCTCCCTCTCTAACCCATTCCCCCTCTCTCTCTGACCCATTCCCCCTCTCTCTCTGACCCATTCCCCGTCTCTCTCTGACCCATTCCCCCTCTCCCTCTCTAACCCATTCCCCCTCTCTCTCTGACCCATTCTCCTCCTCTCTCTCTGACCCATTCCCCCTCTCTCTCTCTCTAACCCATTCCCCCTCTCTCTCTGACCCATTCCCCCTCTCTCTGACCCATTCCCCCTCTCTCTCTGACCCATTCCCCGCTCTCTCTCTCTGACCCATTCCCCCTCTCTCTCTGACCTATTCCCCCTCTCTCTCTCTAACCCATTCCCCCTCTCTCTCTCTCTGACCCATTCCTCCTCTCTCTCTAACCCATTTCCCCTCTCCATCTGAACCATTCCCCCTGTCTCTCTCTGACCCATTCCCCCCCCCCCTAACCCATTCCCCCTCTCTCACTCTCTAACCCATTCCCTCTCTCCCTCTGACCCATTCTCCCCTCTCCCTCAAACCCATTCCCCCTCTCTCTCTCTGACCCATTCCCCCTATCTCTCTGACCCATTCCCCCCTCTCTCTAACCCATTCCCCCTCTCTCTCTCTAACACATTCCCCCTCTCTCTCTGACCCATTCCCCCCCTCTCTCTCTAACCCATTTCCCCCCTCTCTCTGACCCATTCCCCCTCTCTCTCTCTGACCCATTCCCCCTCTCTCTCTCTCTAACCCATTCCCCCTCTCTCTCTGACCCATTCCCCCTCTCTCTGACCCATTCCCCCCTCTCTCTCTGACCCATTCCCCCTCTCTCTCTCTGACCCATTCCCCCTCTCTCTCTGACCCCATCCCCCTCTCTCTCTCTGACCCATTCCCCCTCTCTCTCTGACCCATTCCCCCTCTCTCTCTGACCCATTCCCCCTCTCTCTCTGACCCCATCCCCCCTCTCTCTCTAACCCATTCCCCCTCTCTCTCTCTAACACATTCCCCCTCTCTCTCTCTAACACATTCCCCCTCTCTCTCTAACCCATTTCCCCCCCTCTCTCTCTGACCCATTCCCCCTCTCCCTCTCTGACCCATTCCCCCTCTCTCTCTCTGACCCATTTCCCCTCTCTCTCTGACCCATTCCCCCTCTCTCTCTGACCCATTCCCCCTCTCTCTCTCTGACCCATTCCCCCTCTCCCTCTCCCTCTCTCACCCATTCCCCCTCTCTCTCTGACCCATTCCCCCTCTCTGACCCATTCCCCCTCTCTCTCTGACCCATTCCCCCTCTCTCTGACCCATTCCCCCCTCTCTCTCTGACCCATTCCCCCTCTGTCTCTCTGACCCATTCCCCCCTCTCTCTGACCCATTCCCCCTCTCTCTCTGACCCATTCCCCCTCTCTCTCTGACCCATTCCCCCCCTCTCTCTCTGACCCATTCCCCCTCTTTCTAACCCATTCACCCTCTCTCTGACCCATTCCCCCTCTCTGACCCATTCCCCCTCTCTCTCTCTCTAACCCATTCCCCCTCTCTCTCTCTCTAACTCATTCCCCCTCTCTCTCTCTCTAACCCATTCCCCCTCTCTCTCTCTCTAACCCATTCCCCCTCTCTGACCCATTCCCCCTCTCTCTCTCTCTCTAACCCATTCCCCCTCTCTCTCTGACCCATTCCCCCTCTCTCTGACCCATTCCCCCCTCTCTCTCTGACCCATTCCCCCTCTCTCTCTCTGACCCATTCCCCCTCTCTCTCTGACCCCATCCCCCTCTCTCTCTCTGACCCATTCCCCCTCTCTCTCTGACCCATTCCCCCTCTCTCTCTGACCCATTCCCCCTCTCTCTCTGAACCCATCCCCCCTCTCTCTCTGACCCATTCCCCCTCTCTCTCTGACCCATTTCCCCTCTCTCTCTGACCCATTCCCCCTCTCTCTCTAACCCATTCCCCCTCTCTCTCTCTAACCCATTCCCTCTCTCTCTCTCTGACCCATTCCCCCTCTCTCTCTGACCCATTCCCCCTCTCTCTCTCTCTAACCCATTCCCTCTCTCTCTCTCTCTGACCCATTCCCCCTCTCTCTCTGACCCTTTCCCCCTCTCCATCTGAACCATTCCCCCGTCTCTCTCTGACCCATTCCCCCCCCCTCTCTCTAACCCATTCCCCCTCTCTCACTCTCTAACCCATTCCCTCTCTCCCTCTGATCCATTCTCCCCTCTCCCTCTCTCTCAAACCCATTACCCCCCTCTCTGACCCATTCCCCCTCTCTCTCTCTGACCCATTCCCCCTCTCTCTCTCTGACCCACCCCCCTCTCTCTCTGACCCATTCCCCCTGTCTCTCTGACCCATTCCCCCTCTCTCTCTGACCCATTCCCTCTCTCTCTCTCTGACCCATTCCCCCCTCTCTCTAACCCATTCCCCCTCTCTCTCTCTAACACATTCCCCCTCTCTCTCTCTGACCCATTCCCCCCCTCTCTCTAACCCATTCCCCCCCTCTCTCTAACCCATTCCCCCTCTCTCTCTCTGACCCATTCTCCTCCTCTCTCTCTGACCCATTCCCCACCTCTCTCTCTGACCCATTCCTCACCTCTCTCTCTGACCCATTCCACCCCTCTCTCTCTAACCCATTCCCCCTCTCTCTCTGACCCATTCCCCCTCTCTCTGACCCATTCCCCCTCTCTCTCTGACCCATTCCCCCTCTCTCTCTGACCCATTTCCCGCTCTCTCTCTCTGACCCATTCCCCCTCTCTCTCTCTGACCCATTCCCCCTCTCTCTCTGACCCATTTCCCGCTCTCTCTCTCTGACCCATTCCCCCTCTCTCTCTCTGACCCATTCCCCCTCTGTCTCTCTGACCCATTCCCCCTCTCTCTCTGACCCATTCCCCTCTCTCTCTCTGACCCATTCCCCCACTGTCTCTCTGACCCATTCCCCCTCTCTCTCTGACCCATTCCCTCTCTCTCTCTGACCCATTCCCTCTCTCTCTCTCTAACCCATTCCCTCTCTCTCTCTAACCCATTCCCTCTCTCTCTCTCTAACCCATTCCCTCTCTCGCTAACCCATTCCCTCTCTCTCTCTTACCCATTTCCCCTCTCCCTCTGACCCATTCCCTCTCTCCCTCTCACTCTCTAACACAGTCCTTCAATCTCTCTGTCTCTCTCTAACTCATTCCCTCTCTCTCTAACCCATTCCCCCCCTCTCTCTCTCTCTCTCTAACCCATTCCCCTCTCTCTCTCTAACCCATTCCCCCTCTCGCTCTAACTCATTCCCCCTCTCTCTCTCTCTAACCCATTCCCACCCTCTCTCTCTCTAACCCATTCCCCCTCTCCCTATCCCATTCCCCCTCTCTCTCTCTCTCTCTAACCCATTCCCCCTCTCTCTCTCTAACCCATTCCCTCTCTCCCTCTCACTAACACATTCCCTCAATCTCTCTCTCTCTCTAACCCATTCCCCCTCTCTCTCTCTAACACATTCCCTCTCTCTCTCTAACCCATTCACTCTCCCTCTCTCTCTAACACATTCCCTCTCCCTCTAACACATTCCCTCGCTCTCTCTCTCTCTTTAACCCATTCCCTCTCCCTCTCTCTCTAACACATTCCCTCTCTAACACATTCCCTCTCTCTCTAACCCATTCCCTCTCTCTCTAACCCATTCTCTCTCACTCTCTCGAACCCATTCCCTCTCCCTCTCTCTCTAACACATTCCCTCTCTCTCTCTAACCCATTCCCTCTCTCTCTCTAACCTATTCTCTCTCAATCTCTCTAACCCATTCCCTCTCCCTCTAACCCATTCGCTCTGTTTCTCTCTAACACATTCCCTCTCTCTCTCTAACCCATTCCCTCTCCCTCTCTAACACATTCCCACTCTCCCTCTGACCCATTCCCTCACTCTCTCTCTAACACATTCCTCCTCTCTCTCTCTAACACATTCCCTCTCTCCCTCTCTCTCTAGCACATTCCCTCTCTCACTCTCTCTCTAACACATTCCCTCTCCCTCTCTCTCTCTAACCCATTCCCTCTCTCTCTCTAACACATTCCCTCTCTCACTCTCTCTCTCACACATTCCCTCTCCCTCTCTAACCCATTCCCTGTCTCTCTCTCTAACCCATTCCCTCTCTCTCTAACCCATTCCCTCTCTCTATCTCTAACCCATTCCCTCTCTCTCTCTAACCCATTCCCTCTCTCTCTCTAACCCATTCCCTCCCTCACACTCTCTCTCTCTAACCCATTCCCTCTCTCTCTCTAACCCATTCCCTCTGTCTCTCTCTAACATTTCCCTCTCACTCTCTCTCTCTAACCCATTCCCTCTCTCCCTCTCTCTCTCTAACCCATTCCCTCTCTCTCTCTAACCCATTCCCTCTCTCACTCTCTCTCTCTAACCCATTCCCTCTCACTCTCTCTCTCTAACCCTTTCCCTCTCTCTCTTCTAACCCATTCCCTCTCTCTCTAACCCATTCCCTCTCTCTCTCTAACCCATTCCCTCTCTCTCTAACCCATTCCCTCTCCCTCTCTCTAACCATTCCTCTCTCTTCTAACCCATTCCCTCTCTCTCTCTAACCCATTCCTCTCTCTCTCTAACCCATTCCCTCTGTCTCTTTCTAACCCATTCCCTCTCATTCCCTCTCACTCTCTCTCTCTAACCCCATTCCCTCTCTCCCTCTCTAACCCATTCCCTCTCTCTCTCTAACCCATTCCCTCTCTCTCTCTAACCCATTCCCTCTCACTCTCTCTCTCTAACCCATTCCCTCTCCCTCTCTAACACATTCCCTCTCCCTCTCTAACCCAATCCCTCTCCCTCTCTACCCATTCCCCCCCTCTCTCTCTAACACATCCCTCTCCCTCTCTCTCTCTAACCCATTCCCACTCTCCCCTCTGACCCATTCCCACACTCTCTAACACATTCCCCCCTCTCTCTCTAACACATTCCCTCTCTCCCTCTCTCTCTAACAGTCCCTCTCCCTCTCTAACCCATTCCCTCTCTCTCTCTAGCACATTCCCTCTCTCACTCTCTCTCTAACACATTCCCTCTCCCTCTCTCTCTCTAACCCATTCCCTCTCTCTCTCTCTAACACATTCCCTCTCTCACTCTCTCTCTAACACATTCCCTCTCCCTCTCTAACCCATTCCCTCTCTCTCTCTCTAACCCATTCCCTCTCTCTCTCTAACCCATTCCCTCTCCCTCTCTCTCTCTAACCCATTCCCTCCCTCTCTCTAACCCATCCCTCTCTCTCTAACCCATTCCCTCTCTCTCTCTAACCCATTCCCTCTCTCTCTCTAACCCATTCCCTCTCTCTCTCTCTAACCCATTCCCTCCTCTCTCTACCCATTCCCTCTCTCTCTCTAACCCATTCCCTCTCTCTCTCCTCTAACCCATTCCCTCTCTCACTCTCTCTATAACCCATTCCCTCTCACTCTCTCTCTCTAACCCATTCCCTCTCTCTCTTCTAACCCATTCCCTCTCTCTTCTAACCCATTCCCTCTCTCTCTAACCCATTCCCTCTCTCTCTCTAACCCATTCCCTCTCACTCTCACTCTCTAACCCATTCCCTCTCTCTCTCTAACCCATTCCCTCTCTCTCTCTAACCCATTCCCTCTCTCTCTCTAACCCATTCCCTCTCTCTCTCTCTAACCCATTCCCTCTCCCTCTCTCTCTCTAACCCATTCCCTCTCTCTCTCTCTAACCCATTCCCTCTCTCTCTCTAACCCATTCCCTCTGTCTCTCTAACCCATTCCCTCTCTCTCTCTCTAACCCATTCCCTCTCTCTCCTCTAACCCATTCACTCTCTCTCTCTCTCTAACCCATTCCCTCTCTCTCTCTCTCTAACCCATTCCCTCTCTCTCTCTCTAACCCATTCCCTCTCTCTCTAACCCATTCCCTCTCTCACTCTCTCTCTCTAACCCATTCCTCTCTCTCTCTCTAACCCATTCGCTCTCTCTCTCTCGCTAACCCATTCCCTCTCTCTCTCTAACCCATTCCCTTCTCTCTCTAACCCATTCCTCCCTCTCTCTCTCTAACCCATTCCCTGTCTCTCTCTAACCCATTCCCTCCCTCTCTCTCTCTCTCTAACCCATTCACTCTCTCACTAACCCATTCCCTCCCTCTCTCTCTCTAACCCATTCCCTCTCTCACTCTCTCTCTCTAACCCATTCCCTCTCTTCTCTCTAACCCGTTCCCCCTCTCTCTCTCTAACCCATTCCCTCCCTCTCTCTCTAACCCATTCCCTCTCCCTCTCTCTAACCCATCCCTCCCTCACTCACTCTCTAACCCATTCCCTCTCTCACTCTCTCTCTCTAACCCATTCCCTCTCTCTCTAACACATTCCCTCTCTCTCTCTCTAACATTCCTTCTCTCCCTCTCTCTCTAACCCATTCCCTCTCTCTCTCACACATTCCCTCTCTCCCTCTCTCTCACCCATTCCCTCTCTCTCTCTCTAACACATTCCCTCTCTCTCCTCTCTAACCCATTCTCTCTCTCTCTCACACATTCCCTCTCTCCCTCTCTCACCCATTCCCTCTCTCTCTCTAACCCATTCCCTCCCTCTCGTCTCTCTCACACATTCCCTCTCTCCCTCTCTCTCTAACCCATTCCTCTCCCTCTCTCTCTCTAACCCCATTCCTCTCTCTCTCTAACCCATTCCCCCTCTCTCTCTCTAACACATTCCCTCTCCCTCTCTCTCTAACCCATTCCCTCTCTCTCTAACCCATTCCCTCTCTCTCTCTAACCCATTCCCTCTCTCCCTCTCTCTCTCTAACCCATTCCCTCCTCTCCCTCTCTCTCTAACCCATTCCCTCTCTCCCTCTCTCTCTAACCCATTCCCTCTCTCCCTCTCTCTCTAACCCATTCCCTCTCTCCCTCTCTCTCTCTAACCCATTCCCTCTCTCTAACCCATTCCCTCCGTCCCTCTCTCTCTCTAACCCATTCCCTCCCTCTCTCTCTCTCTCTAACCCATTCCCTCCCTCTCTCTAACCCATTCCCTCCCTCTCTCTCTCTCTCTAACCCATTCCCTCTCTCCCTCTCTCTCTAACCCATTCCCTCTCTCCCTCTCTCTCTAACCCATTCCCTCTCTCCCTCTCTAACCCATTCCCTCTCTCTCTCTAACCCATTCCCTCCCTCCCTCTCTCTCTCTAACCCATTCCCTCTCTCTCTCTCTCTCCTAAACCCATTCCCTCCCTCTCTCTCTCTAACCCATTCCCTCCCTCTCTCTCTCTCTAACCCATTCCCTCTCTCTCTCTAACCCATTCCCTTCTCTCTCTCTCTCTAACCCATTCCCTCCCCCTCTCTCTCTCTAACCCATTCCCTCTCTCCTCTCTCTCTAACCCATTCCCCCTCTCTCTCTAACCAATTCCCTCTCCCTCTCTCTCTCTAACCCATTCCCTCCCTCTCTCTCTCTCTAACCCATTCCCTCCCTCTCTCTCTCTCTAACCCATTCCCTCCTCTCTCTAACCCATTCCCTCCCTCTCTCTCTCTAACCCATTCCCTCTCTCTCTCTCTCTAACCCATTCCCTCTCCCTCTCTCTCTAACCCATTCCCTCTCCCTCTCTCTCTCTACCCATCCCTCCTCCTCTAACCCATTCCCTCCCTCTCTCTCTCTCTAACCCATTCCCTCTCCCTCTCTCTCTCTAACCCATTCCCTCCCTCTCTCTCTCACAACCCATTCCCTCCCTCTCTCTCTCTAACCCATTCCCTCCCTCTCTCTCTCTTACCCCTTCCCTCTCCCTCCCCATCCCTCCCTCTCCTCTCTAACCCATTCCCTCCCTCTCTCTCTAACCCATTCCCACTCCCTCTCTCTCTCAACCCATTCCCTCCCTCTCACTCTCTCTAACCCATTCCCTCCTCCCCTCTCACTAACCCATTCCCTCCCTCCCTCTCTCCTAACCCATCCCCCCCCTCCCTACCCATCCCTCTCCCTCTCTCTAACCCATTCCCTCTCCCCTCTCTCTCTAACCCATCCCTCCCTCTCTCTCTTAACCCATCCCTCCTCCCTCTCTCTAACCCATTCCCTCTCTCCCTCTCTCTCTAACCCATTCCCTCTCCCTCTCTCTCTCTAACCCATTCCCTCCCCCTCTCTCTCTCTAACCCATTCCCTCTCCTCCTCTCTCTAACCCATTCCCTCTCCCTCTCTCTCTAACCCCATTCCCTCTCTCCCTCTCTCTAACCCATTCCCTCTCTCCCTCTCTCTCTAACCCATTCCCTCTCTCTCTCTAACCCATTCCCTCCCTCTCTCTCTCTCTTAACCCATTCCCTCTCTCCCTCTCTCTAACCCATTCCCTCTCTCCCTCTCTCTCTAACCCATTCCCTCCCTCTCTCTCTCTAACCCATTCCCCTCCCTCTCTCTCTCTAACCCATTCCATCTCTCTCTCTCTAACCCATTCCCCTCTCCCTCTCTAACCCATCCCTCTCTCTCTCTAACCCATTCCCCCTCTCTCTCTCTAACCCATTCCCTCTCTCTCTAACCCATTCCCTCTCTCTCTCTCTAACCCATTCCTCTCTCTCTCTAACCCATTCCCTCTCTCTCTCTAACCCATTCCCTCTCTCTCTCTCTAACCCATTCCCTCTCTCTCTCTCAAACCCATTCCCTCTCTCTCTCTAACCCATTCCCTCTCTCTCTCTCTAACCCATTCCCTCCCTCTCACTCTCTAACCCATTCCCTCTCTCTCTCTCTAACCCATTCCCTCCCTCTCTCTCTCTAACCCATTCCCTCCCTCTCTCTCTCTAACCCATTCCCTCTCCCTCTCTCTCTCTAACCCATTCCCTCCCTCACTCTCTCTAACCCATTCCCTCCTCTCTCTCTCTAACCCATTCCCTCCCTCTCTCTCTCTATCCCATTCCCTCCCTCTCTCTCTCTAACCCATTCCCTCTCTCTCTCTAACCCATTCCCTCTCCCTCTCTCTCTCTAACCCATTCCCTCCCCTCTCCTCTCTCTAACCCATTCCCTCCCTCACTCTCTCTAACCCATTCCCTCCTCCCTCTCTCTAACCCATTCCCTCCCTCTCTCTCTCTCTAACCCATTCCCTCTCTCCTCTCTCTAGCCCATTCCCCCTCTCTCTCTAGCCCATTCCCTCTCTCTCTCTCTCTAACCCATTCCCTCTCTCCCTCTCTCTAACCCATTCCCTCCCCTCTCTCTCTAACCCATTCCCTCCCTCTCTCTCTACCCATTCCCTCTCTCTCTCTCTCTAACCCATTCCCTCTCTCCCTCTCTCTAACCATTCCCTCCCTCTCTCTCTAACCCATTCCCTCCCTCTCTCTCTAACCCATTCCCTCTCTCCCTCTCTCTAACCCATTCCTCCCCTCTCTCTCTCTAGCCCATTCCCTCTCTCTCTCTCTAACCCATTCCCTCCCTCCCTCTCTCTCTAACCCATTCCCTCCCTCCCTCTCTCCTAACCCATTCCCTCTCTCCTCTCTCTCTAACCCATTCCCTCCCCCCTCTCTCTCAACACATTCCCTCCCTCCCTCTCTCTCTCTAACCCATTCCCTCCCTCTCCTCTCTCTCTAACCCATTCCCTCCCTCCCTCTCTCTCTAACCCATTCCCTCCCTCCCTCTCTCTCTCTAACCCATTCCCTCTCACCCTCTCTCTAACCCATTCCCTCCCTCCCTCTCCTCTAACCATTCCCTCCCTCTCTCTCTAACCCATTCCCTCTCTCCCTCTCTCTAACCCATTCCCTCCCTCCTCTCTCTCTCTAGCCCATTCCCTCTCTCCTCTCTCTCTAACCCATTCCCTCCCTCCCTCTCTCTCTAACCCATTCCCTCCCTCCCTCTCTCTCTCTAACCCATTCCCTCTCTCCCTCTCTCTAACCATTCCTCCTCCTCTCTCTCTAACCCATTCCCTCCCTCCCTCTCTCTCTCTAACCCATTCCCTCCCTCTCTCTCTCTAACCCATTCCCTCTCTCCCTCTCTCTAACCCATTCCCTCCCTCCCTCTCTCTCTAACCCATTCCCTCCTCTCTCTCTCTAACCCATTCCCTCTCTCCCTCTCTCTAACCCATTCCCTCTCTCCTCTCTCTCTAACCCATTCCCTCCTCCCTCTCTCTCTAACCCATTCCCTCCCTCCCTCTCTCTCTCTAACCCATTCCCTCTCTCCCTCTCTCTCTAACCCATTCCCTCCCTCCTCTCTCTCTAACCCATTCCCTCTCTCCCTCTCTCTAACCCATTCCCTCCCTCCTCTCTCTAACCCATTCCCTCCCTCCTCTCTCTCTAACCCATTCCCTCCTCCCTCTCTCTCTAACCCATTCCCTCCCTCCCTCTCTCTCTCTAACCCATTCCCTCTCTCCCTCTCTCTCTAACCCATTCCCTCCCTCCCTCTCTCTCTAACCCATTCCCTCCCTCCCTCTCTCTCTAACCCATTCCCTCCCTCTCTCTCTCTAACCCATTCCCTCTCTCCCTCTCTCTAACCCATTCCCTCCCTCCCTCTCTCTCTAACCCATTCCCTCCCTCTCTCTCTAACCCATTCCCTCTCTCCTCTCTCTAACCCATTCCCTCTCTCCCTCTCTCTCTAACCCATTCCCTCTCTCCCTCTCTCTCTAACCCATTCCCTCCCTCCCTCTCTCTCTCTAACCCATTCCCTCTCTCCTCATCTCTAACCCATTCCCTCCTCCCTCTCTCTCTAACCCATTCCCTCTCTCCCTCTCTCTAACCCATTCCCTCCCTCTCTCTCTCTCTAACCCCATTCCCTCCTCTCTCTCTCTAACCCATTCCCTCCTCTCCCTCTCTCTAACCCATTCCCTCTCTCCCTCTCTCTCTAACCCATTCCCTCCCTCCCTCTCTCTCTAACCCATTCCCTCCCTCCCTCTCTCTCTCTAACCCATTCCCTCTCTCCTCTCTCTCTAACCCATTCCCTCTCTCCCTCTCTCTCTAACCCATTCCCTCTCTCTCTCTAACCCATCCCTCTCTCTCTCTAACCCATTCCCTCCCTCTCTCTCTCTAACCCATTCCCTCTCTCTCTCTCTAACCCATTCCCTCTCTCTCTCTAACCCATTCCCTCTCTCTCTCTCTAACCCATTCCCTCCCTCTCTCTCTCTCTAACCCATTCCCTCCTCTCTCTCTCTAACCCATTCCCTCCCTCTCTCTCTCTAACCCATTCCCTCCTTCTCTCTCTCTAACCCATTCCCTCTCCCTCTCTCTCTAACCCATTCCCTCCCTCTCTCTCTAACCCATTCCCTCCTCTCTCTCTCTAACCCATTCCCTCCCTCTCTCTCTCTAACCCATTCCCACCCTCTCTCTCTCTAACCCATTCCCTCTCTCTCTCTAACCCATTCCCTCCCTCTCTCTCTCTAACCCATTCCCTCCCTCTCTCTCTCTCTAACCCATTCCCTCCCTCTCTCTCTCTAACCCATTCCCTCTCTCCCTCTCTCTAACCCATTCCCTCCCTCTCTCTCTCTCTAACCCATTCCCTCTCCTCCTCTCTCTAACCCATTCCCCCTCTCTCTCTAGCCCATTCCCTCTCTCTCTCTCTCTAACCCATTCCCTCTCTCCCTCTCTCTAACCCATTCCCTCCCTCTCTCTCTAACCCATTCCCTCCTCCTCTCTCTAGCCCATTCCCTCTCTCTCTCTCTCTAACCCATTCCCTCTCTCCCTCTCTCTAACCCATTCCCTCCCCTCTCTCTCTAACCCATTCCCTCTCCCTCTCTCTCTAACCCATTCCCTCTCTCCCTCTCTCTAACCCATTCCCTCCCTCTCTCTCTCTCTAGCCCATTCCCTCCTCTCTCTCTCTAACCCATTCCCTCCTCTCCTCTCTCTCTAACCCATTCCCTCCCTCCCTCTCTCTCTAACCCATTCCCTCTCTCCCTCTCTCTCTAACCCCATTCCCTCCCTCCCTCTCTCTCTAACCCATTCCCTCCCTCCCTCTCTCTCTCTAACCCATTCCCTCTCTCCCTCTCTCTCTAACCCATTCCCTCCCTCCCTCTCTCTCTAACCCATTCCCTCCCTCCCTCTCTCTCTAAACCCATTCCCTCTCTCCCTCTCTCTAACCCATTCCCTCCCTCCCTCTCTCTCTAACCCATTCCCTCCCTCTCTCTCTAACCCATTCCCTCTCTCCCCTCTCTCTAACCCATTCCCTCCCTCTCTCTCTCTAGCCCATTCCCTCTCTCCCTCTCTCTCTAACCCATTCCCTCCCTCCCTCTCTCTCTAACCCATTCCCTCCCTCCCTCTCTCTCTCTAACCCATTCCCTCTCTCCCTCTCTCTCTAACCCATTCCCTCCCTCCCTCTCTCTCTAACCCATTCCCTCCCTCCCTCCTCTCTCTAACCCATTCCCTCCCTCTCTCTCTCTAACCCATTCCCTCTCTCCCTCTCTCTAACCCATTCCCTCCCTCCCTCTCTCTCTAACCCATTCCCTCCCTCTCTCTCTAACCCATTCCCCTCTCTCCCTCTCTCTAACCCATTCCCTCTCTCCCTCTCTCTCTAACCCATTCCCTCCCTCCCTCTCTCTCTAACCCATTCCCTCCCTCCCTCTCTCTCTCTAACCCATTCCCTCTCTCCCTCTCTCTCTAACCCATTCCCTCCCTCCCTCTCTCTCTAACCCATTCCCTCTCTCCCTCTCTCTAACCCATTCCCTCCCTCTCTCTCTAACCCATTCCCTCCTCTCCTCTCTCTCTAACCCATTCCCTCCCTCCCTCTCTCTCTAACCCATTCCCTCCCTCCCTCTCTCTCTCTAACCCATTCCCTCTCTCCCTCTCTCTCTAACCCATTCCCTCCCTCCCTCTCTCTCTAACCCATTCCCTCCCTCCCTCTCTCTCTCTAACCCATCCCTCCCTCCCTCTCTCTCTCTAACCCATTCCCTCTCTCCCCTCTCTCTAACCCATTCCCTCCCTCCCTCTCTCTCTAACCCATTCCCTCTCCTCTCTCTCTAACCCATTCCCTCCTCTCCTCTCTCTCTAACCCATTCCCTCTCTCCCTCTCTCTCTAACCCATTCCCTCCCTCCCTCTCTCTCTAACCCATTCCCTCCCTCCCTCTCTCTCTCTAACCCATTCCCTCTCTCCCTCAATCTCTAACCCATTCCCTCCCTCCCTCTCTCTCTAACCCATTCCCTCTCTCCCTCTCTCTAACCCATTCCCTCCTCTCTCTCTCTCTAGCCCATTCCCTCTCTCTCTCTCTAACCCATTCCCTCTCCCTCCCTCTCTCTCTAACCCATTCCCTCTCTCCCTCTCTCTCTAACCCATTCCCTCCCTCCCTCTCTCTCTAACCCATTCCTCCCTCCTCTCTCTCTCTAACCCATTCCCTCTCTCCTCTCTCTCTAGACCCATTCCCTCTCTCCCTCTCTCTCTAGCCCATTCCCTCCCTCCCTCTCTCTCTCTAGACCCATTCCCTCTCTCCCTCTCTCTCTACCCATTCCCTCCCTCTCTCTAACCCATTCCCTCTCTCCTCTCTCTCTAACCCATTCCCTCTCTCTCTCTAACCCATTTCCCCCTCTCTCTCTCTCTAACCCATTCCCTCCCTCTCTCTCTCTCTAGACCCATTCCCTCCCTCTCCTCTCTCTCTAGCCCATTCCTCT